>NW_019211456.1:20389812-20489947 GCF_002443255.2 Varroa destructor
TATATTATAGTAAGAAGTTACTGAGTCATTTTAGTTAGAGAATAGAAAAACAAAACTATATTGTAGTGCTGACGGACACACCTACCGCGGCACTTTACTGCAGTTTACATTAAGCTCTAAATTAAATTAATCTTGACAAAGATTTCTATAAACGATCCAGCAATTATCTCTGGGGAGATATCCTATCACCAATTTTTTTGTAATTATGCCTGGTGCGGGTCGCCATCCCTACGTAGATGATTCAATATGAATAAAAACAGACGCATACATTTTTCGCTGTATCGATAGCACGCGCTGTTTTTATCAGACTAAATGACTCTGGACATGATATCATTAAATGTCACGTATACAAGAAAAAGCTCACAATTTTCGCAGAGAAGTTCAGAGAGATTTGATATTCTGAAATTGCACTTTCGACTTTTTAGGATAGCTTATAATAACTTCGGACTATTTGCATCTTACGTACTTGTTATTTATGTGTACTGAGAAGACGGAGATGCCATATTTGATATGAATTAAACAAAGGCTATTATTTAAAAAACTTTACCAAACATGTCACAGGTCCTTCATAGCCAAAGGAACCAAAAAATTCAGTTTTCTCAATAAATGATGCATTGAGGCATAATATAGGCCAATGATATGTATCTATAAATTTTACAATGTTGATTTATGTATATGCAATCCATGTTAATATCATCTTTGTGTAGTTCGGTTTTCATGATTCAAATCTGTTAATTACAGTAGTTGCTAGCAGACACAATAAACTTGAGCGACTTTGACTTATGGTTTGATTGTCGAGAACTAATCAATGAATTCCGATTTTTGATTTACAATCAAAATCGAGAAAACTGTCGTGGTTGCTGTAGCTGTTTTGTATTAAAACGAAGTTATTCTTTACATAATATAAAATATTTAATTTTACTTTACTGCATACGTGCTGCAGTTGCCATACTGATTCATAATATAAAAACACGTACACATACGAGTTGTAGTGCTGGTTAAATCATGCTGATCTAAGTATGCGAATGAATATCGATAAAATATAAAAGCTCGTACGTATACGTGTTTTTATATTATGAATAAGGAAGCACGTATGAACTAAAAATTATAACATTTTATATTACGTAAAAAACAACGTAAATAGTTAAAACTGCTATAGGAACTATGCAGAGCTTTTTTCTAGCTTTGTCACGAATATACAGTATTGGGCAGCTTGCAATAGATTCCATTTGCTAGTTAAATTTACGGATCTGTGCGATGTTGATAACCTCTATTTTCTATTTTCCACTGATAGATACAACACATCTAACTATATATCACTAACGTAAAAAATACAACACTGGATCAAAATTCGCCTCTTACATAAGTGCTAACATGGATCTCACAAAGGCCTGATATAGCATTTCGTCATGTGAGAATCTGCATCATCTCTTACTGAATCTTTACGCTTCACAGTCGATAAGTTCTCTAAACGAAATTAAAGGGCATCTCAGTTTATGCTTTGTGTAATCGTTATGTTTTTAATAAATAATGCTTCACGTTTGACCTCACTAATAGAACAAACAGCAGGTCACCGGCATAAAATACAACATATTTAAATTGTCAGTTTGCTTTATCAGCAACTACCAATTGTGAAAAGAGCAATTATTTGGTCAAAAGAAAAATGATGTAGCTAAATGGCTGGATTTCCAGCTGGTTTCTCATACCATAGTGAGTTTTGTAACTGGCTGTCTAGTATATTGAGCCCCTTGCAGAGCTATAAATTAAGACCAAAGAAACTATTTATGGGAACATGTTATTGATCTAAATTTTGCCATTTTTTTATTGCATCATGTATCACATCGCTTGCCGATGGAATCGGTTTATCTCAATAGCCTAGCTATACTGACAGCACTATCTTTGCCTTTAATCTCGAGTTTCACTGAGTAGGTAATTACATGCATAACAATACAACAGTGAATATGATATCCGGTAAGATAGAACTCTATTCAACGTGTGGAAAGAAAGTACAGAAAGTCCACCTAAACCTAAAGAAAGACTTCTCCCTCCAAGTCGCGTCCACTTTTTTATATATCATATTTTTGGACATTCTTCGCTTGCATGCCACCCTAGCACAACTATTAGAACCACTGATAAGTTATGTATAAAAAAAAGCACTTTGTATTAAGGGAGTGCAAATTTTCACTTTTATGTATTGTTTAGTATTTTATGCCATAACAACTTTTTGTATAATAAACAATAACATCATGCAACTTGCTGTTCCGAAGTTCTAATTAGAATATAACCCAATAGAATTCTATCACGAATGTTCCATTTGCCACAAATAGCATTGATTGTCATTTGATTCGCTTAGCACACTGACATAGGTAAGAATACTAGGTGCTAAACATAAGACTATGAAACATACGGAACCACTTGACGCGCGTTGCTTGCAGTTTGGTGTATTTTTTTTCGAACTCGAGTCTTCCGAAAGTTCAGAAGTTGCTGCCGCTGGAGGTCAAACCGTAACAAACATTATACAACATTTAACGAACACAATTAACGGACACTAAACAGCTATCGCATAGTCACATTATAAATGAATGGGGATTTAGAGCACAAGGTCCAACTGCCATTGAACACACAAGAAATAAAAGGATTCACCGATAATTTGGCAACAAACTGTAGTAATATATTGGAATTACATGTTGGTTAGAAATAACGTAGCGGACCAAATTGCACTTTTACAATTATTCACATTGTTACTACGCTGACTATCAACAGTTTAGTATAATTACTTTACTTATTTTAACTTCTTAAATATTTATTTTACCCACTTTTTACCCATATTTATCTCGTATTTTTATTATTGTACTGTTAGTGTATTATATAAATGTACTTCAGTCTTTGCAGATAAGCATCCACTATAAAAGCAGAATACATTATCAGCAAAACGTTATCGGCTACAAATTTATTTTAACTTAATCGAAAGCGGACCGCAAGACACGTATAATATGTGATATATATTATTATATATAATATTATATATATATATATAAATATATATAATATATAATTATATTATATATATAATAATAATAGGTACCACAGATAGTGCAAAGGATTTAACACTCGCACAGATACATTTGCAAACAAAATAGACATCTTACGAGAAGACATACTACATATGGTAATGTGCTAGTGATAAAGGAAGAGTAGTACAAATCTCGTGGAAACTAATCAAAAACCAAAGCAAAATCAGGTCGGAGTTTATAAATCACATTGTATTAACTATTTGCGAAGACTGAACAATTGCGCGTATTATATGTACAAATAGTTGCTCGCGTGAAGAGGTTGACAAAGGGGTACTTGTAGGATGAACAGCTAACGAACTAAACAGTAGAGCGAATACAGCGAATGCACACCGGCAACAATTCTTGTGTTGGACTTTTCGGTTGATTCCGTGTCTTCCGCTAAGGATCCTTTGGCGGCAAATAGTTAAAGCATGGACTAGTATAATGCGGTCAACACATTGTACTGTTAATCGTTAATCGCTTTTCAAGGTTGTATTATAATCATTTGCTGCTCGCTGTCGCAAAAACCAAAGAATATGTCTATTATAGGAGGATTAGCATTCTTAAAAAGATACATTCACTTGGTTGACCCATAACTGACGCTTGACGCGTTAATAGCTAGTACATTATGGTTACTGTACTTTACTAAGGAAATTACTAACGCTCTAAGGTACTTTTTACGGGAAAAGTTTGATTTCGTATCAATCTAGAAAAAATGGCTGCTTGGCACTTTGGTTAGCAAGATTCTATGGTAAAAATAACTCTGTAGCTTCTTGAAAAGTGTTAGTTCGTTCACATTGTACTATAATGAAAAATTTTATTTGCGAGGTTTTCTATGGCCACTGCCAAACCGGTTTTCCAGTGATGCCATGATTGTTGTTCCGACCTTGCCGTTTACTAAAGCTATCGTCTATGCTCATGTGCATGGTACAAGATATATACGTTGCGTATACAAAGACAAAAAAAATCAAAACACTTAAGAATATCAAATAATAACGAGGATGACTTTCATTGTTAGTGTCGCATGAGTACATAGAGCAAAAGCAGTAGTTTACATGTTCTAACAGGAGTATAAGAGGCGACACTAGGGAACAAGGAATAGATGGATCTACTAATCAAAAAGCTATTAATGAAAGCGATTCATTAACTGAACCGTTTTTGGGTTCTACTAAAAAACTTTACTTTTTTTTGTAAGTAAACTTTTTTTTTGAATGGCTTGTTTTCCATACCGCGCTATATGGATTTGAACAGTAGTATTTTAATTCATCAGGTGCGTTTCAACCCTTTCAAAATGATCCGGATCACGAAAATTTCATAAGGTCATATACTGTTGTTTTTTTACCTTAACTAATTTACACTGTTCTTGACTTTTCTAGGGCCTCTATATTGTGTTTCGCCACTGTTTTAAAGCGCTGAGTCGCAATCTGCTTTTCACTGGTGTCGGAAGCCTACTACTTATCTTATAGTTGTTTTGAGATCTAATTTTTTGTGCTTAGTATATATTCATGCACGTATAGGCAACTCGTGGCAGTGATGTGACAGTATATTTTTCCAAGTAGCCACTAAGGTGGTTAGGTAGGTACAATTTTGACGTGACAAATCACGTGGTTCATGCTCATTCGCTACTGATTGTTATCCAGACTTTAGTTAATGGTTCATTATCAGAGCGGAGAAGTCGGTTTTGAAAAAATTATGTATTTTTTCTTCTCGTTGCCCCGGGTGCGCATTTCCCATCTAGTGGATACTAAAATTATTGCCAGACACGCATTTATTTGTCGCATTATTTCATCGCATAAGAAAGTGCTATAAACGCATTCAGCTAAATTGTTTGTAATGCAGTAAACACAAAACAACGCAGAGAAGAAGCGTGTCAAGTTTTCAAGAAAACGGTTAAATAACATATACGGGTATTTAAAGTGAAAGATACCTGCTCATCGGTATTAACTCAAAACGGCTAAATCGTATTCGAAAATTGTCAGAACTATCCGTGTCAAATTCTATAAATAGAATTTCCAAGTCATCAACCAGCTAACTGGTTGGCCTAAATGATATAGCGAATCTCGGAGTATTGCACTTGTGCACAGATGTATTCGATACACAATATAGTTTTCAGTATTGAATCAGTACTGAATCAATGATACAAAAGTACAAACTTACCTGAGTACTTGCTTGCCTGATTGTTGCGTCCCATAGATTAACTAAGCGCGCAGAATGGTACACAGGCCAATGCTATGAGACCCATTATCTGAAATGCTGCTCGAACTCCATACATATCAATAAAGCGACCACAGACGAAGTTCCCTATCGAGACGCCTAACCATACCAATGCAAGACCCAATAATTCACAAATTAAAATAGACTTCACAAAACCTAACAACTTCGGAAATGACAAACTTCTTTAGCAAAGGCGACATCATTTCATTAATTTTTAATAACAAATACCTCACAAGCTGATCGACTTCACAACGATATCGGTCACGCTATTCCAGCCGGGCTCATCGTTATACTTATTATGTTAGTTCCTTTCGAATATAATCTACACGCACCTATTCCCTCGTAGACAGCGCCAAAAAGACATTGCATCGTCCCGGCAGTACCCGCTAATGCGGATATATTAGCAAATCCAGTGAGAGACACGTAGAATAAGGGGAATGCCCCTCCGCCGACAACGTCGATTAGCAGCGCGTACCAAGGATCCTACTAGTAGAGGATACATTTGTAGACAAAACAAAGCAGCACGATAATTAAATTTTGGTAACGATTAGCTCTGGTGGACAACGAGTATATCATAGTCATATAATGACTGAAATATCATTTATACATATAATTTTATATTCATTCATCCCAGGTAAATATATAAAAATTATATTAATCTAAAAAGGTTGGTTGTATCTGGGCTAGATGTTAGACTCTGTAGTAACGAGGCTTATACTGGTATTTGTGTTAAGCTTAATAGAACTTGTTTGCGTCGATTCCAAACGCACTGGTCTATAGAACGTGAGGCAGATAAGACATGCGGTGAACTAAACTAGCCTTCTTCAGCACTATGGCCTAGAATGATACGCACCTGTAAAAACGAATATCCAAGCAACTTGACGGCTAAACAGACGAATGTTGCCGTCATGCAGCCGAAGTAACCTAACCACTCCAAAAGGTACCCCGAAATGAAAAACATAGGAATTTCAACCACTAGTGACTGCATACTGAAGGTAAGTCCCGTTAAAGTCTTCGACGCGTTCAATTTTTCAAGCAACCAAACAGAATAGGTCCACACCGCGCCAAGCAGAATACCGCCCATCAGTGACTTCGAAGCCACAAAGGAAAAAGAATCGATTAGAGGATGACCTATTTACTTACATACTACCCTTAGTCGGAGTGACCGTTTCCACCGGAATAAAATAAAAGTAAACGCAGATCTAACAAAGGAAGAGTAAATTCAAAACGAATTTAATTCTGGTAGTATCAAAGAAACTGTTGTCTTCATACTTGTACTTACCCGAAAAGTGAACATTATTACTCGAGCATTTCTATAAATTGTTTTCAAATCTTCGAAAAAGTGCTCGGTTGTTGTCGGAGTGATAAACCGTGGTGTGAATAAGAGCAGCACGTTATTAAGTACAATTAATACAGTGAAACCTATTATAGCTGGAAGAAACTTCCTCATCTGAAAACGAATGAAAAAAGAATCTGGCATTATCCTTAGAGGTTACATAACTATACATTTATTATTATATTTTTTATTATTATTTATTTGTATTATTTTTATTATTATTATATTATTATATATTTATATTATATAAATATAATATAAACAAATTATACATCATATGTCTATTATCCTCATTGCAGAAAGAACCGACTCATCTAAAGATAAATTACCGTTTTAGAGATGTAGCAAGGGCTCAAAAAGTAAACGCCAAATTACAAGAACTTAAATCGCTACTATAGTTTTTTAGGAGTTTCTGTATATACATATATATACATTTTTTTCTTATTTCCCGTATTCTAAAGTACTTTGCTATATCTTTGGGTATTAGTTTCAGTTTAAACCCATTATTCGAATACAAGCCCTAAGGCGCTTATTATATAAGAAGCACTATGATCTACGTTTTGCTCAAATTTTTTAATATATTGTTTTTGTTTTACTAGTTTGGCAATGAACAGCTTTGTTTTTTTTTAAGTCTTTGTCCTACACAACAGTTACATTTAGGATCAGTGGAATTCAGGAATAAAACGAAAGTCATTGCACAATGCTTGAATGCTTCTAATAGACCCTAGTTGGACCAGTTTTCATTCAATTTCGAAAATTTTGCTAACGTTCTATTTTGTAAACCGCTACGCTTCGTTTTGCAAGTCGCATCTTACGTGACCCATAAATGGCATAGTTCATATTGTTATGATAAAAAGACAGATTGAACTTACGTCGGAGTCAGGAACGGCATCGATTAAGTAGCCAACTAGGGGACTGGTAATTCCCCAACTGAGTGTGCCCCACAGTCGCTGTTGCCCAAATAAATAGCCATGGTCAACACCGAGCGTTTCGTAGCACGCCGCGTCGGTCACCGAATATAGAGTTGAGCCCAGAGCAAACGTTATGGTCACAGAAACTGCGTATAATAACAGCCCACTTGTGTATAGATGAGCTGTAAATATGCGTATTAATATTGTAAGACCATTCATAAGAGGCAAAGTATGTTCCTAGTAGCACTGACCAGAGGTTGAGGGTAGACAGATGGATCTACGTGGTGTTTACAGGTAAACTTTTATAGATGACTACCGTATGCTCCCTTGGCCTTCCTTAAATGTTACGACAGACGGTTGAACTTACCAACATTCGAAGAACATTCCACGGAACAACTCATAGAACAGTCTGTGCTTTCATCTTGGATCAACTTGAAAGATCGCTTCGAAACGTCTCCGCAGTTAAGATTGCATTGACTGCCTGGAATCGAAAACAGGTGGTACAGGAATCGACTGGAGCACAAATGTACTCAACAGTACGTACATCGTTATCTATAGATCACATTTATTTTCACAAGTTCATGTAAATACAACACAATATAATATTCATGAGGAAATTTTCTTTTATACACAATAGTGTACTGTTTGATAAAGATAACGAAAAACAGCGAAAGGCACAGCTCTTTTTCAAGTGTCACGCTTGATTATATAGTGAAAATTGTATATTTGAATATACAAATAACTGGTGTGTACTTATGAAATGGCACAAATTATCTTTATAGCTAAATGGTATGCTCTTGATTATGCATTTCTACCCATCCGTACCATTGTGTAGAAAACACCCGTGTTGTCATTTGGTAAAATGTTGGATTAAATGTTTGAAGATGAAAGTCGGCTATGTTGGTATATTATTGAATACATAACACGTGCTTGTAGTGGTAGCAGCGGCACTTCCAAGTGGTCAATGCAACGTTAACAAATTGATTTCTGAGTGCCTTAGTCAGTTAGCAGATAATATTATTACTAATACCAGAAATGTCAAAATTGATTGTATTGCACCTTTTTTAAATGGTATCGATCCTGCTAAGGACAAGGTGGCTGGACAGGTAGAAAAGTTTCGGCTCACGAACTCTTGTTCAGTCGTTGACAGCTGCGGCGTCAGGAACACACCCCAGCAGAATACCAATAGGAGAATCTATATGAGAATAATTTCACAATGTTCCATGAAAAAACATGGTGACATTAGTTGTAATAATTAAGGTGAAACAAAGGTTAAAAACTGACAAAAAATTAGAATCGTAGCTGGCGAATAGCGGCGCATATAGTACGAAGTTAACGGTTGATATCTTAAGCGGATCCACCTTTGATAAACCTTTTTTCCTTGAAAAAGCGGCATTATTATTAGTAAGATAAGGTTAAAAAACACGGCATTACGAACATGACTATTCAGAAACGTATGTTTTTTTACGGTATACATGTTCTAGACGTAGATATGCCCACGACATTACTCTCTTACATCTAGTTTTGTGGGTGAATTTGCTAAGTCTTTTATAAAGATTACATGTCCAACTACTATAAGCTTACCTCGCACGTCATGATCACAGCAGTAATGTTTCGCATTTTGTCCGCAATCATTCCCGCCAAAGGTTTGAATACAGCTGCGGCAAGTGGAGCAATCCCCAATATTATACCAATATCACCTACTGAAATACCAGCCTGATGACCTACCACTGCCAGATAATTTATATAACACGCTTGTGCTGAAAGAAATCACCCAATCATGTGCGAGCATTAGAGCGACTGGGTCATAAAACGTTTGCCAAGAATTGAATATCTATGTGCTAATAGTAGAAATTTACTTCATTGTTTTAGATACTGCAATACAAATTGCTATCTAGAATCTCGCAGCAGTTACATAAGAGCATAATGCTTTTTTCGTGTAGCTTCTGGTGACTTTTGACTTACCACTGTTTAAAATGAAATAATGTGCCTTAATAGACAAGAAGTCTCGGTTGATGGTCATCATTCTCAAGCCACATTAGAGCTTCTGTACCCCAAAGAAGTACTCATGAAGTTGTTATGTGTCGACGAAGCAAAACGGTATCTGGATCTAATTATCATATAGACAGAATCATAGCCTATTTTCTGGTTGAAAAAAATCGCTTGGTTGAATCCATGACCGACACCTGAAAGTATACAGCATTATTCAAATTACAATTCAGTTTGCCTGGCAATGGAACTTACAAAATATATTCTTGGCTGCTCTTAACCCATTCTGCTTACCACAAGCAATACGAATCATTTATTTTTGCCGTATTAGACAAATTTAAAAGGCACAATCGATAAGATTGGGAAACAGCCAAGACATCTATTCTAACGGGATACCTCAATGTAAGCTGTAACCGAATGGTCGTTATCATCCCAGTGGACGAACTCATCTGCGTTAATATCCCTACCTTTAGCTCCTCCTTGTAACGAGATACGATCAGCTTTTAAATAAGAGCTACGACATCACGCATAGCTTTCTTCCGGGGACTGTCTTAGTCTATGGTAAGACAGCGATAGCAGCGAAACAAACACCAAATGTGTTTAAGGGGTTTCAACAACTGGTTCCATCCGACGACAACAAGTTGTTGTCAACGGCTCGAATTTCACCGCAAGGCTGCTTATTGTTATTTAATAAAAGAAAGACCGGACATAAGCTCGCAAGCACATCCTTGCCGCTATGGTTTTTATGACCTTCTTCTTTGCGGTGCTAGGCATTTATTTGCGATTGAAAAAAGCTAAACTGTTACCATTGTATGATTATTCGCAGGAACTCATTGCAGAAACTGGACCAAGAAATAGCCGATAAGCATGTCATAATGCAAAGTACTATATGCTATTTCAGTTTGCTTTCGTGAGCTTGATCATCTACTTTTTTTTACTGTCGGTCCACGAATGTCCGTTACAACTCCGGACGTAGTTGGTCACCGTAGTTTTTTTTAATATTCACGGTCAAACAGGTAGGGCCTCATAGTTCACCTATTTAAAATACACCTCAACACCTGATTAGTTGGTTGTTGAATATTTTTGAAAACAATCTTTCAGATATAAAGATGCTGTGGGTTTGCATCCAATAAAATTGTAGCATTTTACTATATAGCATAATGGATAACACCTGGAGCGCCGCAAACTAACATAAAGAAGATGCATAAAATTCAAAGCTTATCGAGTCGTACTCTTTCTCGTAAATGCTCAGTATATCATTTACTATGAGTATGCATACGATCGAAATCTAGACGTGCTGTGATATCTTGTTACTAAGTCATATTTTGCTACTGTTTCCTCAAGTTCTACTTATAAAAACGTATCTTTGAATCTTACTCCGTAGTGAACATCCCTTATTCGCTGGTAGGGATTAAGTGGTCCTTGTCTCCAAGATCGAACTTTTCCCAAAAATTCCCAAAGGCAATTCAGAGGAGATTGATATGTTGTTGTTTGTCCGTATTGTGACGGAAGGCCCGACAAGGAAGCCTGCGGCTTCAGCTGCTGCTTCTGTTAATGAAAGCGATTCATCTATCCGGTTGATACCGTTCTCCTGCTGATCTGCTTGAAGTTAGACAAAACTTTTCTTCTAACTTAGATGCAGTTTAAACCAGTACAATCCTACGGACACTGCGTCATTTTCCTTTTTCAGTAAATTTTATGACTTCATATCGTATTCGAATCGTATTTTAAAGCAAAGGCTTACATTCATAGAGCGCAAGCATTTGTTAGAATATTCATGAATTTGTACATTTATAATTCGATGACAGTGTAGTGAGTAACATGTTTGGCTGCTGAACTTAGAGACTCGTGGTGATTTAGGTGCAACTCGGGGCGAAGACGCGCTTCATGCTGGGTGCCGGATGTCAAAAGTAGTGGATTTAAGGCACAAAAAATACAGCCAGATGTAATTATGATGGAGTTCTCAGTAAGCTCAGAACGATATAATTTGCGCTACTATGCCAGTAATGATGTCTACTACCAACGGACACTAAAAACTCAAAGGTAGGTTATATATTGATAATTTGTAAAAACACTTATTATAAGTTTGGGAAATTTTACGTATTTCACAAAAGAAGGGAAGGTATTATGATGGTAGCTATTTAGTAGTCTCCAAGCAGAGAAATCATCATGCCACTTTTTTTCTTACCAAAAAGTTGTTAAGGGCAGGAATCACAAGAAGAAATGAAGTTTCTGCGAAAATATTATATACATTAGTCAAAAGCATTCTTAAAAATTGAATCACTCATCAGATTATATGGTTTCTAGTTATCTCTATGCATCTCCTTATAGAGAACATAGTGTTACATAGCTGGCCTGATCGTCGCGCAATTCGATTCATTTCATGTTTGTTGGACAAGATTTTCAAGAAAGCCGTGCTTTTTGTGAGCATTCTATTTCAAAGCCATGAAATGATTAATTGCCAGCAATATCACCTTTCATTACTCTCAACACACCGCTTTAGGCATTCCACAAATTCTGAGCCTACTTACACTTTATACTTGGGTACGCGTATGATTGGATTCTATACCTAATATTATTTTACATGTTGTAATGCGGTCATCCTGATGCCTTTTATTCTCAGTGGCTAAATTGTACCCGTTGATTCGTTTATTTATTTACAGTAGAAATAACAATCACTCATGCCTAGATATTGAGAACTAAATCCCCAACCATTTTGAATAAAAAGACAATATAAGAAAGACAATAAAAAATAAAAGTAAAATGAAGTCTGATAAGACAATAAGCAAAACTACTAAACCTTTCTCCTCCTTTTTGCTGACCAGATGCGCGAATGGAATCCGTTAGAATTCTTTGGATCATAATAACCGAAATCCGTGCATAAAAGGACTCTATGAAACAAGATAGTACAAAGGTAAAAAAGGCTTCCTGTTTAAAGAATAATTGTATTGAAAGTGGAATTTGCCGAACTGATGAATTCAAAGGAGATCATTGCTGCGCGTACCAACGACACAGCATCGCGGAAAAATAGATAAATTTTTTACTTGAAACCCACCCAGGGCGTGGTGGATCAGTGCAAGCAAACGCAACTCCTCTGGCAAATATACTCGTCAAAATCTTCGGGGACTATTATGCTTTCTGTTCAACTATAGACTGTGTACAGCATTAGTTAATATCGCCCACTGCTAATCTTTTGTGTACGTTATTGTGCAGAAAGCGGAGTCCAACCTAAAAAGTCAAGCACGGAATTTTTTCATAGAAACGTTGAAATAGTTGTTACTGTCGGCATTTATATTGCTGCTTGGCATATAGGCAGTAAATAAACAACCCATCACTCCAGTTAGACCATGTCATTCAGTAACAAATTTTTTTTGAAATACGAAGGATACCGAAAAAATAAATTAGTTAGACGGCCTGTGTACGTGTTGTATTGCCTACTATTCTAATACAGGGCATTCTTTTTCGCAACAGTACAAGTAAGCACGTTTCCATGGTCATTCATCAAATACGAGCGGCTTTTAAAGGATCAAGATACGACTTAAATTTAAAATGCCCTTTGCCATCACATCACATCCGAGTTTCACATTTACACACCGCTGTCTCGAATGACTACAATAATCAACTAAAATGATTATGTAAAAAAAAGTCAATAACTAAAGTGCTTATAAAATACAAGCTCGACTTCACATACTGCAACCAATTTATGCGCGCCACTGGTTCACTCCTTACATTTCTTATAGAGACTGGGCTTCCTCAGAGGCAGCTATATCCAATGTCAAACGGATAATGGCAGCACCATATGGATCCAGCATTGCTTAATGCTATCGTTGAAAATAAACGATGTCGCGAAGCAGAAAAAAATTATACGAGTACATTTGTCTAAATTATTACTCATCTATTATGTAGTCGAAATAGGTTCGCCACAATTCAACGCAGTGGAAGCGCCTGCGACTGTTCATGCTTACGGCCTAATCGTAAATTATTTCATATAATTGCATGCAAGTAAAGCAATAAACAACAAAACCACACGAAGTGGAACCAAATTGTTCATACTTGGAGGGAATGATAAAGAAAAATAAATGAAACATGTTCTATATTTTTCAAAACTGCAGCAGTTAACTGAGCACTGAAAAGGTGGGCAGCAGTTTTTGTCGTATGTAG
Source organism: Varroa destructor (assembly GCF_002443255.2). NCBI lineage: Eukaryota > Metazoa > Arthropoda > Arachnida > Mesostigmata > Varroidae > Varroa > Varroa destructor. The sequence goes on from NW_019211456.1 coordinate 20,403,477, forward strand.
GATTGTCGTGCGTGAACTTTGCCCCTGCTTTACGTTGAGACAGTAACCTAGATATTTGAAGTTCAAAGATATCGATCAGTGTGTCCAGAAACTGTAATTATTGTTGCCAATACTTAATTAAACTTAAAATTTGAACATTAAGACGTGAGCCAAAAAAATAATTTGAAAAAAGCTACGTCGTCGGCCACAGGATGAACTTAAAATGGCCACAGGGGGAGCCGTACGGGCTAGGAATAATTTCGTGTGAGAAAGTTAGCCATTTAATAAAACTCAAGGTGAATATTTTTAATTATAGAACAGGTTGTAGTTACGGGTAGAGAAAACGGTGCTCCATAACAATTCACTGTCAAGTTAAACAGATCCAAAACAATGAATCATCAAGCATACGAACAGGTGAAATTCTGCTACCCAGTGAGAAGTCGGCTCGGTTTTGAATGATCCGGGTACTGGGACATCCAGGAGTCCCTTTTGCCCGAGAAGAGCGGAGGTGCAACAACAAGGGCGACGTGCAAACTGTTCTCGAAAGCCAACTTCATCGGACTGAAGCCTGTGAAGCGATCGTGTTATCCATAGTTTCAGCGTGAATAGTTATGCATGCTATATTCGAATTTTTTTGTTATGATTAGCTGCGATGTGATGCATATGTTGTCGATACTGCTTTGTTCGAATTACGCTACGCCAATAAAGCGGTGCAAATATCTTTCGAGAACGGTTACATGAAACACGTGTTAACAGGAATGATATATGTCACAACAAATACGAAATTGCTTTGGCTTAACTTGACATATATACACATGTGCGCATTTGTACTAAATCGAGTTGCACTCTGAGGCCACTTAATTTTTTCAATTTCCCTATAAAATTACCATCGACGCCATTCGGTTTCATAAATGCGCAAAATGCAGTGGCCCTAGGTCCACCTCACCTTGGATCACCTAATTCTCAGAATAATCATGCAATATAACTAAAAGTAATTATTTTTGACGATGTAACTATTAGTTTGCATTTTCAAAATGTAGCTTTAGTACAGCCGAAATTCTGGCCCACAAACAAAACAGTTATTTTTTGTTTGTTTATTCTTCAACAAATGTTCGATAAAAAAAGACACCTATCTGTTTCGTGCTGCCCCATTTCTTAAAATTTGATAAAAATCAGTAATGCAAATCACATCTAATTTCAGACCCGTGTGTATCTCAAAAATTCTGAAGTGTGGCAATGCTAAGATTTAAAGTCAGTTCTTTTTTCATGTATGTCAACACACTGGCACCGGCAAAAATGTAATTTAATATAAATATATTATAGTTAAGCGTTCGTAAGACTTACATTCGCAAAGTAGGCTTCAATTATTCCTATTTGTAAAATATTATCAACCACATCCTTCCGTTTTTCGAAACTTGTGTATATCTCTCCGCCTGTCCTGCCTGAGGTGTGAACTAAGGATTTTTTGCTCACATGCATGGAAGTGACATTCAGCGAACTTTAATCATGTGTATCAACCGCACATTGACATGTATATGTGCATGAGATAGATCTTAGTTGATTTTTACTTTTGCATTTATAAAACATTGTCATATATTAGAGTGTAATGTAATAGTTTTGCTATAAACCGAAACATTCAGCTTACAAGTAATTATTTGGTAAAAGGCCAATCGGCTTAAACAGATAACCAGAATATATCCAACTGGCTTAATAGTTAGGCTTTCAAATGATTTTAAAACAACTTGCTATTTTTTCAGAGCGGATGACCACACTGTAAAAGGCTAAAACAGTTTAGTCACAGTACGACAAAACAAAATTGCAACCAACGGATCGATGGCGAACGAATCGAACGGAGGCTTTAGATTCTAAAAGGAATATAATTAAAAATAATCAACTTACTACACTAAAGCCGACATAATTAGTTCAGTAGAAGCCATTCATCGTTATCGGCTTTATTACCTTTGGATGGCCTTGGAACACGATAATACAGGGTAATTTGATAATGCTATATTATTCATCGTTCAAACGAAACTGCAAATTTCCCTCTCTGTTTTTGCGTGCGTAAATAAAAATTCCCTAAAAAACAAAAAAAAAAACCTTCACCCATCGTAACATGAAAGAAGGTGAGCGGAATTGCGAAACTGCTCCAATCAAGTGGAATAACCACACTATGTCATACATAATATTTCACGTTTGTTCTTTGAATTCTGTGACGCCGTTGTCATTCTGTATTTTACATTTCAAAAATACTCTAATTTTAACAATAATACAGAAAAGCTATCATCCAAATGAAGCTTTTGCGACTTCAAATAGACTTTGCCTGAAACAGGAGAAGATCGACTTTTTACTTCTAATTTCTCAAAGACATGAGTCGTTTGAATAAGAATAAGCATCGATTCACAGGAAAATCATCGGTCACTCGTACTCTGGTTTGTTTGATATATTTCAATAAACTGGATTGAGGGATTCAATAGCCTGAGTGTTACAAGGTCGCACCAGAATTATGTTTAATAACTCATTCTCATCGGAATTAAACTATGTTTTTGCGCTGTTTTTCATTTTCAGTTAATCAGTACTTTTACTAACGAACAAGCCCTTCTTTAAACCCTGCGTTCTTGGGCCAATAAAGGTTAGGTCAGGTTTTGCAATCATTATTAGGCTGTACGTAACTAAGAAGATCTGAAAAACCCACAAATCAAGGAAACGTTGGCCGATCTGTAGTAGATCAATTTTACCGATCTGATTCTCTGATGCTGCATATCCAGCCTAATGTAAACTAGGGCATGGGTGCACGTCAACAGCTATCCCCTTGTACAAAACATACTGGCGTGCATTTTCAAGTCGTCCTCGGCATAGAACGGGTAGTGACGCCCCATATAAAATGGCCACAAAACCTAATAGCGCGTAACATAGTGCTCTAGCCTTTCACGTCGCCTTTGTTTTTATTTTTGTGTGTTCTAATCGATAGGTTTAAATAAAATAACTTGTTCTGTTACAGGCGTGTGCGCCGCGTTTGCCAGTATATTCGCCTTTACAGAAATATCTACTCGATCAGCTTGAGTTTACACGCAGACCTCCCCAAGCTTGAGCTTTACCAGCTCAGAGAATGGGTAGCTTATAGCAACAACTTTACAAAGTCGATTTGTGATTCTATACCTGTAAAATAACTCTGAAAATAGGATAATAACACGCGATGTTCTTTGCTGAACTCCCTTAAGCAGCGTGTAAATACAGGAAATAAATTCAATTGAGGTCCAAATCAACGCTGTATTCATTGTAGTTATGAACAAACTTTTTCTAATGTTTTAAATAGGCTTCCTGCAGTCTTATTGTCTTTGTAGGAAATAAAAGTACTTCCTTTATTTAAAGACGGTTAGAAAACACTGTCTGCAAACAATCCAAGATTTAAAGCGGGTCTAATGAATTTCATGAATGTTTATAATGATGATCTATATTTCTGATAATATCCCCTTGTAATTTCAATGGTACGATTAGTGGCAGTCTTTGATGGCTGAACAGTTCTTCTACCTCAGCGGTTAACGTGACGCTAATAAACTTCACAGGTAGGTGTTTGGAGAAAAACGACGGCCAGCAAGACTACAAATATCTCTTACGAGATATTGAGTTACTTTACGAGTCTTGTCAATAAGCACTGTTACTATTTGCTGTTCAACCGAACGATTTATTTCCGCTGACTTAAGATCAGGCAGAAGTTTCGAATCGCATTCTAGAATCCACGAGCAAAAAAGCACAGAGATTAGAAAACGCAGCGAAGCACTTTTTGGTAGCCTGAATCATGCAAGCATGACGATACTTCAGCGACTTAGTAGCTTACCAAAATTGATTATAGTTCGGTTTCACGATTACAAGCCTGAGAGGTTGTATCGCCACAGGCTGTGACGTTCGAAACTGCGACGATCGCAAAATCTGCTTCAGATGTTCCCATTATCGTTTTAACAACATGTTGCTTTCGTGTTCCCTCAGATTACAGATTAGAAAAAGCAATTACGTCAGTATAATTCTAGAAAATGCCACTTAGAGACTTAGGGAAGAATGTATTTAGAAATTAACTGTCCCGCGTTTATCAATGTCCTCATACTGTCAATGCCCAATGTATCCTCGTTGTTTAGCAATCTTCCGTACTTGAATTGCCATCTTTGCTTTTATAAACGCTATAACGTTATAAGCTATAAGCTTAAATTAAACAGCGAATATATACCTGCCTCGTATTTAATAATACAGCGAATAATAAAATATTCAACTATATATTTAAATCAATGCTATTACACAACAATGTTTCTACGAATGATGCTCACATCTTTCGCATCCAAATAACCATGCCGTAGCTGCGTTTTTCACAGTGATTCTGTGGAAGAGATACTACTATTCCTTAAGAACTACTCAGGCAAAATAGCATTCATAATGGGACTGCGCTTCATAAGCACCTACGAGCACTACTGCTACCCACGCTAATTGCTCTTTCTTTCTTGCTGGTAGTGCACTGTCTATTTATGTAAAAGCAAATATGTGGAAATCGTCACAATTACTTTTCTAGGGCCCAAAAAATTGTTTCAAAAATGCTGTTCTGAATGACCGCTTCACAAAGAGTCTAAAAAAGGATAGCTGTTAAGTTCTGATAATTTCAGCTTGGTGAATAATGACTCTAGTGAGATTACTAGTAATGCACAAAGTAGTAAATATTGTGTGAAAAGCCTTTCAGGTTCGGCGTATAAATCACAATTGCCTATATTAAATCCTTTAAATATTCTTATGTTGAATTTTTTTAAATATAAATATATAAGTATTGCCTATATTGAAATTTTTTTTATTTTGCAATTAAAAGCTTGCGCTTTGAATTGAATAAAATGGCACCAACAGCTACAAAATGAAAATACTTTGAGTTAGGGACTCAAGTTCTTATGCCCATAGAGGTCACATTCAAAGCTTTCTGAAAATGTGCACTATAGAGATTGTATCATACTTACAGAAACAGGTATGAATATTTGATAAATATTTGATGGCTACCGTGTGTGGCAAACAAGGTAGAGAGTATCGACGCGGATCCCATATTAGAGTAGTACAGCAGCAAGTCAAGGGTTGCTGATTCAAGCTCTGCCAATGACATATACTACAAAACAAATCTGAATAAATAAAATAATTCACTAATAGAAATACCGCTGTAGCATCCATTGCAAAAGTGTAAAGCCCTGCAAACCATACTAAAGGGAGAAGAACATGTATACTCGAGATCCAGTTAGATTTGTCAGCTCTACTTGGTCTAGTCTACCTACTCCTTTGAACCCGTCGGCAACATGTATTTGGCCTAGTGAAATTCATTGACGTGAAAAACAATATTATAATTTCTTAGTATTTTTAGAAATTTTCTAAAGTATAAAACCATGTGCCTAGATGGCACAAGTTATTCGAAAATAGGCACAGTGTAAGATATTGAATCCAGTAAAACACGAATTTGATAAGCTGCGACAGAGCACTGACAGATAGAACTCCATTGAAGTTGTGAAATCATGCTTATTTGAAGTTCTAAATGCTAAAACAGTATTTTGTTCAAGGTATATGTCATGGTTCCGTATCTCTTTCTACAGGAGTTAATGCAATTAAAACTAAATTTATATAGATACAGTTCGAGTATTGACCATCTGTCATTTTTTTATATTTAGCACACTGCGGGAACGTTGAATCTTTCACTTTTGAATAATTATTTTTGATTGTCCCTATTTAATAGCTAATTATTAATTAAAAAAAAATATCATTACAATCAGTAAAAAATAGTGTAATTAAATCCACCGATCATTCTACCTGGTTTTCTTCATTTTCAAAGTTTAGGCGGTTCACTAAGAATTCCGGCCACAACAGCGATCGTTTCCGGATATCTCTGCTACGATCAAAACAACAGATTTACCAGCCTCGCTGACGAACTGTAGGTTAATAGTTACAGATTAGATTAGAGCACAATAGCTATTTTGCCGTTGACGCGCGTGAGGAGCTATATAATTTTTTAATGATAGCTGTTAGAACAACACAAAAACATTCCTTTGTGTTTGTTACAGTCAAAAACTATTAAGCTGGCGCCTTAAAGCCATTCGATTTTTCCTGAAATCGTATCAATAATTAATGTGGGCATTCGTGCGCCAAAAATTTTGTTAGAACTCAACGGAGACTGCTACCGTTGACGGCGATTTGTCCAACAGCTAAATAAATTTTCTACGGTAGTGTCCTATCCTTTACGAAGTTGTCCTATAATGATGAATATCAAAAATGGTTAAGACAACAAGCAAAGGTTTTGCTAATAGTAGGATTAAAAAGAACCCTTAATTTAGAACCTAAATTTGTGTGCGTTTCTAAAATATTAATAAATTTAAAATAAAAATTAAATAGTATATTGAACACCATACCATTCGCAAAATAAGTAAAGATGCAGATGAGATACACTTCAAATTACATATTATTGTAGACAGTGGCTTGAAGGCTTGAGAGGATGTTTTAATATAAAAATACACTCAACAAACCCGTGGCTAACCTACAAGAAAGTTAATTTTTTTTTCATATTTATTGCAATTTTTTTCAGTTTATTTGCTTTACCAAAAGCACGCCCCCGACGCATAGCCGAAAATTCTCACTGAATTTCAATTAAAGTAACGTTGTCATAAGTTGGATTCCCACCATATATATTTGGCTCAGCTTGTTTGTCACAAAAACTAGAATGTTATCCTAATAAATCAAAGAATTGAATTTTGTTGGAAGCGTAATTTACTAAGTTTGGATCAGATCTTTATTAGTATTATTTGCTTGCTTACTATAATGTTATAGGTGACGTCAGTACTTTTGCGTTGATTGTCTGACGGCCAACGGGACCATAGACGCCAAAAAGGCAACAGAACCACTAACTTTTTGGACTACCTGCTGATCAAGCTGTTATTGTCGAAATAGTCAATCTCTGATGCCATGGACGACACAACTTTGAGAGCCAGCAGTGATCGCAGCAGAAAGGACTGCTATGCAAAACGATGGGTGCTTGATCTTAACCCAGTCAACTTACGCTTACTCAACTGTTCAGCTGTCACCATCTAAATTATAGCAAAACCAAAGTGGACATCATTTAATGAATCATAATCGTGAATATGGATTAAGCGCCTGAGTTACTATGGTGGAGTCCTATATATGTATACTCTTTACTACTGTGCGCTATCAGCTATCAGTCGATCTGTGCTTTTATGTTCTGGCGGAGATACTTTTCTATACATAAATTGTAATAATAATGTAATAATACACTACATAAAAATGTAGCATTGAAATCGGAGAGTACATTACAGGAGATCACTAAATTGGTTACATATTTCTTGGAATCACGAAGTACATTACAAAACAAAGTTTTCTGCAAAAGTAAAAGCATCGCAATTCCAAATAAACACATCCAAATCGCCTCTCAATTTAGCTAGTAGAGATATTCACTTAGTACGTTGATAGAGTGGGAAAAACAGGACATGCATGAACACTGTTGGTTCGCTCACGTACGTTTCAAAAATCTTAACCAGACAAACAATTTTTGTTGTCCTTCTTCTGGCAATAGAGCGTAGCCACCGTTTTTAGTTGATCAGAGGAAATAATTTTTCAGATTTTTTTTGCGGTTGTTAGAACCCTAACAGTACGAGAATATGGCTTGCTAAGCATAGACAATGAATATAATTGAAATGATCATCAATACAAGCACGTACAGAAAACAGAATCGTCAAACAGGTAAACCCGATATCAGGGCTCGCTTTGTCTTTTCGCGTTCTAGAAGATCACTGACTATGGAATTTCATCTTAGCAGATATTCTACCTGCTCGAAGCAAACCTCTAATTGAAGCATTTTAAGATGCCGTGAATATTACATGCTCACATTTGGATGAATCTTACGCTGCCCACTATTGGTGTGCCGGCATTTTATAACCGTCGGTATAAACCTTACAGTCGTGGCACCCACCTGGAAGAGCAGGTTTGCACTAGGCAGCACTAGGCCATTGTCAGCCTTCTGGTCTCTCTCATTCACCTCTGCGTCGTACCGTCTGTATCGTTTTATCCGGTAGTCATCCATAGGGCACGATAAAACACACTGAGTTCATAGAGATAATCTGGCTTTCCAAACTCTGAAGCGCCTCTACTTCGATGGCTTTATACCTTGGGAAGAGAGGGAACAGCCTGTTCCGTTCGGTCACGTAACGGAAATATATTATTCAATAACCTGAAAGCTTACTTTGTTGACACACATGCTCAACCAGTCATCTAAAAACAACTAGTAATATGAAATGTTTCGAGAACAGCCATCGCGTTTCATATGAATGCCTCACATTAAAATGTGCCCGCAAGTGACTGTGAACTGTACTGTGACTGTTGGCGTTGTTATTGTGAACGTTCATTTAGTTGTATTTTCAAGCGTCGCAATATACATTCTCCCAACTTTCTGTTTGTTTATTTATAAAGTGCATCTACGCCGAGTAATGACTGAATAAAGTTCAGCACCATACACAGCTGCGGCCGTTAGACTAATGAATATAGCAAAACGCATACAATACTGAGACGGATAAAATGGAACGCACCAGGCAAAATGACGAGCCGCTGCCTTCCGCCCATCAGAAACGCTGCGGTATAGATGTTTCCATATCTAGATACGGTAGTTGGTGACTACCAGGCACTAGAAGCGGGAGGGTCACAAGTACAATAGTAAAAATGGCGATAACCGCTGAAAGAGTTCCTACTTTCCTCACAGCTACCCACGTGACGCTATTCAGCTATCATACTTTTTCAAAGACAGAAGGCTGATCTTTTACACAGACACACATGGATAAATATTCAAATGCACCACATTTGCGCGCCCACCCTTAGCACGAAGGTGTACGCAAGTCTTTTTGAAACCCGTTATCTCACTCGGCCATTACTCTCGGCGCTATTCGGCGGCGTCTGGAGCACCAATTAATTTCTCGTCGATATCTACAGCCACACATAGAGTGTTCATGCTGCGAACGTACAACAGGCTTAGCTCGGCTAACCGCTGTGTCGGTCGCCGGTATCAAGGGCGTGTTTGGGCGAGGGTATTGCGCATTGTCGACCTGGAAGGATATAGTGGGGCAACAAAGGGTGATCAAAAGAAAGAAAACTTCTGAGTAGAGTAGCAAGCTCTTTGGAGGAGCAGTCCTTGTTGCAAATGCTTTTAATGTTTAGCCAATACTTCACATATCTAAATGAACTGACAGTCAAGCTATCTTTAAATAATTCTCAGAATTTCTTTAGAGAAATAGTGCGTCTAAGATCTGTGTGACAGGTCATACATCGCAAAGCTGGATATAAGATATTAAGATGAAGATTTTATAAACAGAAGGTATTACCGCTAATGTTACTCAGCCATATTTTCCCCAACCTTTGTTCCCAGCTTTATATCTTAGAATATAGATAAGAACAGCACGTTTTCGAACGTGTAACATATTCGAGCTCGTATATCGTTTGGATAAGCTGATCCGATCTTGATGTATCCGTGCTGCGTGCACTTCATACTATATTAGCCCAAGTGCAACCATTCATGGCAAATCATAAAAGATAGTTTTCCGCCAGTCTCGCATAACTGTGTATTTGATACGAAAAATAGGGCTCTAGGGCCCAATACACTTAAATCCCATTACAGCAATGCCTACACACGACGGGTTGATTTCTCAGTAATCGATCTAAACCATTGTTTTGCGTAATATTTGTACCTAATACAGTTGTACAGTTTATTTGCTTGCTGCCAGTCGTAACCCCTACGCCAGAAAGAGCCGGAAAGCAGGAAAAGGAAAAGCAAACGATGAGAACCAAATGAAAATAAGAAAGGCTGTTGATAACAGTTGGTTTTCCACCTACTGAAGATTACAACGTTAATAGAAATTGATAATGACTAATGATTCAATGATGTGCACGCTATGCTTGTTTACTGAAGCTAAGAAAGCAATTGGCATATGGATCGCGACTTCGGGTCGACTGCTGTATCCCGACATGTTTTCTATATACAGTTTTGATAGACATACACATACAGTTGATTACATGCAAATTTCCCCCATAATAAAGAGGCACGTACCCGTAACAAATATCTACGTAACTAGAATTTCAGAATCTGAAATTATAAGCAATGCTAATTTTCTTTGTTCTCTACACAGATTTGTACAACGGTCGTATTTATTTGTATTTTCTTATTATTCCTTCAGACGTTTGCGTTGTCTGCTATTGTTTTACTATTGAAACTTTATAATTCCATCAGTTTGTCTCTTTTTGTTCTCCATCCATCATTGTTATCCATCGTTATAGATTTACGCAACTCTGTGCACAAGACGTCTATTGGGCGAACTTCTCTTGCTTGCTAGTATGCCTAATGTTATGCATGCTCTATTGTATTGACCTTCTCCTGTAGGTTTTGGGTACTATTATCATTAATATCGTAATTATTATTATTATCGTAACTATGTTGATGTTTTTATTTCACATATTCAAACTATACGGCTTAATTCTCGGCTGTTCAAATGAGCAACGCAGCTAAAGACTAAAGCTTATCCATTATCAAGAACAGCATTGCATCTCCTCAGGGACGAAAGAGATGCGAGATCTCCGTTCATAGATCATGTTGCAATCAATTTTCCGTTCATTATTATATCGTAACTATCATAATATATTTCATTACAGTTGATATTTATTCTGTGTCATTGTTGCTCAAGTTCAGTTTCACATTCTGCTCCTCTACGTTTGTCGTATCATACACATTTCTCTCCTTTTCATTCCCATGTATATATATGGGGGCGATATATATATATATATATATATCGCGTATAGTCATTTTCCTTGTTTGTTTGTGTATGTATCAATAAGTTGACCTGCTAGTTATCCCATATAAATATAAACACAGAGCTTATGTTACACAGTTGACAGATTATTCGTTACTCTACACGATACCAACTAACATAATTATTTTCAGTGTACTAGGCTTATCGCTAATCGTCATTATTATCGATGCTGTTGTTCACCGCTTAGCATCGTTCAATTTTTGTCAATTCTTTATCACCGTTAAATCTATCGCTTTCTATATATTCCATTCCAGGTTTTCCATTCGCACAAGATTGTATTCTCTTGTTTGTTGGCATAATCGTTATGGTTATTTTGCACATGCCGGAGCTCGTGTGTATCCGCACGGCATCAACGAATATGTATCCGCGAACATACTCTTTCTACCTATTGCTTGCTCTGCCCGTTCGTCTGCTTGTGTCTAATCTACTAGCTGCGTTTCTCCACGCTCAACTATGCCTACTATTATTATCAGTATTTTTGTACAACGATAGATGATCGAACATACTTCACCATCAATCACTTGTCCTTCATCGTTTTCGAACCTGACCAACACGAACAAGCCATCACCATTGCCATCAATCAAAACCAACATAAATAAGAAGGCCTTTGTTATTTACGAGTTCAGTAGTGCTTCGACGGTAGACGGTCCATTCTTTCTTACAATATCCTCCGCCGTTAAGTTACTATTGTTATGACCGTTATACTAAGTAGAAATTAGCTACCTCAACCATTAACTTGACCATTGAGTTCCGCAATTGAATTGAATCGAGTGCAAAATGCGTCTCAAGTTCAATAATATATTTCAACACATATTCCCCGTTAGAAACTCACTTTTCTTTTTTAACGGAGCGGTACAAACACTGACAGTTGATTCATTACTCGAACTAGGCGCGCATCTGTTTGGTTGTTGGTGTCGTTTACGCATTGGCTATTATGGCGATTGCAAAAATTTGCTAAAAAAGGTCATCTTGGAAGCACGCGTCGACAGTAGAATATAGTGAATTAGAAATACGCAATCCACTGTTGAGGGTTGATGAATGACCTTCTCTTTCACTGGTTCAACAATCTGACGATTATCTGGCCATCACTTATGCACAGGCTTCTTGACAGTTTGAGGTTTCTTTCGACACGTCTGTCTCCATACGGTATCGAAGACATTTATTCGAAAGCTATGTGCGAAAACTATGAATAATCGGTGGTGTCTGTGTGCTATTAACGGTTCAGGTCAAAATCGTTACTTTGTTTGTTTTTGTCTGTTAACAAAAAAAACTATATTCCTTTCGCCTCGCGGCACGTATGGCAGGATTCGCACTTGTCGTGTATCTCGGTCAGCCCCTCTCAGACAGCACGTATGCTACTAGGCCGCCAATGATCACGGCACGTCTCAAGTTAGCCGTGCGATCAATTTCTTGATTTGTTTTTATGAGTAATAACAGTAGCAATCTTCGCGTTATTATTAATGTTATATCCACCAATAAAATAATCGTCGTCAGCACATCGTAGCTTCACTTGCGTCCGTTGCCCTTTCTGTGCAGACACCGGGGCAATTACGTTTCCATACTGCTATCGTTCACAGTACGTTCCGGCCAGGAATATATTGACAGGTTAGGAGATGCTGCTGTTTTTCAAGAGCTGTTTGCGAAAACGTTCAGGTCGTTGTCATTAAAAAATACATTACATGTAATGAGACACCTCGTCCTGCATGTCCTCGGGAATCTCATGTGGGTTGAGTATTCCAGGCACGGACATCTGAACTTTTCTCTTCTCTTGCTCAGCTACCCGTAATGAAGCTTCGCGCTCTTCTAGATACAGATCAGAATCGTCCTCGCCAGTGAATTCCTAAAGAGAGATAGGCAGACAGAGTAATAACTTCGAAATATTATATAACTACAAAATTTGTTGAAAACTAGCCAGGTGTTATGCGGCATGGGATGAAGAATCTGCCAATGAAATTGGATAGATTATAAACTATATATTGATTAGAAATTGCGTTAGTAGAAACAAGCATTTCGCTGAACGAACCCTTATTTGAACGAGAAAATCTCGAAGATGCTCCTTGAACTGGACTACGTTCTGGTCGAGATTGATGAATCCCTGAACCGTGATTTTCACTTGGTTACTGTAGAGATAAATTGAGAAGAGTGTTAACTGTACAGTTATGTATATCTTTAGGAACTGCCGGAACATTTTATTTATACACATTGTGCAAGCGTTACATTAAAAATCTGAAAACCTCAAGCACCTAGAAAATACGAAACCTTTTCAACGTATTAGTTACATACTCTGTTAGATGCGGGAATGCCGTTTTTAAAAGATTGGCGACAAACTGTTGAACGTAGATGGTGTTATCGGTGACGCCGGGCGCCAGTGGCGCTTGCACTTTACCCGAATCAACTAGAGAAAAAAGGTAAGCGAGAAGAGCCGCTTGCTGAGCCAGACCAGCGGAATGGCTCGTATCTGTAACCACGCTAAGCAGGTGTTGCAAGATGTCTGTCAAGAAGCTCTGGTAGAACTGTTGGGCAGCCGCCTGGAAAAAAACAAAGCCCAGCAAATTTTTTAACAATTACGATCTAAAACGCAAAGGGAGCTTATTCGCATTCCGCTTTTAGTTCTGTTTTTTTGTCTAGTTATATGCACTTACCTCTTCACACGCTATGTTCTTGAGAAGAACTAAGAGAATTTCGAGCCCTATATCGGCAACGTTGCGCATTGTGTGCTTGAACGCCCATACAATCGAGTCGAGCACGAGTTTGAATTTGTCGGACGAGAGTTCAAGCAGTGCGGGAAACGTATGTGTCACCATCGCTTGCAGTAAAAGGTAGAGGTGCAATCGATGCTCGGGGAATTCCTCGAAGTCCTTATTGATCATCTCCAACGTCACCTATCGATAGAAGAAAAATAAAATAATTGTGTTAGGATGAATAACGGTTACCAATAGACGCCTTCAGTTCACATTACACTTCACTCGAACAGATACCAAGCCCACAAAATCAGCAGAAGATACGCCTTACTATAGACACCAACCAGCGATTTCTGGCTTCGCAATCGAAAATTATTTGTACTTATCTGCTGTACCATTTATAACTGTTTTTAGACGATTCCAGAAATCTTATGATCCATAATATTGCTTCACCTTAAAGAGAGCATCGAACACCGTTGGTACGAACGGCACAGCTAAAGCCTCCATCCTTTGGATAATGGTCGTCATCGTCTGCAGCACCTCGGGCTCTCTTGCCTCTGCTACAGGACACACGAGATAGTCTTGAAGTACAGCGTCGAGTAGTGGCTGAATGAAATTGTCCAACACTAGCTTTGGTTCGTCAGACTTAGACACCCAGCACGCAATCAGCCTTAAGACCTCTTTCTTGACTGTTCGCATGGACCGAATCAACGGTTGTTTCGTTACGGCTTCGCCGTGGGTCTGAATAGCTGCGCAAATGTTCTCGGACATCACCTATAATTGTATTGTTACGTGGAGTTATGGGATAGTATGTTTAAAAAGGCACCTGATGGAAGATATGAAGTAATTGATGACCAGTATAATATTTCCTGGGTTGTGCACGTCTTGAATCCTTATCTTGTAACCGTAATAATATCTAAACTTACTAAGCGCTCGAAATATATCACTAAAAATGGACTTCGCTGATGCCTTTTGACAAACCTTATAAACATTAAGCATATCAAGGTAGATTCTTCCCAGCTGTGTCACATACGGGTGCCCTAAGGACTTGCATGCCCGATAGTTTGTCTTAAGGATATTTCCGAGTTGCTTGACTGCATCAGGATCCTTCAGGATATCAACATTCTTCGTCGCTTGGTTGATGATATCATCCCATACCATATTGGGCAACTGCATGTACTTCTCAATCAGTCGTTCCTGACGAGCCTGTTCCGTTTCTGAGCTGATCATATAGCCCACAGCTTCACAAAACGTGTGCACCTGCTGCGGTTGGAGATCGTAAATAATTGATGATATATTTGTCAGAATCTCCTCGATGAACGGCTGAACCTCTCCGACTTGTACCTGAGTGAACAAACACACACATGTATTCATAAGCAAATAAGTCAAAACTGCAGTTAAAACTGCGAATTATAAATGTTGCCCATACGATACCTACGGAGAATGTAGAATTGACTTTGCAACAAAAATCATGATCATCCATCCGAATAAGTGCAGCATAGCTCACCTGAACAAAGTGGCGTTTGCACTTCTGTGCAATCTTTATAAACGTATCGCACGCCATGTCCTGCACACCCTCATGAGTCTCGTGCATAAATTCGAACAGCTTGTTAACGACCGTCTTAAGAAACTTCCAGTGAGCGCGCAGGAAACGAGGATACTGTCCAACGACATACATGATATTTGATGCGATTATGGCCTTATTGTCCTTACCGCGCTTCTGCTCGCATAGGCCTAGCAGATCCTTGATAACAGTCACCAAGAAGCGTTTCTCGTCCTCTTCATGCATGGCGCCAGATATCGAACCGATGGCCCAGCAGAGCGTGTTTAAATTTTTCCAGGACCACTCTAAGCCGTTCACTTGCTTGTGCAACTTCTCCGTCATGATTCTATCTGTGTCCTGGCAGTCCAAATGTGTCAGGTAGACTATCATGAAAATAATAAGAGCATAGCACGCACGCAAGTTAGGAAAAAAAGAATAACGCAAAGGTGCTGCCTCCGTTTTTAATAATAGATCTTGTAAATAATGTTAGCTATTATTTCGGTACGACACAAACGCGAGTAAATCGTGACACCGATACGAAAAATTGCTTTCACGTCTCACATCAAAAACATTTTTTCCCGGTTTCATTTTGTAAATATCTTTACATGATATATCTGATAGATAATACTATGCTTTTCGTGACTACTTGGTAGCTAAACTTACCAAGACATTCCCGCATGTTCTTGTACAGCGTCATCGAGTCGGTGTCCTTCATGAATTCACGGACAACCTCTCCTTGATCGTTCTCTACGACGAGAACCTCTTCCGGCTTCGCCATACGTCCGATCATGATATAGCGCAGTTGACTTAGCACTGGTGCGTAGAGCTTTCGCCGATTCTGGAGATAGGAGCGTATGTTAGTCGTAATAGTAATAATGAGTAAAGACAACAGATTAACTTAGCTTCATGATATTATCGCTAAACAAGTGATATCTGTTAAGTTGCTCGCTTAAAAACATGTGTACAACAGGTACACTTATTTCAATAAAAATCATTCTCTAAAATGAACTTAGAAAATGCAATGTAAATAAACTAAGCACATGATTTACTTATGCTAGCATACCTGTCTCATATTTTCAACGGTAGGCGAAAAGGGCGTTTGCAAAGAAAAAGCAACCAGAAGGTCATTGTTTCGGTAGAGCTCCTGAGACAAGAAGCCCCAATACTCAAGACATATCTTGAATATCTCTACGTCTTCTACCTCAGAAATCAACAGTAAAAGCTTGAGGGCTTCCAATAACACATCGATGTTGTTGGTTTGCTCCATTAACTGTGTTCGGCTTTTAAGCATCGTACACAAAAATAGGGCAAGATTCTGGATAAATTTCTGTTCCATGTCGGAGCCGGCTGCGTATGCAGCCTTTATGTTGGTGTCAGGCGGGATAATTTGAGCCATCTGCTTCATGGTTTCGATGAAAAGGAACGAGAACTGCTCTGTGTATTGTTCTGTCGAAACTGCACCGATTTCATTGAGACACTTAAGTGTCACATTGCGGAATAAGTTGACGTTGAGGAACTTAAACACGAGCGTGTGAATCAGCTTTGTCTCAAAAATGTATCCCAGAGGAACCCAATTAAGGAATCGTAAAAGTGTCTCTAGAGTTGCTTCAACCAGCAATGGATTGCACGAGTTCTCCATCACGTACTGGCAAAGCGTGTACACCTGTGAAAACTCCGAGCACATACTTTCTTTTAGGTGCTTTGCTTTCGTCTGGGTCATTGATCCACAACTGAAATCGAACAATTCTTCCGACAGAAGCTTTAAGATAACCATATTATTGCGGCAAAGATGTTCATTTGTTTTCGACGCGCCCACGATATCGGAGATGAACGTGGGCCAATTTTTGGGCCACTCGCGCTTCAAGATCAGGACAAGAACCATATTGAGCTTGTTTAAGTAG
Source organism: Varroa destructor (assembly GCF_002443255.2). Classification (NCBI taxonomy): domain Eukaryota; kingdom Metazoa; phylum Arthropoda; class Arachnida; order Mesostigmata; family Varroidae; genus Varroa; species Varroa destructor. Next base: position 20,420,443 of record NW_019211456.1, read on the forward strand.
ACGCGCTCATTGTCGTTTAGGTTACCGTCTTGAGAGGTCTTGATGATAAGTCCGACAATGTACTTCTTAATTCCTTCGCACTGATTACGGGGTAGAATCTTCCATCGGGTCTTGATCACGTTCTCAAGGATCTGGAGTGCAAAGTATTTGGTCTGATGGTTCTTCGAATATTCGAGGATTGTATCTACTCGAGTCCATGCATCCGGGTGTTCCTACAAATCATAAAAGAAAATGGTAGCAAAATAGTGAGTTAATATGGAGACTTCTGCACATACGAAAAATTACGTTTCAGAAGCTTTTTCCGCTAGCAGAACAGGATGAGGTTTAATAACCTCATCCTATTCCGGTCAGCCTATTTAATTAATCAACACAAATTTCCATAACATTAAGAGTGCACAATTCCTCACCATAAAGTTAAATTATCGCATTAGGTCGCTATCAATATATTTCATATCACGCACCTTATGCTGGCAGACTTATTTTCCTACCTTAAGATTAGTCAGAACCTCTTGTGCGGTTCTCTGCTGGGGTCCGGTGGTGGTGTACATTGTCTGTACAACATTGTCCAGAAGATTAATGTCGAGCTTTTGATTGAAATCCAACAGCTGACGCGCAACCTCGGCGCCACCTGGAACAATTGCCCCGCCGCCGTTCATCGTTGCCGGAAACGTCATTCTGAGACGTCCTCAAGCCCCCCTACACTCGCGCACGTTCTCCCTTGCGCCGTTAGTGGCGTCTGACCAAGCCACACCAATTTATTGATTTATGTGTGAATAGCAGAACTAACAATAATTTCTTAACCGATCACGATCAAAAGATCTGAAACGAGATAAAATGGCGAATTTTGAGAATTGATCACGCGACGCAATAAAGTTCGTTAAAGGGGGGAAGGGGATAAAGCCAGGAGAAAGGAGCTTTTTAAGTCGCGGCGGGCCTATATCGTAATAATATAACATGATGCATTTCAATAATCTAATAAAAAGAAGACCGTTCTATCTACATTTTGTAAAACCAACACCGCCGAATAACTGTTTAGTAGAGAAGACAAACGAACTAAACTGCTAGTTGCATGATTAAGTAGCAAATTAGATAATTAAAATTGATAATGCTATATATATATATATATATATATGTTATACGCCCTACACCGTCAGCTGTCGCTTGTAAAATGCTAATTTGACAAGGGACTAACTGTTAATAACGTCGGAGATTTCGCTAGACTACCCCACTAAAATTTGAGCAAAGAGTTAATCACTGTATTTTTATTTAATTGGACTGCTCTATCCGTTATATTATATATATATATATAGGCCCAGTAGCTTGCACGAGTAATTTCAATACATGTTGAATCAAGAAAGCTTATATGAAATATTGATTCACAGAGACCATACTAAAGACACTTAATTTCAAAAGAGGTTTTAACCTATTTATTACGTATGTTTTCTTCACAATATTTATATACCTACCCAGTAAAATCTCTTGCCAAAGAGTATATATTTTCTTAAGCTGCACTAATTTTCTTATTTTAGCAGTTCATAGCGATAGTCACATGTAACACTGTGTTATCGAGATTGTTTATGGAACGTCAACTATTGCGAAATATATTTCACTCTTCTATTATTTTAAAATTCTATCGAAATTTAAGTCCTACACATTTTCTCTGAACAATCGATTTCCTCTTGCAAAAGTTCCTATTGCTTGCACGAGCAGAAACTCTTATGTGGCGTACAGGAACATATGCGTTCACTAAGGTCATACAGTTAAAAACAAGCTCAGAGTGCTACCCAGTTGATCTTTTTGACAGCACGTTAGATGTTACAATCAACGATTTTCCTGATTGTCATCAATGCCTGGATGAAATTAACTCTGTAATGAGCACTTTTCTGATTTCTAATCTCTTGAAGCAACTTGCTATGCGCACATCGGACAGAGTCCGACTTAATAATTAATTTAAAGCCCCCTTTTTGCGTTCCTTCATGGGATAAAACAAGATCGAATTATGAAATATCTTCGATCGAATACCATGTACAAAACGCATGCGTATGCATTTCATAAAAATTTATACGCGACAGATTGCGCGTCAAACCACACAATCTATGCGGTCATAGCCTGCAAGAATTATTTATCGCTATTTTTTTTTGTCTATTCTACATTACACGCTGATGGCAGTGGAAGTATGGCCGAATATTTTTAGTTTGTTGACGCCATAAACTTCGTCTCTTCGGTGGTCGCGCATAACGAACCCGCCTTCGATTTCCGTCGCCTAGGTCGATTTTTGTTAACTGAGATGGTCACCTGGAACCGCTTTGTTCGTTATAGAATTGCTACAGCTACTGTTCCACTTCATTTCGATGATCATTCACCGTTTATGTTTAGATCTATGTGACGTTTCATTACCTTCCCCCTCTTGTTGTACAGCTGCGATTGGATTAGTTTAGTTTAACTCACAAGAAAACACGTTGCACACAGTTGTTTTTTCTTTTTGTTTGTTTCAAATGTTTTTCGATCCTCTACAAAACTCCACAGCATTTGTAGCCAAGCACTACAATGAAAGAAAAACGCCAGCCAATGAATGAATAAGCTAATAATAAGTATCTAATTTTGAAGCCAGCTAACGGCTTAATTCCAGGTTGATAAAAAGTACACTTTTTCCTTTTCCAGTAGTGCCATCTGCAGTTGGCTGTAAGCGAACTCTTCCGCAGAAATTCTCGACTACTGGGTCTGGATCATGCTACACGGCACATATTTTGGGACGCACCACAACTATATGATACGATATGTGCGCCCATAGTTAACATGATATTTTCGAGTAAATTAGCCCGCCGAGAGCATCTTCTGTACGCCATTTGAACACGCACCCTTTCCGATTGGCGACGCGGGCGGCTTGCCGCCCGCGTTGTCGATCTTCGATCCCCAGCCAGCCAGCCTAGAGATACAACTAGCGGGCGCTCAGTACAAAGCACGCAGCACTTAAGTATAAGACAACACATCCAACTATCGACGACATCCAACACCCATTTGACTCCAGTCTAGGAGTTGTACTACCACTAATAGTAATATTAGCGATGGCAGTAATCATAACAGTAAAAGTCGAAGTAGTTTGAACGTTAATGAACTATGGCCAAACAGACTCGACATGGAGATTTCCGGTGACAAGACTCGATAACTCGTTTCTGTTGTAGCACAGCGCAATGATCTCTACGACCACTAAAAGTATAATAGGGCGCTAATTTCACGCATAGATATACATAAGATACGACACACAAATCACATAACATACGACCAACAAGCGGCAAACAGACAAGCGACTATTATTCGTCACGAAAGCGGCAAATCGGCGCGAAATCCCACCGCCAAACTCACCATCAGCTCGGCTTCCGTACTCTTCAGACTGTTGGCAGTGTTTCAGGCCCCACTCGACACAGTGACATGGGCGGTTTGTACGCAAATACGAAAATTGCGACGCTTTCTCGCAGCCCACGACGTGTTTGAATTCAATCGCTACGAGCGAAAAGACCGCCCCGCTCTGCTCACAACCGGATCGGTCCGGATCAAACCGACCACCGAACGACGCGTAAATGCTAGCCCGAGGCTAGCGGGTAAATAACGACCAGGCTAAAACAACAGTGACGTCAGGCGGGACAAGTTGGAGCCACCAACCACTGGCAGCAGCTCTATGCCTGGACGAAGCCCGCAACGAGCCGGGGCCCAATGATTCCTGGTAATGATGATTATGGAATAGTGATGGCGACGAAGACGGGCAGTGTAATTATGAAGACAAGTGAAAAGATTTGAGAAGAGAAGGGAAGAGAAGAGACGGAAACGCTTTCTGGCTTGCGCGAAATATGAAACACAAAGCGGGACAGTCAGGTTTGCTTTGCCCAGTAGCTTCCCAAATGACCACGACCACCGCTATCGCTGCTAACGCTACTGTCGCTGTTTACCTGATGAGCGCCATCGGTGGCCAATGCAAAGTCGCGAGATGGTGACGCACGCTTTAAGCGGACGCTTCTAGCCAAGTGGAGGCTAGATGAGCGGGCTGGCCCGCGCGATTAATAAACAATAGCACACAATATTTAGCTAACTGGTGACACACAAAAACTAATGAATTGCGCACAACTGGCAGAAGCTGTAGCAGTGGTTGGAAGGGGCCGAGTCGTCGCAAGGACACATTTTCGATTTTTGAGGCAGGTCAGGAAAATGAATAGCGATAAGTCGACTGGCCAAATGCGCATCGAATGCCTTAACTGCGGCTGGAACTTTCCATTGATTGCTTGGCGGGCTCTCCGATCTGACAGCTCATCTGCTCGGGGCCGTGTTTGTCTATCCGTCTGTCTATACGATTATTGCTGTTATCGATCTCCAAATGCAGTAGTCTTCAAATTTTGGTCAATTTACTCAATGCTAGAGACGCGAAAGATAGTGAACGGTGTATTCACTTGGTTCGAGTCCGAAAAGACACAGGATTAGACAAAGTTCGAAGTACCGTAAAACTGGATAAACCGTTGTGATATGTATGCGGTACAACGGCTTAGCAGCGCAGCACGAACAGCGACTGCTACGAAAATACGGTCGACCGGCGTTCACCAAAATAACAGCTCTGTGCTCCTGGCCTATGTTTTGATACTACTGTTACGGGTGTCCTATTGAAGACAGCACTGACCAGTCGACGATAAATTTTTGACGTGTTTATGCTTTTTGTGATCTGTGCATAGAAGAGTACTTTTGCTTCGGAATGAAAGCGGAATAGACGCGAAGAGAAAAACACTCCAGAAGAAGGCAAGATCCTGTTAGAAGGAAATTGAATAAGGAAATGACGTTATAGAATTTGCCATTAGAGTAGTTTGTCGATCTTTGTTGGATTGTGCAAGTTAATTTTCACACCAAACTAATCTGCTGTCAGAATAAACTCACATTTCTGGTTCTCATGAGACTGTTGCCAAATGAGTGAGAGTCATCGACACTTCAAAAAGCGTATAACAAAGAACGTCCAAATCAAAACCCATTGCGCATGATTCAATGAATGACTTCATTACCCGTTGTATTGTTGCATGATACGCGAACATAAAAGGAATACCCTGAAGGTAGCGACTCATGACAAAACCACATATTGCAAAGCCTTGAATATGCTGAATTATGACGTGAGCATCACCGAAGTAAGCTGCGTCCGACTCGATGAACAAGATGATTCCACTTGACAACTCGTCATTTTCCGATTCAACCCGCTACGATAGGAAAGCGTTTAGCAGTCACTTCAAGTCAGTGCCAATGTTTGGTGTCCATGTACGTGTTTATGCCCAATATTTGGACTAAACTCTGATCTGGCTGGGGGCGTTCTCTCTGACATTGCTGTGCAAGTCAAGGGAAGGCGTTTACGTTATTTTATAGTTTGCAAATATGCTCATGTGAAACCGGAGGTGCCAACCGATATGTTCCGTGTATGTCTACTTCATTTTCCCCAAAGTTGAACGTGGGTTAAATCGAAATTAGCACGACTCGACGTCCGAACTACGGTATTTGTATACGTTTGGAAAGAGACGCGGTGAACTAACAGAACTTGTGAAAAGTGAAGGACCGCCTTCGCAGACTGGAAGAGTTCTTTTCCGATAAATTTCTTTAATAATACATTTGCAAATTCATGTGCATAGAAGCTGTTACCACGTATAGTGGGACACTAGTGCTATCATTATCCAGCCATCAGTTTCGGGTTGCAAGGAAGTAAGTGGAGCAAAAGTCAGGGAGAGCACATAATTAACTTAATTACGCATAAACCAAATAAAAAAATATCTACATAAGATTCGCAAGCCATAGCCATTAACGAGATGATCTGATTAGTCAGTGGATGATCTGGGGGTGAATGGCTTATTTTTGATTCGCTCATAATGCTGCAATGCCAAATTACTGGCTTTTACCGCGCCTCCTACATCTGGCCTGATCCATACATGAACCGCCGTCTAGAAGCAGCTTTCTCTGCGGCACAACTGTACTTACGTGGCCTACGTCAGAGTGCTCGTTGATGATGCTCAACCTAACATATCTTCATTTTCAATTGCGCCGTATCGACATACCGCGATCAGCAACAAGGACTAGAATTCCCGAAGTGAGTGACCTTGGCAGATTGTCCTCATTGCGGCGAACGCAATGAGGACGTTGGGTCCATCCAAAATATTAAATACCGTTGGCGATGGCGACAATTCAGCTGACGATTTACGAGCAGGTCAAGATCGTAAATCTCGCAATCTTAATCCACAAAACTACGGCGGAGGCGATTGTGGCGTGAAGAACACAGCGACGATAGAGTCTAGTACTCAATACCGTATCTGCCTCGTATCAGACTTCTTCCACCCGAATACCGGCGGAGTGGAAACCCACATCTACCAACTAGCGCAATGCCTCCTTCAGAGAGGGCATTCAGTCATCGTGCTCACGCATACATACGCAGATCGCATTGGCATACGCTACCTTACCAACGGACTCAAGGTGACCACTTGCTTTTGAATATATATGTATATAGACGCAATTTTAATAAAAGTGGAGCTCATAAGAATGTCTTTCTTTTATCTTTATTACTTTTTGGAATATTTCATTTGGCCCGTGTAGTGCTACTCATTGTAGAAATTGGCTGTATGTGTCTGCGCCTACTTAGAGAAGACACGTGAAGCACTTGGTGACTTACATTATAGCCACAGTCTTTGGTACAATTGTAACCCAAAATTAACAACAAAGCCTTGCACATCTATATGCCTGTTTTCAGGTTATCCATATACCATTATGTGTGGTTTACTGCGAGTCAGGCCTGCCGACGCTCTTTTGTCCCTCTCGTCTCATCCGGAACATTCTTGTGCGAGAGCGCGTCCAGATTGTGCACTCGCACGGAGCATTTTCAAGCCTGGCCCTGGAAACGCTTGTCCACGCCGCCTGCCTTGGTACGAAAGGAGCCGCTAGTTATATTCTCAAATATCTAATCTTTCTTTTTAATTACCTAGATGAGCTAGTCAGTTCCCTATATATTTTTTCAGAGCTTAATACTAGATTAATGAGCGCTTTGTCAACAATAATGCTTAGTTTCTTATATGTGACTTGCTCAAACAGGTAATATCCGGAGCGTTTTTACAGACCATTCTCTTTTTGGCTTCTCGGACGTGTCTGCTGTTATAACGAACACATTACTCAAGCTTTGTCTTCACGTTGCTGATCATGTTATTTGCGTTTCCGAGGTACGTATGGACGTAAATTTTATTAAATATTTGGTACATTGTAAGCCAGTACAAGTTTTTTCAAGTATGACTTGAGTCCCCGCAAGTTCGAAAAGTTGGCAGCCAAACTATGTAATTCCTTTGGAATATCAAGTCCCAGTTCTTGAATCATTAGTTAGCCTATAAATGACAAATGAGTAAGCAGATTCGTTACAAAACGCTATGATACCTTTGGATTCGGTAAATCAAACTAATTAGGAGGACTTTTATCCTGCTGTTTTAAGGTGGGTCGGATGAACACAGCTCTTCGAGCTCGAGTTTCCCCTGATAGAATCAGCGTCATCCCAAATGCCGTTGAATTTGCTATGTTTGCGCCACCGTCCGAACCTCGGCAGAGTGAAGACACTGTCATAATTGTCTTGTGCCGTCTCATGTACCGAAAAGGCATTGATTTACTCGCTCAGGTAGGCTTACATGGTCACCTTATTGTGTGCTTATTATGTTTCAATGCTGAAACCTTTTATCTGACTTCAATTTTCCGACTAACGTATTCAATTTGGCAGGCACGCGGCATTTAGTGGGTGGAAGACTATTTATCTACTAATAAAGAATTGCCACACGTAATAATATATTAAGATCAAGGATTCGGCGAAAAATGACTATCGAAAGAGGCAGAAAAATAAACGATCTTTTGCTTTACAACTGATTTATGATGACTAACATTTTCATTCGCTTTAGGTAATCCCAATCATCTGTCGCCGTCACCACGACGTTCGTTTCTTCGTGGGTGGCGATGGGCCTAAGCGTATTCTCCTGGAGGAGGTCCGAGAACATTTCAAGCTACAAGAAAGGGTACTTCTTCGCGGCAATTTGCGACACAACGAGGTGCGCGACTTCCTAGTGTCTGGAGACATTTTTCTCAACACATCTCTTACCGAAGCTTTCTGTATGGCTATTGTTGAGGCTGCATCGTGCGGCTTACAGGTAAGCTGTGAGTAGAGTAGTTTGCAAAAGAGTTCACGAACATTCGAACACTCGCATACTCTATAAGAATCTAAATGAGTAATCTCTTTACCACTAAATTCACTGCTACTTAAGTTGCAATATTTCGTGAAATTAACCGACTGTACGTACCAGAAAGCGACACTGTGCGTGGCGAAGTACCTTAACAGGCTCTCGGCATCGGTTAGGGATACATAAGAAACTGACACATACAAATGACAGTTATCTAGCAACTGACTGACAGGCTGAATATGGTCCGATTAGTCGTTTACCGTAGGTCAAATATGCTGTGCTTTCTGGCTGTTCTTCTAGGGAAATTTGAACCTGATAAGAAAACTAAATTCCATGTAGGTTAGATTTAAAAATTTGCATCCCTTAGAAACGTGGTACTCATTGCCCCTATAGTGTGAAATATAAGCAAATCGCTGACCCGTTCGTTCTAACTGACTGTGTTAAGCGCCACACGACTTTCAACTTTCAGGTAGTTTCAACCAACGTCGGTGGCATACCTCATGTGTTGCCACCAGAGCTGATCTGGTTGTGTACGCCGTCGGTGCAATCATTAGTATCTGGATTGGAACAAGCTATTCATGCAAAGCGTTCCGGAACTAGGAAAGTTTCTCCAAATGATACAAATCGTCAGGTATCCGAACTCTATCAATGGAGTTCGGTTGGTGTCCGAACGGAACAAATCTATCATAATGTCATGTCACGGGATAAACCGTGCATTGCCAAAGCGATTCAGTCACTGTTTTGTAAAGCGACTCTTTTCGAGTCTTTATTTTTTTCTTATGTGCTTAGCCTTTTATATTTAATGTACAAACTATTCAGCTGGGTGTACCCGCTCAACGAAGATGATTTTCCGATCATCTATGCGCCAAAAAATCGTCGAAAAAAAAGTGGTCACAAGAATAATCACCCACAGCGATAACGATAGTCTGCGAGAATTAACCCTTGTGTACAGAATCACCGGAAAAATATTTTGGGACCCATATTCACAAGACTCGCTCTTAAAGTGCCGAAGATTGCGGATAGCGGCAGCAAGTAGACCACTGTGATCCAATATCTATTCATGCATATATATGTGTGTAGATGTAAATTAATTTAAACAGAACGAAACAAAACCAAAATAGTATATAAATATGTGTGTGTATGAAAAAGTTATGTAATTGAAGCTGCATTTGTAGCTGAATAAAGTAATATTTGTACGTTTATATCAAAATAAAAAAGAATGTGTGGTTTTTTATGTTTATATGTAGTACTATTTAGATGCGACCTATTATATGCTACCATGCGCGGTCGTTTATTGAAATTATTAGAAAAAGATATTTCCCTATGAATGTAGCTGCCGCTTTTAATTTAAAGCGTTTTATTTGAATTTAATGGTTGCGAAAACAAAGCGTTTCCATCATCGATGATAAAAGAATCTACTATATAAGCCTGGACGCGATAGAGTCGTAGACCCTCAAATCATGTAAAATACCAATACGTTTATTTTAAACGTTTACATTCAACCATTTATACGCCTACTTAAAGAAAAAAAGTACTGTTCGTTAAACCAATGATCGGGCGGCTCAAATCCTAAATATAAACAGTTCCTTGATTTTTTGAACCAACGATGTGTAAGAAATGTTATTTTCACCTATAGAGAAGCTGATATATGCCCTATAGGCACACATATACGCATACGATAAGGCTGTGGGTGGGTGGTGTTTATATCGCCCCAATAAATAATAATCCATTTTACTATTATATTTTAATGCTTCTTTTTATGTAATGAAATGGCAAATATTTCAGAAACAAAGGTCGGTATACATATAGAGCACACCTATTGCCGGGCAAGTATGCATACGTTACCTAAAAGCCATGCTATACAAAATGACATGTAAATTTTTGACCGATTTAATGCTAACATTGAACGACTCAGTGGAACTTTGGTGGTTAATTATTGAGAGAATATTGAGTTCAATGCGCTGTGTTTATATAAGGGAAGTTGCTTCCTTAAACCTCAATGCTAAGAAAAGAATAAAGTCATATTGAAGAAAATATATGAAAAATGTACTTATGGTAATAGTACCGCTTGTTGCTAAATGCACATCATTCAACTTTCCCAACGAAATAAAAAAAACGCACCGAAAATTCAGTGCTTCTGGGGTAACTTTATGAACTGAGAGAAAATAGAGTTAAGATTACGTTAAAAGTAAGGGTTTGGTAGTATCTTCTGATTTATGAAACGCTACATAAATTTAATCGTATCATACAGTGTAACACGCTAGTTAAAGATATGCTTTTTGGTGAGAATAATATCAAATAAAAAATATTAAAATTAGATTATAATAGACACTGGATACTACACGTGCGGTTTTGAAAAACTGCCCAAAGCGAAAATTCGATAGTATAATAATAATAAACATTCATAGTAATAACTAAAGATGTAATAAAGGACAATTGAGAATTATTTCTTTATGCGTTAAATTTCATTCTACGCCGCGCTTTAGCGCATGACAGCAATATGAAGTAAGATGCATCACAACACTGGCAGTAAGTGCTGGTTCGCTCTGAGGTTAGTTGTTTAATTGATGTCCAAACAAAGCACAAGAACTTCCTAGCATAGAAAAGAAATTAGTTTACAGCTTACAGGCCAGCGTCGTACGTTCGTCGGCGGCCCGCGCGAAAATCCGCAAAAGTACATAGTATTTTATGTAGCATACAATATCAAACGTTTGCATTTCAACTATCATTGAAATATCAATGCATATAATACCCGCACATTTCTTTTATTCATAGATTCTTGATTACGATATACGTGTTCTGTTCTCATTTTTCGAGGCCCGTCACTTGGCATACTACTTTACAATAACTGCCGTTGGAGCTTTATCTGCTACATTAAACACATGCGTTTTGTTTGCGTTTGTTGTACTGAAGTAATTAATTACACTGATGATACCGTACTCTCAGTAGTTAATTATCATTATAAGAATAACAAATGTATGTGTCAACTTGAATTCGCATAACGACCCGTGTTTACTTCATTTAAAGGAGAAGTATTGTTAGAACTTACCAGGAGTAAGGCATCCACGGAGCTATTTCTATTCACTTTTTAATAAAGTTTCGGAGCGCACATGTCGAATTATAGTACATTTGTATATAACGGATCCCGCCATGGTAGAATGCTAATAATCACATCTTGAAGATTATTTCTCAAAATGTAAGGTCACTTAAGAATACATCTTTCTTCGCAACGTATTTACGGCGTTGTGATTCTCTCTCATCGTTACTCCGTAGTGCTGTAATTACCCAGTTTGCGCGCGGATTCACATAAAATCAACTGTAGCGAAATTCATCTGCTTTTGTTTATCAATAGATAACCCGGTGTTATTATTGCTATATGCCGGATCTGATTGTAGCGTGGCTTTTCGCGCACGCTCCAATTTCGATGTTTTGAAACAGCGCACTGTACATATGACGCTATTGCTTAAGCTGTTCATGCGTGTGACACAGTCGATAAAATCACTTCGACAGCGGATCTTATCACCAATTACTTGACCTAGAGAGAGTTTCGCGACATCTGCTAGAGCTGCTCATGAACGAAATAAAGTAAGATGTTTCTCCACCTAGCCAGTGGAAAGTTTCTACTATGTGGCTTATATAATGTTATTAATACGTAGGAGTCGCATGAGGAAATGGCCTTCTATACTAAAGTGCAATGAGGGCTTGCTGCAGTTCTATCTTTGAGAAGTTATTTAGTTTCCGTACATTAGATTTCGAGGATATTTTTCGCCCGGCGGACACCTAAACACTCAAAAGCGTTTGCAAGTTCGCTTTGGTATCCAAGTACACCATATCAAGTCAGATATCGCCACTACGCTGCGTTCACAGGTTTCTTAAAATGACAATTACATTATATAAGCAACGTTTTATCATATTTGACGTGAAACGTGAAAATAATTGAAATAGCTTTTGTGCATATTGTGACAGAAGAATCTATCGTCTAAACTGTAATCTGTTTATTCTTTGATAAATGAATACTCCAAGTACAGAAGGGCGTCTTTAATCGTCTCAAAACTGAATAATGCAAAAATGTTGTTTTGGGGTACCTGACTCCGTGATCACATCATTGTTTTGGCGAACACACATATGTTTTGCACGTATCACCAACAAGTCAACTGAAAATTAGAGCCACAAATGAAGTAATCGATTTTTATAGGTTGTTTTAGAAAACATTAGGCCCGTTATAAGTGCAGCTTTTTTCATAACATGTTTATGCCGTTCTTCGTTATCTCTGCTCTGCCTTACTGCAATTATCGTGGTTTGCGTACTTTGTTTTAACAATCTCATCAATGTGTTCCTCAAGAAAGAGAAGTGGAAATAAAGTTCTAACGTCGCTCGGTGTGTTTGCACTAGGTCACTATAAACTATGAGCGTGCCGTGCCGACTATTACCCCTGTGGGGATTCCACAGCTCCATACTGCGAAGGTCGCTTTCCGTTACACCAGTGCTGGCGAAAAAAATGAAAGGACCACTAAAAGTGGCAAAAATTAAATCGAAGGTGCCCCTTATAAAGGTAAGCAAATTAAAGATGAGTGTTTCTTCCCCTCCAGAACTATTATATATATATAATGCTTACTAAGTCTATGATCTAAGGTAATGCGAACAGATGGGACATTGCGTGGCTCGAACCGGCGACACCACATATTAGGAACTGGCCCTGTTAGTAGAATACGAGTAAAGTTCTTTAGGAATGATTTGATTACAAGGCGCAATATGGAGATATTAATAGAGGTTTCCTTTTTGTGCTTTAATCCTGTAACTTGGCGATCAGTTATAGGTACCTTCTACAGAGTGTTTCCATTTAACATTCGCCTGATTATTTGCAAACACTGGAATTAATAGATCAGTAAGTAACAATAAGAATTTTAAGAAAATTTTCAAGAACTTTGTTTTGTGTCAAGAAGTCGTACTTAGCGACGTGAGTGGATCGCTGTGGCTATAACATTACCTCTAATTTTCTATTTTAAATAGGTTAAACGATTTATTTGTAATAATAATGTTATGAGGGGTACATATACTCAAGCTTTTCTCTTGTGTGAGCACCAGTTTACTAAGTCGATCACGATCTGATTAGCGTTGCCCCTCAGTAGAATGTCAGCATTCCCTGTAATCAAATGAATCCTACGTTTGACTCGCCGGGCCGTCTGCTTTGAGTATTGTCATAGTGTAGTGACTGGATAATAAATTGCAGATTTGGAAAAATATCACGGTAAAAGAGATTTCTGAGATGACGAAACACCCAATGAATCATGTCGTGGAGGGATTACTCTATATACCTGAAGGGAACAAGTATGAAAACGAGACCGACGAGTTAACTCATAAAGACGCTATTGAGGTTGGTGCTTTTTCGCCATGATCATCATTGATATATAAATAAGTGCTGTGGACCATCTAGTGGTTTCCTTCGCTGTGGGAAGGATATGCGAATGAATAACCATTTACGTCTTACTATAACGAGCCGTTTCTGATCACCGTTAAGGACCTAATTACTATGCCTGGTATAGGTAAAATAGATTTTAACATTAAGTTTTCGTTAACCTATTTCCTTTCTTATATGGGTTTGCGTAGCTTTTAAAAATTTTAGGCTATCGTGGAGAGATTGGGCCTGCACCCATGTCCGTCGTTAGCAAAAGGTTACAGGAAGATAAATATCGAGACGCCGAGAGGCGTCCTCCAGCCAAACCAGAAACGCTCCGACCTCGTAGACCTGTTGGTTTGTAGTTTTCTGACTTGGTGCAAACGGAATTATGTTTTGAGTGACTTTCTTTTGCGATGGGAGACGGCTGCAGAAATTAAGGCTACTTTGAGCTTGAGCTCGATTTTATCACAGTGTTTCCAGTAACAAATATCGCTGCTGTTAGAGCTGGATTTTAAAAGGTACTACTTTCCAGAGTATTTTTTTATTGTGCGATCTATGGCATACATTTATGTGAAACAACTCGCAACAATAATAATAATGATTTGTCATATATTTGTGAAGTGTTCAACTTCGTTATAATTGCCAAAGAGTTCGTGAGTATGTAAGGATCTGATATTTTTCATGTTTTTTCCATTGCACTTCAGTAACGGTGATGGGTCACGTTGACCATGGTAAGACTACCCTGTTAGATACATTGCGGAAAAGCCGAATCGTCGATCAGGAATTCGGAGGAATCACGCAGCACATTGGAGCCTTCTCCGTTCCTGTACAGATGTGTGCGCATGGAGCCATCACGTTCCTCGGTTGGCATATTCTTGCTTGAATGGGTTGAAAACTGTGCAAATTTTTTAAAATTTTTCGAAAACTTACGCCAACATCAATTCGTCAATTCGTCTAATTATTTCTAACATTAATGGAAATTGAGAAAGGCATCAAATCTTCAAATCACCACTTTTTTCTATCATTTCTTTCATACAACAAGCCGAGATGAGACACCTTTACTTTGTCAAGACATGGACTGGCGAATATTTTTATATTGAAAACATTATTTTACTATGCGTGCATACAGCATTTTGTTAAGCAGCAAATGACCGAGGAAAAGTAACACACAAAATTTATGTCTATGCACCAACCTATCTTGACGGTTTAGACACTCCCGGTCATGCTGCTTTTCGAGCGATGCGAGCGCGTGGTGCCAATGTGACAGATATGGTCGTGTTAGTCGTCGCAGCTGATGACGGAGTGATGGAGCAGACCGTTGAGTCAATTCGGTTTGCGAATCATGCCGAAGTTCCAATACTGGTCGCCGTAAATAAAATGGACAAGCCTTCAGCAAACCTCGAGCGAGTCAAAATGGGTACGCAAGTCTAGAGGTCATACGTCTTCGAATTATGTCATACACAGCGCGCACGTAGGAATATAAAAAAGCACACAAAAACTGAGCGTACAATTACTTTGATGGCCAGAGGAGGATAAAGGTAGACCGGTCCAAGTCGTTTACATTCTCTAGGCCAATCTTATAAATTACCTCGTTGCACAGCAATCAAATTCAGCTTTTTATCACTCAAATATTTTGTGTAGGCTCATTAAAAGAATGGTTTACGCAAGGGGTCTTATACCGATCAAAAGGATACTCGTGGCTTCGAGTGGGGCACATTTGCCAATGGTTAAGTGCCGCTAGCAGAGACACGTATGGATTATCCAAATTGATCTTTCGAGACCTTGCGTTTAACTCATACAGTACATTCAATTAATACAATTTATCGAGGCAATGTTCTGTATTATACAGCCTTACAAATTACTAGTTTATTACAATTGTGCACGTATGAATAGGTCAATGCATGACCATTTAACATAATGCATATGTACAGTGGGAAATTATTTGTCGCACACTTATATTCAAAATTTTTGTTGCCCATTTCAGGTTTGTTGGGATATGGAATTCAAAGCGACGACAGCGGCGGAGATGTTCAGTTTGTATCGATATCAGCTCTTAAAGGTGATGGAATCGACAAACTTCTAGAAGCAATCGTCCTTCAAGCAGAGATTCTTAATATCAAAGCGTCCTTTGAGGTACATTCATCACGAACCCCGATTTCTTAATAGGAGTACCTTAATAGGCAACATTATGTATGACTAAAAGTGATAAGCTTCAAATTAGCAAATGTTTTTCTGTAATTAAGAATACTATTTCAACATTCAACTAACTCATTAAATGGCAGCCAATTATTCACACATGTTGTGTTAAATACTCATTTTGAAATCAAACATGGCTAACACTTTGCTCCAATTACATCATGTCTTTTGGAACGCGATTCTTCGTTTTTACAGGGTTTTTCTGAAGGGTTTATCCTTGAAAGCAGCACAGACCAACATCGCGGCAAAATTGCTACTGTGTTGGTAAATCGAGGTATAATGAAAAAAGGCTCCCACATTGTAGCCGGAACATCGTGGTGCAAAGTTCGATTAATTTTCGATGAATGGGGGAAACCTGTGCAGGAGATTGAGCCCGGTTGCGCTGCACAAATTACCGGTCCGTGAGTGTGTATACATGCTAACGCTTTTCTAGTATACATTTTTCTTTAAACATTCGAGATAGGAAGGCTCCTTGTACCGTTGCGTGTTACTAACTCTTGCCTAGAGTTCTAGCCGACGACATGTTTTAGCTTCCTAACGAGCAATCCTCAGCAAATTAGCAGATTCGTCTGATTCTTCTAGAGAAGCCGTAACTTACTCTTTCCTTTATAAGCTTTAGATTGATTCGATATACAAATTAATCTTTGTAGTTATGTTGCGTATCTTCATCATAAGTTAACTGTTCTAACCAAGAGTATTGATAGGTTGGAAAACAATACCAAACGCTGGCGACCTGGTACTTGAGGTAGAAAACGAGAAACGCGCAAAAGAAGTCGTCGATGTTCGACATAAGAAGGATAGAACAGCGAAACTTGCCGAAGACTCGAAGGTGATAGAGGCAAGGTAAGTGTAATAATGAACCTAAAAAAAATCGTTGCCTGTCAACCATATTTATGCAATGTTTCTACGGTGCCTCCGAATAACACACAAATTTGTTTTTTATGAAATAATCAAACAGTCAGTGTTATACACGCTCAACTTTTTCGGTGCATAAGAACATTAGGACATTGACCAGTGAATACATTATTGGTTATCCTTCACACATACTTGAACTTTCTTTCAGTCATCTTTGAACATGAAGGTTAAAAGCAAATACAAATTATTTTCAGTAATAAAGCTACCCTTAGAGTTAAGATTGACCCTGAATACATTTATCATGGTTCACTCTTCATTTCACCTATATCAGTCATGTGAAACAAAGGGATGCTTGTCTTGTTAATCCAATACACGAAACGACTTTGTACTCGAGTATTTTTGACATATAACGCACATCTATTCCATCAAGAAGCTACTGATATCTTTTAGCAAGGAACATTATAACTGTTTCGTGATGTACCATTAAGTTTAGTCTATTTCTAAATTAAATATTAGAATGAAGCTAATGGGCATCTATTCCAAGACTTGACATGACGATATTTTTGTATGGCGAATTTCAGGGCTGCCGAACACAAAGCAAAACATCGTGAAGTTCTCGAGGCCAAGTGGGCCGCAGGCTATCGGTATGCTAAAATCAATCGTGAGGTCCCCAAAGTAGAAGTTGAAAACAAACCTACGTTACGAATTATTATCAAAGGTACGTGTGCATTTCTCAAGTTGCATGAACGTAATTATTTACGTTGTGATTCTACTAACTGTAATAGAAAATAGCAGTATTAATTTTTATCCAATTAGATATAAACACCAGAATGGGTTACTTTCATACGAATTTTTTTCTTTCTAGGAAATACACAAAATCCTACACAAAAAATATACACACAGAAAAGGCCTATGTTTTACTCGTTATTGTTTTTTTATATATAGAGTCCTCTCTAGGCCTCAGTGGCTCTAGGATCTTTTTGAGTCACTTGCATATTGGACTGCATAAGCAGCACATATACGTGTGTGTTTATCAATAACCTGCACACACGGGTTCATAGACCTATTTTAGTCTGATCATAATCACTGAACCAATCTGATAATTTGATCGCTGTTGTTTAACTTTTAGGTGATACTGATGGCTCCGTCGAAGCTCTGTTAAATGTGTTAGATACTTACGATAAGCACAATGAGTGCCAATTGAATATAGTAGAGCATGGAGTGGGACCTGTGTCCAAGAGCGATGTGAAGCTTGCTCAAACCTTTGACGGTATTGTGTATGCGATGCACGTGGGAGTTTTACCTGAAGTTAGTCAATACGTCGCAAAAGACGTCAAGATCAAAGAATACAAGGTACTAAGAAAAACTTTTTACCAAGATGTACATATTTAGTTTTAGTACAATTTTAGCTTGAAAATACATGTAAGAAACAACCAAATAGATGCTTAACTAGGTAGCGATGAATTTTTAGACCGAAATTTTTTTAAAGGCGTTTAATGACAGGACATACATCTATATAGTAGATTTAGCGATAATGTGCTAATTTGTTAAGACAGGCAATCCTTGTCAAATTTGATCAAAGCCGAATCTATATGCGGAGAATTTCTTTTCCAATAGATTTTAGGTTATTTCATGCCTCGATTTTTTTTAGGCCTGGTGTTAGAAAACCCACCATGCGTTATGGTATATTAAAACGTAAAAGGTATTTGCAATTTATTGTTACAGCCCAATGTAAAATTGGCTCAACGATGCTAAACTTTTTCAAGTGTACTTATAAATATCCTCTAAAGAAACTACATATATGATAGTATTATAATATCTGGCGCCGCTCTATAATAGTGTAGTATTTTGGTAGTCAAAGGAAAACATAGTTGTTTCTTATTTCGTAGTGTTAAGAATTGAACTGCTATAAAGATTAATTTATGTAATTTAGGTAATTTATCACCTGATCGACGATCTAAAACGAGAAATAAGCTCACGTCTTCCATTAGTTGATGCTGAAGAATTGGTGGGCGAAGCAGCAGTATTAGCTGAGTTCATGGTCACACCTGAGAAAAGCAAGAAAAAAGTGCCTGTAGCTGGCTGTCGCTGCACTAAGGGCGAACTTAGGAAACCAGAATACTTTAAACTTATCCGAGACGGAAACGAGATTTACAGGTAATCGGTTAACTAGCAGATATGATCGTTTTCACGGGTACCCTGCTTACATTTTGAATTAGCCCATTTTCATATACACCATTCCAAGCCGCGGTCTAAAACTCTACAGCGTCTAGTTTTGGCAATCTTGGCAGCGTTTACTCGCGTCGATTTCCTTGCCTTTCAGGGGCCTTACGGCGATTTTTGTAATAATCATTCAATCATGCATACTTGTTATATTGCAGCATCACTAGACCGAAATCATCATCTCATACTAACATTGCTATTTTGCTGTTTTGCGTATTGTAGAGGACCAGTGGCATCAATGAAGCATCTCAAAGATGAGGTCTCCATTATTCGAAAGGATATGGAATGCGGAATTATGCTCGAGGATTCCTCGATTCAGCCAAAACCCGGCGACGTCATTGTTTGCGTCCGACGCTTCAAGCAGCCGCAGTACTCAACGTGGGCACCGCCTGGTTTCTAGCTTTATTGACTTGTGTCCAGACCAAAAATGTCGATCCATTCAAATTCTGTTGATGATATATCTTTCAGAAAGATTCGTTAATCATACAGTTATGCTCCGGGTGATATGTGAGAATTTATATGAAATCACAAAAAATGCCAAATGATATACAAATTTTCTTTGTTTTTGTTTGAAAATGTAATTCAGACCAATTGGTTATACTGAAATCTTACTTAGGTACAATTTTGCCATAATTTAGGGACTAACTGTAACTAGAAATCATTGCTGTAGAACTTTCGCTATTAACCTACTTGGAGAAATTAAGCGTACTTTAGTACAAAGAAGAGGAAATTATCTGTAGATAAGACAGACAGTAGATAAAATCATTACTGTCACAGTGTTAATAGTACCAGCATGTTTGCTTCTTCTTTGCAGAAAAATGTTAAATGCTCAAATGAAGGCTTGGTATCGTTGGTACGAAATGAAATAGTAGAAAATTAGAATGAAAGCAGTTTTGTGTATCAAAGTGCAAATATGTACAGTTATAAGATCGTTCTGTAATAGAATTGTGCAGGGCATAATTCGCATTAATGAAACCACCGGCTAATTCTTTAAGGATTACTATAAAAATTAGCAATACGTTTTTAGTTATTTGTGTGCTCCAATCTAATCACCGGTATTTCTCAAGTGAATGCATCACAGCCCAAATAGAGTCGTGTATTGTTGCCTTACCTATTGGTTAAAGTTGCTGAACATCAAGACTAATTGTCTGAAGACAGATCATTTTCGTATATCAATTCTCTAAATCCCATGAATATTGATATTAATGTATATCGACGTATAATAAGCACTCTTACGACTGAAGTTCCCTATATTTTCACCTACTCAGATACTCTTCGTCGTTTATTCTCTAACTAGGTTACATCATCTAAAAATGCGTCACACAGAACGAGCTTTTTTCGTTTTTATTTTCGAACTCCAATTTAACCAGCGATTCTAGTAAGTTTAAAATTTTCCTCAAATTTTATCTCGAATTTACCCGTGTCACCACCGATCTTGTGCAGCCCAGTATTGTCTCCCTGTTGACGCAGACAAGATCAGCCCTCGTCGCATAGCATCATCATTCGTTTATCCGTCTGCAGTGTCGCTGCTGGTGATTCGGTGCTGTTGTTGTTGATGTCGATAGATAGTGGTGGCAGCAGACGAAGTGGCCGAGGTCTAGGAGTGTTAAGACGATCAGCCTCCCCAGCAGTAGCTACAGCTGCACCCCGTAGCCATTCATCAGCCGGTGGTGGTTTTATCTGATATGCACGCTGGCCAGCCCAGCGTGACTATCCAAGTGAGTGAGTGTGTTAGTAGGTGATCGCTCAGCCGGCGCCTGTTTCCCCCTACGCGTCTCCGCTCCCCGGGGATCGTTCCACTTTGTTCGCTCATACGTTCGCTGGCAAACGGCACAATCCAACAAAGAGTCCGGTTTGTCAAAACAGCCAAAACCATCGCTCCCGACACCGCGCTCACTGTAAACTTGCTCATTCGCACGACGTCATACGGCGAATAAATGAACGAACCAGGTGCCCGTCCATCGGCTTCCACTCGGATAGACAAGATCAACTGGTCTGTTGCCTGAAATAGTCAGCGTAGCTAAAACAGCAGAAACACCCCGCAGCTGCCCCAGCCCGAGGTAGATAGAGTCAACGGGTAGTTCCTACTGCAATTGCTACAACTGATGCTCCTATTATTGCTCGGACGGAGCACTATCTCTGCTGCAGTAGCTTTTCTCCGTTGACGCTCTTAGGTGGTTTATTGTTTGTATCCAGCTGCGACTGCTCTGCTTCGAGCCAAACTCGCTCGCCGTCCACGCGTCTGTCTATTTTCCATTTTCCGGTATCTGTATGTGCTGTTAGCCTATTCACTCAGTAAGCCGCTTGCCCTCGTTGAAGCACTACACCGCTCCTCAAGTAGAGTCAAATGGCGAGAGTGGTGGAACTACAGCAGTAGGCACAACGTGAATGCTATTTACCAGTAGCAGTCTGGCTTGATAGCTGCTCGTAAAGTTGCGGCAGCAGTACACGCAGACAGACATGCAACGATAGAGCTGTGCCTGTCGTTCAGTTCACTGCTGATTCTGCCGCTGATGGTGGCGCTGGCGCTAGTCGCGGTAGTCAGTACGGACGACAGCGCTGAGTAGTGAGCCGACTATTAAGAGAAACGGAACAAAAACGAAAAAAGAACGCGGTTGCTTGTGAGAGAGAAGCACGGCGACGAACTGCAGGAAAGTTTACGGCAGCGGGACCACAGCCACTTAGACGTCGACAAGCAACGCGACTTCGCCGTAGAAGTAGTGAACTGGACACGATTGCCACTTCTCGATACCAGTCGACTGCTGGATTTATTATACGCTATAGGAGATCGTCGTCGACTAACTCCTTCGTTGCGCGTCGCGTCGAGTCGAGCCTGCCATCATTGATGGCAGAGTGGCGGTGATACATCGAGCGTACTGCTGTGATTTCTATTTAGTTATATCCGTCGCGTTGTGGCAAATTAACGAAATCTGTGTGCTCCACAGTGGACGTCGGTGCACGTGCCTTCAGAGGATAATGTGTGTTTGAGTCTGTTGTTATTATTGTTGATGTTGTGAGTTTTTACTTGATATCGTTTCTGTTGCTGCTGCCGCTGGCATTGAAAACTGTAGAACTGTCGAGAATTAGGTGCGATAACGTTGTTAAACGAAACAGCGGGCCGCTGGGGTCACGCAGCCTACTGGAGAGTGTCTTCTATCTAGACTCTTCTACACTCGGTCGATCTGTCTGATTGGTCGGTCGGGCTCATTCGCACGCACCTGTTTTACGATAAACGGGTCGCAAGTAAGCGTCCGGATGAGCGACTGGGCAGAGAACAGTTGCTGCTATTGCTGCTGATACTAATAACAGCCAAAAGCAGTGGCAGATTAGCAGAGAGGTCAGCGTCTGCTTGAACAGCAAAATACTACCATCAATAACCGAAACAACAGGTTATTAGCTGGAGTTGTTGTATACGAACATAAAAAGCAATTAGCATAAAAACTCGGATTTGTACTTGCACCCCGCCAATGTGGACACTGTGAATGAGATTGGCCGCTTCATGAATTAAATATCCGGCGCAGGGTGTCTATTTACCGCATAGTACGACGGTGCCAGTGGTATGTATATGTGAGTAGGAAAAGACGATATTTAAAGTCGCCAGCGGCCGCAAATGCAACGGGTTTTTGGCCACTCTGTCAACGGACGATACACGAGCGGAGCATTCTGTTGTTTGGCTTGTTAACGAGATATGTACCCAGGAAACAGACTGCTGATCTAAATGGACGCTGTATGGGATCATCGTTAGTGTTGTTGTTGTTACCGTCATTGTTGTTGTTGTTGCCATCTTCCTCGTCGTCGTTATTGTTGTTGTTGTTGTTGTTGGTGTTGCTGCTGCTGCTGGGAGTGGTGTTAGGTGAAACTGTGAAAAGCCTGGAAGCGTAGAACAGTTAGTTATAGCTCGTAAGCAAAACACTAGCGGGGAGCCGCAACAGCGGCGGTAAAACGACGCCCAAGAACCGTACACCGCCCCACACGGCAGCAGGAGAGCCCAACATAGGATAGACGTCAGGCGCAGAAGCAGGCCTGCTGCTGTCGCTGCCAGCGGGCGCGTGAGTGACGGGCAAAGTTCCCAGTCGCTTTTCAAGGTGGGTTTGGGTAAATCGATCTGTACTCGTAGAGGGCATTTTCTTCCGTATTTTGTATGATTTAGTGAAGCCCGTTTTCGTATGTGTGTGCGTGCGCTTAATATTGGTTGTCAAATCGACGACTTTGACGGTAGATTGTGAAAGAAAGACGAAAAAAAAATCGCACAGTTTTGCATATGCTGCGTCTGGATCGACGGCTCCCGGCTACTGGAAAATTCGAGAAGCACCTGCCAGTTACTAAGGCGATATGTATATATGTGTGTGTGGCCTATGGCAGATGTAGCAAAGTGCTCGATGTCTGTAGATTTGGAAATTCGATTATTAAGGGACACTAATAAGCTTGCCGTTCATCCTTATTCTGGGGGCACTGTTGAGCGCCGTAGATTTCCTATGGCTAAGATAGTGACATCGTTGAGACAGATTACGGTAGTATCATATGTAGCGGGTTCTCAGTGTCGCGCGACCGCGCGTACTTCCTAATGGACGCAACACAAGGAATCGTCTCAAACTAATTTACGATGGTGATGGTCGGCGTAGTCGACCGATGTAGTTGTTGTTGTTTTGTAGAGCTTTCGGCTCTTCCTGGGGCGCCGGGGCGAACCACCAAATTGAGTGGTGATGCTTCATTCCATAGTGTAATATCTGCAAATACTCTAGTAGTAGAACTGTATCTGCTTATAATGCAGAGACCGGTCGAATTGGTGGATTGGCAAAGTGCGAACCCGAAGTCCTACTGGAATTAAATGGATGTGCTTTATTTGTGGGACAATATGTTAATGTATTTGTCAGATAATTGCAGTAGCGGGATGGTACCAGTATACGCAGAAAGCGATCATAAAATAGATAGAGCATCATTGACCGGATTTTGTTATGCAATACAATATTTTATTTCAGTAAATCATTTAAGTAATATACTTGCTCAGTAAATATGCAATGAAACTGAGGCAAAGCTTGGGAAAAGGTAAAAGCCTTGAGATCTCAAGGAATTATGTATTTTTACACCTTGTAATCTTAATATACTTTACAAGGTTAGCAGTATTCCGTTATTTATAGGAGAAGTTTTATCAGTAATATCGCCTCGTTGCGTATTCGAAACATGTGTCATCGTCTAGAACACCTATAAGCAGGCGGTGATAAAGTAGAAAAACTGGTTGTCTACAGAGAATTCTCTCTTAGTTTTTCCTAAATGATTCGTATCCATTATAATACATATTTTCAATAATGTCGGCTTTGCAGCAACAGAGATATACTGTGACTATGAGGCTAAGAGAAATGAAATTAATAAGTTAGCAGATATAGCAGAAAACTTGAGCATTATCTGCTATGAACGGGGTGTGTGGCTGGCCAAAAAAGTGTGGCGAACTAGTCATTAAGTGATTATTTTGTGTGTAAAAATGTGACAAAATACTTAATATATTTATATTAAGTTCTTTGTCACATTTTAGTTAAGTTTAGAATGTTGTCCTGCATTCCCGTCGCCTAATGGTTTTTCCCATAAAAATGCATAAAAGCATACCTGTTAATCTGTACGATTCACAGTATACGAATACTATACAATTTCTTGATACCAATATTGAGTTGAGATTGGATACAAATTATTTGTTGATGTGAATATTAATTTTGCTGTTTTTGAAAACATCTTTACATTGGGCATTCCGAGTGTATCGACAATGTTTCAATTCTCGTTGGTGTCATTTGTTATATGCGACTTGTAATTGAGCAACTGGTCTCACAGCAAACAACCATCGAATCGGAGTGCATATCACCAGTCTCACGAGTGATCCTGTAATACTAGAGCGGCAAGCCATCTTCCCCTCGTGATCGCACATGGTAACAAATATATGGGCGATAACTCAGGTTGTAAGAGTTTTGCAATGTATGTAAAGATTTGTTCACAAAATTAGAACTATTTTACCTATGTGATACTGTATGTTTATCACATAATTAGAGCTACGCACATAGTTTGGGAGGGAATTTCCATAGGATCTGTCATGATATATTAAGATGTATGTTAACTGTTGGCGGGGCATTCTTATTCTCTGAAAATAAGGGGTGTCTTTTTTTTTTTTTCGTTGTAACTTAACGAAAATAACTACGCTATGTTGGCATTGGTTACTAACTCCGTCTCCTCTTAAGGATTCTGTAAACTTCCCCATATTTTAATATTTATTACATGTTTTATGTATTTCTTAGGTTAAAGCAGTCGCTGCGTCGTTTCGTCGCTGTATCCTCTTACTGACTCTGAATCCTCTCAGAATAGGGAGTTTGGATTTATATAGAGCTATTTGTGTGCCTCATTAATGTGCATATCGTAGTAAAAGGATATTAACATATAGACTACGCGAAAAATGTTTTCTTATAATGCGTTTTTACAAATACAAGCAGCCTTCAAACATATCTAATAAACTACTGCTTTAAGTATGTCATAAAAGAATTTCCTTTTGATTAACAGATGATAGTCCAAGGGTTATTTAGTCTAATGAGCACGCAGCGGCCATGAAGTCGTTTACGTTTTTAAAGGAGAAGTTCTCCTTGTTGTAAAAATGTACGTTTGCTTTGGCATAGCCTTTTTATTTTGCTGTGCATAGATTCAACTGTTTGTAGAAATGAGGTTTACTCCAACTAGGTATCGTTCACGTAATGCTAGTTACTGTAAAACGAGTCGTGACTAATCAGGCATGCTGTGGTGAAACTCCGTGTACTTTCGCCTATCTATTGAATGGTGCTGTGTTTTTATAGTTACAAGTATGTGTCCTATTTGTAATTATCTTGTTGTTTAAAATTACCATTCCGGTATATGGAAAATACGGCTTTTACAGGCATTCAAGCAACGATAATCTGACATTTGAGCTGTAAGGAGCGCTAACCATGAATTCTAAGCCTGGGCACATCTCTCTTAATGTGTAACAGAAATGTTTGTTCCTAAATTGAATATTCCTTTTGTAAACGCTTCTTAAAACGGGTGCCATGTGCTAGATTTAATCCAGTTTCATTTATTTGAGCAAAATGAAGCAATGATGAGCAACACCAAGGCGGCAACGGGATAACTATTGCTGGTTAAAAAAAAGGTAAACATGATGTGAATAATAAGGCTTTAATCGAACATGACGGAGACCATTTCCTTAAAGTATTGCGGCGATAGACAACGCGATACGTACACTTACTCGTTTCAGATCATCTATGGTGGATGTCTTTTCTATTGACCCCGCCGTTATGAAAGCCTGAGAATGTTCGAAGAATTTCGGGTTATATATGACATTTGTTTCCAACGTTCTCATGATGCCTAGCATGTTTTAATTACAACCTCCGCATAATGATGTACCATCTCGTTTTTCTTGTTTATAGACCACGACTTCCCTTTGTAATTGACGGATTTTTTTGACATGGATCTGCATTACGGTTGGTTCCAGCCAGAACAGCAGGGACCAGCATTACAGCTCTGGAAAAGGATCATGGACGGTAAGTAATGCCTTAATGCGTTTTTCCGACACGTGGTTACCGATTTACTCAAATTTACCCGTTATTTTTGTTTAAAAACGCCATTGGGCTGCTCCTTTTCTTTATCAACATCAAGTCCATAAGGCTGAAACGTAGTGGGGTACGCGTTCCATTGCGATGCTTGAAAAGCGGCCGTCGGTTTGGCGGTCAAATTCTGCGAATTTTCATCTTACATTTCGTTCTAAGCGATTTTTTTCGCCCGATACTCACCCTTGCAATTACTCCATCTGGCTTTTCAAAAGCCAAGAAGCCCTTTAAGCAGCGACGAAGATTCGCTCGGTGCGTCGATTTCGACCATTTTTCTGCTAAAATGACATCTTGGTCCAGCCAGCTTATAGCCTACGCACTGATCTGCCTATACAACGTATGTTTGCCAGTGACACGGGTGTTACTCGTCGAGCCACAGGGGGAGCCGTCAGGGGCAGTGGCACACTCAGCGATAACAGCGACCAGCGAACAGCGAACAACAGAAGCAATGGCAAGAATTACATCACACAACTGTGTTACTAGTTTTGTTGT
Organism: Varroa destructor; assembly: GCF_002443255.2. Classification (NCBI taxonomy): domain Eukaryota; kingdom Metazoa; phylum Arthropoda; class Arachnida; order Mesostigmata; family Varroidae; genus Varroa; species Varroa destructor. Next base: position 20,447,427 of record NW_019211456.1, read on the forward strand.
GTTGACTATGTTGCGGATGAATGCTCTAAACGTGATTAACGGTGGCTAGTCGATTTGGTAGAATGGTATTATATATACAGTCATTGGGGTTGCTGCTGCTATTGTCCGGGTCGACGACCACGATGGGGACTGCAGCAGCTCTGACGCTGGTATCATCTCTGTTATATTCCAATCGTAGATATTGGTGTTGAATTGGCGGTGATGCGGGAAGCTTTTTGATGGCCGATGCGTTCAGTATCTGTCGAGTTCTGCGTATTGCTTATCGGAAAGCTTGACGGAGACTAGAGAGATCAAAAACTACAGTTTTGTGTCAGCGACTAGCTGGTGCGTCAGCGTGCGTGCGTGCATCACGTGCACAGACGACAAATGTTAGCAGAAACTAGTGATCGACAGAAGCGCAAAACAGAAGCAAAGCAAGCGTTTGACTCCACTGTACATGAACGCAAAAGAAGTCTTGCACCTTGCCATGGTGAAAGAGTAAATACTGTTGCCAATGGCAACAGTATCATTATCCTGCTGTTATTCTCGTGGTCCTAGGAGGCAAAAAAGAAAAAAAAGTTGGTGACCTCGACAACGGTCAGTTCCCGCGGCTGCCGCTCTTGTTGTAAGCAGCGCCGAAAAGCTAGCGACACTTATTAGTGGTGAGTGGCCAGTCTGACGTTCGCTAGAACCACGGATAAGCAAACAAACGAGCATCTAGACAAAGCTTATAGTCAAAAAGATGATACAATAGTGAGCTTTTTGTAATGTATCGTCGTTAGTTAGGAGCTACAAGTTGATATTTGCATAAAATAGCGACGGGCCTGTCGCTTTAATGAAATTAAACTGAATAGCTGTATCACCCACGAACGAATTGAGAATCAACCGCCGAGCACCATGTCGATCACAATGTGATTCTGATGGTATTACATGTAAACGACATGAATTAGATGCTAGATTAAAGCGATCGCTATTTGAGTTAATTCATCGGTTAGACACTCACCAAATCAGCTGGCTAACTTCGATTCGATTTTTCTAGCTCGAAATCTATATAGTGATACATATGGGTATACGATGTTATAATAAAATAGAAGTATAATTTTTGGTGAAAGTCATTTGCAATCAAATAGTATTTGATACTCCCAAAGTATTCAGATCTATCAATGTTTCATTTATAATTCTAATCACAGTAAAGTAAAAAATTTAGTACAATGCGTTCGAACGGTCCTTTATTCCATTAAAAAGATTAGAAAGTGAGGAAAATATAGTACCAGCCAAACACCATACTTTGCTAATCTCGCATATTTGCCTTCTAGCTATCCCGTTTCAACTGGTTAATTAAATCGATAATTAATTCGAACCTTTAATCGCGATTCGCGGTCATCGGCAAGTCATCCGTGTCATTGGCAAAGGGATGATTTTGGATTGGTAATGGCGCAATCTGGTGGTATTGATCGTTTCCGGAAAGCCGGTTCACATCTCTTATCAGGCAGGTGTAGTTTGCCTGTAAAATCGTTTGATTTCCTCAGATTTCCGCTTCTATTTTTCCATAGAAACTTAAATAGTACGCAGTTGCTTTTCGCGGCTCCAGATGTCACTGAAGCCGGATGCATCTGATGTTGCTGACAGCAATTTCAAGCTGCAAAAATTGGCAGAAATCCAATCAAATAAGAGACATGAATATTCATCTATTGGCTATAAGAATAGCAGTTTTATCGAATATTCTCTATCTACAGTGTTTTTTGGCCGTTTGTGGATTGTTTTTCAAGTTTTTAGCGAGAAATGAAGAAAATATTTTGTAGCATTATATTATAGTTTTAAATACATTGTTATTTACAGTTGTTTTTAAAGTACCTCAAATATCGTGCAGCATTGTACAGTTGACTTAGCGACGCACTTCCACCGGCATAATTAAGTATCTTAATTTAGACAGTAATATTTACTAAAATTTTCATTTTGCCTAGTCGCAGACCAAAAATTGGCAACTCAACCTTTCACTGCTAGAATAATGGTCTAAAATTGTTTATGCTGCTACTGACTTTTTCTGTGGCGTTGGTTCTGCATTTTTGATAGCCTCTCGGCACTCAGCCGGTCCAAGCGCTGTTCGTCGACGTGGGACAGAATCCATTGCAGGCCAGAACAGCGCGACTGATCGAAGCTTTCACCAGGTCTTGCTGCCGATACAGACGCTAGACTCTATGGCGGCCAAGCCGCTCAGGAGCGGCCGTGACCTTGATCGAAAGCGGTATTTGCCATTAACGTATTAGTTGCATCTCCTCATGTGGACACGCTTTTAGTTAGCTCGTGAACCTACCTCGACGCTTACTGGGGTGAGGTACCCCTTTTGCACTGTTACAGCACGGAGTGGGCCGTTCGTAAGGAGGAGTAAAATGTTTCGGGTGTATTAACTCGGTTGAAGGCTATCATTCACCAAATGGCAATGTTAAAGTAACGATACCGCTAATGCGTTGTATTATCTAGTTTGTTGTAGCAACACTCCCTCGGTCCTTTTGATGTTCACTGAGAGTAAAGGATACTACCTAACTTCGGGTATGAAAATAACTCTGTTTGCGAAAAACTTATAAATGCTGCAGCAGTGTTTGTCAAATCATAAAAACAATTTTGTCGAGCTGTTTATCTGTTTTGCTCATTTAAAACATATAACAGAAAAAAATTAATATGCTCTGCTAACAGTATTATATTTCATAGCATAAAGGTACTGGAATTTAGAATGATTCTGCACATATGAATCCCGATTGTGCGCAGTAAAAATACTTTACCGGCGTGTCTCTATTGTTACGCAGGTCTACCAGAGAACCACGATTATATAGCACTTACAACAGGCTCAGCAGCATCGACACTTGAGAACAAGTACCCAGCATCGTACCCCGGCACTTCAAAACAGCCACCACAGCCCGGAACCGGAGCTGGAACGAGTACAGGTGCTGGAACACCTGGTGGCGCCCCTGGCGGTGGGGTACCATGCTTTGTACCACCATGTAGTATCATAGGGGCAAAAGGCGGCACGCCATGGATGAAAGCCAATAAAAAGTACAGTATAGGCATTGTTGGGTAAGTAGACTAAGTTAACCATATTTACGAAAATTAATATATATATATATATATATATATATATATGAATCGTTGTCAATGTGAGGCTTCACTAATAAGGTGTATCCTTATATTGTAATAAGTCGTAACACAGGCGAGTTTTGACAGTGTACTTTTATCTCGACCTTACTATGAATGTTTCGTTACACGATATTGCATAAGATTATAATGCTAATAGCTATTAATCTTCAAGGGAATAGCTGACGTGAGATTTTCACTTTACCCACGACGTTCTTTGCCGTTACGCAGAAGCAATTGCGTGTGCTATCAGCATGGCTCAACAAGAACAGGCTTAGTTCCAGTCGCCTGACTGTTATTTGAAGTCAGTTGCAAACCTATTGTTTTTATGGCTGATTCGCCATCATAGCAAAAGTACAGCGTAGGACTTTAGCTTTTTCAAGAAACTTTGGAAGCCGTTTGATCTAAGCGGCGACCAGGAAGAAATATAGAAGCTGTTTTATTAGTGTGAAATTTTTTTTGATACAATTGGTGTGGATAAAAGAAGAAAAAGGAATAGACAGCTATCAGTGTTTTAGTAAAACGATATGAGTGAACATCGACGCGTACATTATGGAGAGTTCCTTATTAATTTTAATAGATCACATTTGTACTGCATATGTAGTCACCTACCTGCCCATGCTTTACAAATAGCGGTGTTAAAAAGCATAGTTCTTTGATACTGTATCCGAAAATAAATAGCAGATTTTCGCTCTTATAAAACCATAGTAGAATATTTTACCATTTACTAGCGCTATTTGATAAGAAACTTCCAATTTAATACCTTAGTGTACCGTTTTCATAGGCTACACGAGGAAATCGAAGACTTTTTCGAGTATATCAAACCAACTGAAGTAGAAGAGGGGGTTCGTTGGCATGTGGTGAAACGCATTGAAAAGGTTGTACGCCAGATGTGGCCTCAAGCAGAATGCGCGGTTTTCGGAAGTTTTTACACCGGAATCTACATGCCTACGAGTGATGTGGACTTAGTACGTATGATGTATTCGTCAATCTTGCTTACGGCCATATTTCTCATTTCATAAAAATGATTTCGTCCAAACCAAATATAATTAATCTAATAAACACGCTAAAACATTTCCAGAAAAGGTACGAAATATAGTTTATTCTTATAGATTGTTTTGCCCATTTGAAGGTGATTTCTGGTGAATGGGAAACAAGCCCACTGTATACAATGCAGAACGCACTCCTTGAGGCAGGCATAGCTGACGCGGGAGGTGTTAAGGTACTATCAAGTGCCACTGTACCCTTAGTCAAGCTAACCGATAAAAGTACAGATATCAAGGTAATGTCAGTGTCCTTACAAAACCGTATAATATATGTTACGATACCTATATATTCGATCTTGTATTTGCCATGGGATTTCAGCTGCCGTTTTTTAACCAAATACACGATTTAGGGCGATTGCATATAGAAAAGTTCAGCAAATGATAGCGGGTCATAGATCAACAAGTATATATTCATGTTTATTAAGAATAGATACTTATCTACGATTCTAAGGCTCGTTTTTCTTTTTCAGGTGGATATCTCGTTTAATCAAAAGAACAGTGTAAAAACTGGAGAATTAATAAAAAGTTTTTGCCAAGAGTTCCCACATCTTCCAAAGCTCGTGTTTGTTCTTAAACAGTACCTTCAAATGAGGGGCCTGAACGAAGTATTCACCGGAGGTAAGTGCAAGCAGTACTGTGCTCAATTTTCTATCGTTTTCATCACAAAATAAGAGTCTTGTTTTTTTCATACACGTCGTGTGGTATCTGTAATGCTGTTGCATAACATGAACTCAGGTTATTACAAGCAAATCCGGCAACTTTGAAATTAAGTAACTTTTGAACAATGCGCTAATATGAGATGAAATTTTCTAGTTTCCAGTTTTCTAGAAACTTATGGATGAGAATCTATTGAGCTTACGTTTGGAGAAATTAGTTCAGAAAAAGGAAATATTTTTATATTGAAAATCGATGCTCAGTGGTCAAATGTTTGTTCCAGAGGGTCATAGCGAAGTGCAAATTTGTCAAAGATCGGTAGAGATGCCAGACAACGAAGTTTTAGTGTAGTACGTGAATGGTGCAAATGTTTCTAGAATGGGGATTGGCCTATTGAGTATCAGAGAGAAGGTGTATCCGCGGGACAAGAACGCATTGTTGCAATTGAATTCTTTTGCTAAAGCAGATTCAAGTAGAGCCTAACGACTCTGTCAGCCAAAAATGAAATTCCACATGTAATGTGTCACATAATTATAACTGAAATATTGAAATTTAGTAAAGGTTGATTGGGAATTGTGTGGCACATTTTACATGGAATTTGCGGAACTTGCTAAATTTAATTACATTAATTGAAACCACCTGGAGTGTATGCTCATCATAGACAGAGGTTGGAGTACCGCCAATCGGAGAGGGACTACGCGAGAAAATGAGGTCGCTTTGGAGAGAAATCCAGCTCGGTGGCAGGGCAGATAGATTCTAGCATAAAATGATAAAGGCATTGGCAATGGGCCTCGGGGACGTTTGCTATTGTGAGATATTTGCCGAAAATAAAATAATGAGTGCCGTCCATTGTCAGTTTTTTCAAGAAACTTATGGCTAGCAATCTGGTTACGTGAAAACAATGCCAAATCTCATAGTCATGCCTCAGTTAGTCTTTGACATCTACAGTTGGATTCAACCTGTTTATTTTCTCTCGATCAAGTCCGTGTGATTACTCCATACCCTAAACAGGGCAACTATTGGATAATTATATCCTTCTGTCGATTTATGCAAAGCCATAGATAGAGGAAACACATATGAAAACGCGTATGTAAGAATTTATATATGGGTATTCAGAAGCTATTAGAGCTACTGGCTGAGTGGAAAAGCGAGTACCTCTAACTCAATAAAAAATCATAATTCCAACTCAGCTAACCCAAAAATTCAATTTCAAAGGTTAAGGGATTCGCTTATAATGGCGATTTTTGCGGAATCAAAATTGCAAGAGTGCGGTAAATCGACTTCAGATTTTCTAAAATGTTTGTACCAAGTTTTATACTAAGACAGCTATTAAGCCCTCAAACATCCTTGCATGCTTTTGCAGGACTCTCATCTTATAGCGTTATCCTTCTCGTAGTGTCATTTTTTCAACTGCATGTACGTCCAAATGAGGTTCGATCCAATGATGGTTCTGTAAACTTAGGCGTCTTATTACTTGAGTTCCTTGAAATGTACGGGCGATTCTTCAACTTCGAAAAGGTTAGTTTCCATCAGTCGAAAGTATACTATATAGTCATCATGTCCAAAAACGAGAACTCAATTCAAGACTACAGAAATGATAATTGAATATTTTCTACTATTTCATGCGTACATACACTAAAAGATTAATATGAAGCATCGATGCTGTCCCTTTTATTAATGAGGTTGTCCACAATTTTGTAGAAAATGATCAGAGATGGGAAACATAAAATACGCGTTCAGTGTAAACTTTGCAATAATGCTGCAATAGAGGGATGTATAGAATTGAAAAATAATGACTAATCTGCTTTAATACCTCTTTTTTTTTTAATAATTTTTCTCAGGTGGGTATCCGGATCAAGGATAAAGGATGCCTGTTACCTAGGCAGGTATTAACGGATCAGTTGGTACGTGATGGTGGCAAAGGCATCACAAATGAGGGCCTCTGCATCGAAGACCCTCTTACTCCGGGCAACAACATTGGCCGGAGATCATTTGGAACAAGCAATGTACAGAAATCCTTTGACTTCGCCTTTATGACCCTCGAACAGGCCGTCCATCCCAGTTTTCTAGGCATTATCGAGCCTAACCATAGCATACTAGGTCGAATTATTCGCATATCGGACGAGGTAAGACTTGTTTCTGTCACCCTAAAACCAATAAGTCAGCAGTTGATCTTTGTTCATCGGTTCCTCTTCAAATGAATCATAAATAATAAGTCTTTGCTACTTTTTGCGCCCATTTCTTGAAAATTAAATTATTTAAAAATGATTAATGTTATGAGCATTTGTAAACGTGGCGGTTTTCTCAAATTGCGTTTCAGGTGATGGAGTACCGCACTTGGCTTCGGGAAAATTTCTCACATCTTGTACAGGGCGCACCGTTGCGGGGAAACAACGCACTTGGACATCATCACAGCAGACATCATTACCACGGCAATAATATTAACAATAACAATAATAACCACAGGTAGCAAAGAAACTATGTCATCTTTGCGTTTTTCATATATACAGTATACTGAACTTCATAAGATTTTAATAATAATGTTCGTCCTATTTAAATATATACGCCTCATCAATATATTATACACATGTACATAAACTAAGTAAGAGTGAAATCCTCGCTTTGCCCATATGCAGCTTCTTCCGCAATGTAATTAATTATATCAATCGTTTTGTATTACTCAAATTCTTCTCGGACAGGTACTTGGGTGGACGAATGCTCAGTGCCAACAACAGTGAGACCAGAAATAAGAGGTCGCTGTCAGTGTACCCGTCCTCTGGAAATGGCGAGTCGTGCAGTAGTTCATTAAGTTCAGTTGGGTCGGACAAGGGCAGTTGGCAGGACGAAGAAGATCCGCGCGACCGTGACAGCGAGGAGCGTGACGACGAACAGGAGGAAGATTGTTGTGATTCTCGAAGCGATCTTGACAGCAGTTCGGTACGCTAGAAACATAATCGACCCACAAGTCAGCCTATTTCTGTAAAAGTATTTTCCGTAATTTATTTGGAGAGCTATTTGATATGGCTTATAACTGTCATATAGAAACAGCATTGGTTATATGAAGCAGTTGATGGCGAATAGCTGTTACGATCCGTATTTGCTGTTATGTATAATATAGCGAATATTTTTTTTTGTTTTTTTGTTTGTTTCTCTCTTGTCAGGATTTCGATGAAGGAGGCCACCCAGTCAACGGTGCTGTTCAGCACAATCACGCGCACCCGAATTCACACCATCGTCGACATCAACATCACCATCACAGTCAACAGCAGCCCAATGTCCATCCAAAGATAAATAACGTCAGCAATGGCGTGCTGCCGCTACACCAGCAGCAGCAACAATCACATCAACATAACCAGCAGCATCCGAGCCATCACGGTCTACATGGTCATAACCCGCACCATAACAATGGTGGCAACAATCGCGATCAACAGCAAGGGGTCGCCCAGCAACAGGTGGTTATACCCCCACCTATGCTACCTCATTCTGCCCTGAATGGGCCAGCCGGTGGATTGGTTGTTGTAATGGGTGTCGGAGCACCGCCCCTTCCCCCTCCCCAGAATCATATCCAGGGCGGTCAAGGCAGCCAAGGCAGTGGGCGACGGAAACGGCCTACAGGGACATCGTCTGGTGGACGGCTTCGGAGATGAACGTACATCAATTATAACGACGACGATTCTTATTTAATTATTACTACTCTTATTATCATTAGTAGTAAAGTATCACCATCTTGATGGACGTGAATAATATGTGTCGCAGTAATGACATCTTTATCGTACATTTCACTTGCAGCACACGCGTGACACCTTACGTAGAATTATAAACCATCAATATTAAACAAGATGATAATATTATGATCACCAAAGTCTCAAAAAACTATATATATATATATATATATATATATATATATATGAGCGAGAAAGAGAGGAAATATTGAGAACACTGAGAATCTAAAATACGTAAAATTTGTTTGTGCTTAATTTGTGTTATATGCTTGCCTCCTTACATTGTAATCTTTTGTTTACTTTCTCTTTTGCCAGTTAAGTATTGTATCTTTTTATACTATTAGTTATATTGTTCGCTCACATTTAACCGCTTACGATTCATTTGTTTGTGGTCAAAGACAATAAGCCCTCCAATAGTTGGCTGTAGGTTAAAAGAAGTACACAATTTGCCAACAAGCCGGTCAAGTTAACCAACACGCCTATTCAAGGTAAATATATGTATGTAAACTAATACAAGGTAATCAAAAAGCAATCCAACAAAGTGTGTTTTGTTAAACGTATCTTATTTATTTCTACGATATGGCTAGTAGAAGGCAATCCGTTGAGAAGCAAGGTTTACCTGTCGTTTTTCGGCTTTTTATTTTTTCTGACATCTACCCTGGGTTGTTCCTGACTTCTTTTAAATATCCTCCTCCCCTTCCCCCCACCTTTTCCAGGCCTTCCAATTTGCGTAGACGTTAACGCACAAGATTTCCAGTTATAACGTTTATCGCGTTAAGCCCAGTTCCTTGTACGCCTACTGTGCGTTGTCTAACTTCGAAACGATAGTTGATTCAGTTTGTTTTAACAACATCTATTTGCTATTTCTTTGGCACGAATCGATGATTTACACAAAATAGAGGTACCAAAAGAGATAGTAAATTAAAAATATTCAGGCTCAATTGCACCAGATAAGCTTGGAGAGGATGGGGGTGATAAGCCCAGAGGTAAATCACCCAACCATAAAGTAATTTCAGAAAATAGTCATATTACACTAGTGTAATAGACGTGATCTCATTACGAAAACCATTTACTCACTTACTTAACGTGAGAGGGTTGCGTGTTTATCAACTTACAGACACATATTGCAATGCACGGGTGGAACCTGTCTTAGTAGTTCGCACATGCTTGACTGCCTAGAGAAACTATAGAATAGAACGTGGCAAAAGATGGAGCTATACTGTGTTTAATATTTTAGGTAGACATATTTTCTGGTCATATGTACAAAAATAATAATCCGTGGAAGTCACAGAACTGATTAATATTGCCATTATGCTAGCGTGAGACAATGTTAGTATGGGCTCTTTGTTACTTTTATCAAATTGCTTTTTTTGTTCTACTATATATCCTATGATATAGCCTCAACAGGCTAGGTAGTGGTTAAATTTTGATAATGACCAACAATTTATCGATCAGGCGGATTGATTCAAACTCATAGGCGTTGGCTTTTCAACACTCTTGCTAACAATATTATATGTAGTGTGTATAGGTCGGTCTATGTAAGAGATGTAAAAAGAAGTGAACTCATTTTTTAGTAAGAGCGAGTAATTGATGAACGATATTGATGCGTGACAGGTATGATGTGGAGTTCGAATCACAAATACTACATTAAACTATACGTTTGAAGATTTAACGATTGTTTTACTTTTAATATGACGAAATTGCAAAAAAACTGGAGAACAAAGTAGAAAAGGATTATCAAAAGATTAAAAAGCATTACCTGCAAAAAGAAGTTTGCGAAAGGGCTGATACCTGATGAAAACAGTACGGTTATGCAGCAAAAAGAAACATTATTTTTACTGCAGCGAAGAACAAGAGGAATAAAGAAACTGGTAATACACAAAGCCTTGAATAAAGGAACATATAGAAAGCACGTATAAAAAGATGCTTTATGATGACGAAATAAAAAAAAAAATGCAAAGCCATCAAAATTTAAACCTTATGAATTTACGCACTGTGCCATGAACGTTGAAAACAGAACAAACAAACAAAAACAAATAAAAAGATGCGATGTCAGATGGATTCCTGTGTGCGTACAAATTATCAAAACGTCAGATTATGTATAATGACGATGCAATCATGAGCACAATAACATAACCATGAGAGAAATAATAACAGAGGAATTCTGTCACCCGAACGTACAAGACACAAACAGGCGTTTTTTAAATGCGCGTTCACCAAATCCCGGTCGACATATTTGTAGGCCGGCTTCACTTTCATAGCAGAAGAGTCAGACTCGTATTGAGTACGTATAATGTGGGACAAAGTGTTCAAAAAGCTATACTGCCTTAGTAAACGTAGCACAGAAGCTAATGCCTCTTCTTTCAAGCCATTTCCAATATCGTTATTAGTTATTATTAAATCAGTATCACGATAGTTTTTACAAAATGTACTTTAGAGATGGTACATATTGTTGTGCCAAGGTGAGGAAGAATAATGATCTGGTATTAAAATAGATTTATATAGACAAAACGTTTATATATATATATATGCGGAAAAAAGGCTCACTCACTCCTTGATTGCGTGATTCATCTAATTGAAAGCTAAGTTATATGACAGAAGGTGGTTGCTTGTGTACGATCATTATGTGAACAGTGAATAATATCCAACTATTGCATTATTACAAGGGGGGGGGGGTACTAACGAACAATACAATGACTGAGAATGAGATATGTAGTAGGAAGTCTGAGAAATGAAAAAAAACATTAAACTATTTAATCGTATAATCACTTGATTACTGTTACTGATAAAATAATCGAATACTGTGCAGAATTCTACTCTAATATTTATGCTTTTACATGTATGTGAGATGTAATGATAATGATGACAAAGAATCGGATGACTACCATGTTTATTACCACAACTATTACTAATTATAACGATAACTGTTACAAGTGTGTGCTGTAACTATTTATAGATACAGAATCCGTTAGTAAGTATTGCTCTTCGTCCAATGGCCCATATACAAAAAAAAATACACGTAGATATAAAACCGAATTGCCAGATGGGTCAAATCAGCAGTTGTTTCTTATATAGATGCATAAGCAAAGACCGAGTTCATAAACATCGCAATTTTACGTTGATAATATATTATTAGTAATAATAATAATAATCATAATACTTTGAGAAAAAAGGCAAGGCGAAATCCTTGTTCCAAAATAAACAAGTTTTGTCGTGTGCAACAGGATATGAATGCTTTCCGTCAGGAAGTCATATTACGTACTGTGTAGAGTAAAATCCTATAGATGAATAGACTGTGGTGGTGACTTCATATGATGATGGACGGTAATAATAACAACAATATTAATAATGTTCGAAACAATGGGAAAGGAAGACGAAAAACGGAAGTTGAGCACAGTGGGGGATAAGCTACTCATCAGCGAAATTCACATTAAATTGTTCAACACATCATCAAAATTTGTTGGATCAAAAATCATAAATTGTTCGCAATTTATGTGGGTCTGTTTGAGAACAATGTATCTCGCAAAGGGGTAGAAAAAGTCACACGAAGATTATAGCGGTATATTAATAACTTGGCGGGTAAGCGTGAGAGAAAAGAAATATAACAGGCTACAGAATTGGTGGGCGCTCTAGATTCAGAACTTGATGTCTAGAAATACCGACTCTAAAAAAAAACTTACAGGGCAGTATGTATGAAAATAAAATTAAGGTGGGTGGAAATATCAACATCTAACGATTACACACCGTCGAACATACTGTAAATAAAAAAAAATACCGTAGTTGAATTAACATACAGTACTTTGTTTTTAACTGCTTTCAACTAATAGTGAACCCAGTAAAGAAAATCTTCAAGTATAAATTCCGTTTAATGACTCAGTACTTTATTCTAAGTATTTAAGGGGGTGTGTAAATTACACCAATGTTTTTTAACTGCAGCATACACCAAATTCACACTTCCCTCAGTTTTACCTCCTGAGTGATACGAATTCGCAAATATCTGACTTGTTTAAATGACGCCATATGCACCTCAAAAATTAATTACTAATATCGAACATTAAGCATGTACGATTAATTAAGCAGAATTTCTTTTTAGCTATAGTACTTGCAATTTCATCCTACAATGCTATACGTTTCGATGGTCTTATTTTCAGCCAACAGTAGGACAACAATAATAACCATATTAGAAGATAATTGTAAGTTTAATTCAGATAACGTAAGCGTTTGCGGATTCTTACGAAATATGTTGTAGGAGCTTCTTTACAGAGAAGGCCTTTTCTATCAAAACTTGTCAGATGAAAGCAGCAAGATCGGCTCGTTCAAGCAGCATTTAGTAATAGAAAATTGTATCTGTATCCTTCACAAGTGCCGAAAAAAATCAGAACGTGAATTGTAAGCGTTTAATTGAGTCTGCAAGCGATCTTAACTGAAGACTACATGGTACAAGCATTCAATTTGTCATATGTCTGCATAGTGACAGGAACGATAGCAATACTATCTGATAAAAATTGCCTGACTAAATATGCAGAATTGGAATTATTACCTACAACAAGTGACTCTTCACCACATTGCGCTCTGAGCCGTTTAAATACTCATGTCAAAAATAAGACGATTGAAACCACGCTATTTCACTGCCTTCTTTCCTTTCTTGCCTGCATCAACCAAGGCTGCTGCAGCAACGTCAATGTGATCCGGAAGAGCCGCAAAATAAATCGCGACCCATTTTTCTACAGCTACACATGCTTTTTTGTGTTTTCGTTGACGATATTTCGTTGCACGAATAGCTCTTTAATTAAAAAAAAAGAAACTGATATATCGAAAAACTGGTGAGCCTAAATGCAGTAACTCTTCATTAACTAAGCACTTGCAACAATTAATAGCTTCAAGAAAATTTGATTTGATGTAGTTAAACTTGACATTTTAACGGCCACATGCTTATTAGGTGAAATGGACAGCAGGACTACTAGAATCGCCTTAGACACTCAGGTACGCCACACGACATCGGAATTTCAGTTAGATAATACGCAAGGCTATATATTACAAACAAACATGTTCTCTATACCGTAGTTAAACAAAATTGTAATTGTCAAGCCTATGTGTATAGGATTGCAATAGTTGGGCCTCGTCGTTACGTTCTCATGGCTAACCGATATAAACTTTATCGTCTCTGATTACTGCCATCATTTACAAGCGTTTCGTTCTTAATGCCTAGATCGAAAAGCGTTTCCGCATTCTCAAACAAAGGACGTAGTGCCCTGATTGTCGATTGCTTTGCCTACATGGACTGCCTTAAAAATGGAAGAGGCTAACAATACCACGTCAATGTGAAAGTGATATGATATGCCTGTTTTCATTTGAGATTTTCATCAGTTGTTCAAAAATTGGAATTTTGCAGTATTATAGTTTTCAGTGAGTTACGTTGCATGATTATGTATTTATTTCGTTTGCGTTAGCTCTGGGGCTTATATCGATGAAAAATACCGAAGCTGGCTTCTGTGGCTCGATGGAATTCGGTCAAACTCTGCCACCAGCATTTGACAGCTTCTACAAAAGATCCGAACTGTATTTGCGTGAAGTACTTGATGCTAAATGCAAAATTCTTCTTGTTGCTTGTAAAAGCACTAGCGTGTTAGATGCATAAAAGACAGGCATACCGCAACGGGGTTTAACGTCAAGCGGGTTCATTTGGTTGGCTTGCGATCCCAAATTCGTAGCGGTTGTCCCATCATCCCGGTGCCCTGTCGCCGTCATCCATATGCTGTTGTCTTTGTTTTCCTATTGTTGTTTTTCTATTAAAGCCCTCTTATAGGCCTATTCAAGCCGTTGAAGCGTATTGTCTGTTAATGTGCTTATTATTCCACCTTCGATTTTCCAAAATATGTAAATGTTAGGAAACGCGAGAAGCTAAACAGCAAATTAAAAAAACACATATTTATTGAAATTGGCAAATGTATTAAAAAAAAATTTAGACCGAATTATGAGATTTTTGTATACGATTTGAAAATTATATCTATACATGGGTTGATTACTCAGGTTTCGTAGTTTATGAAAAAAAGAATGTCAACAAAACCTGTCGCAAAACTTGATCGCAAAACGTATATCAATTGATATGCAACAATAGTTTCCATTGCAAGTACTATTGTTTACGAAGTTTCGACGAACATTTTTTCCATACAAAAAAAGAAGTGTGAATTTTTTTCAATTATTAAAAAGTTTTTTTTTGTTATCAACAAAAAGAATTATTCGAATTTTTTTAGCAAAAATACTTTTAGTTCTTTTTCAGAATTTGAGATTCTTCCTCAGTTTAGGTTTTCTTTGACAACTTTAGCTAATGTTCAAATATAATTGAATTTTACTGTGGTATTTGATAGCTCGTCTGATGCTTGCGAAAAAACACATTCCAGGATCATAAGATGCTTACCTATTTTATTTCATTTTAAAGTAATTTCTTGGCCAAAAGATCTTTTTTTAATTGCAATGAAGATTATTATTGATGAGTTTCGTGCTTTCCCAATTTCAAAAGATACTACTAATGGCCAGTTCAAGAAAACCTTTGTTACCAGGTGACAACATACATACATATATAGATATACTTTAAATTACCTTTCGTAATTTTTGTTTTATTAATTTTCTTTTAGACTATTATCCACACGTGCATTACGTTATCACTGTAAGATATTCCCAATATAGGTCTAATCTTATAGTAGATATGTACTATAATAAACACATCGACGTGCACCTTATGTTAGAGTAAATACAAAAAAGTTATAATAGTCGGATTAAACCATTTGAATTACATTGCTTTCCCGCTACCTGGAGCGCATTAGATTTTCGAATGGTTTAGACGCTTAGAAGAAATACTGACGCGTAACTTCTATAGCCATCTGTAAAAGGCATTACCCAAAATCGCTGAAGCCGCAGCCACAATTTGTTGAGCGAATCAAGAATGATAGAGTGTACGCCTACAAAAATGGGGCATATTACTTGTCAATACTATGCATACTTAGACAGAGAGCCTAGAGAGTATGTTTGAGTACAAAGTCCCTGGTCGCGAAAGTTGCTGGTTTAAGCCCATCACTGCGCATATAGATATGAGACTTGTAGATAAAACGAAGCTATTTTATTCTACCTGTTATGTCGGTTGTTTGCTGCATCGTATGTCAATGCAAAATAATTCGATTTCCTACAAGCTAATTGGACACCCGGCACCGATTATTGAAACCGCTCACAAATTCAATGCAGCGGACAAATCTAGGGATCCTCTGTATTGACTTGATTATTAACACAATAAATAGGCAACCGTATTACGCCAATTAAGTTCCTCTTAGCTGACGTATTTTGATTTACGAAGGTTTGCATTATTTATATTATTATTATTATTATTATATTGGTTATCTCTTTAACTATTCCGCAACTGCCAAGCAAGTTCCTTCGTTTTCAATGCAGCTTGAATTTTAGTGGTCAAATCAGTGTACAATTATTTTCTATAACTAATTACATTTAAAAAATAGCTATATTTTTTATGTAATACATTTACTTTCACTTAATTTTCGATATACGCTTTTACAAACAAATACCTTTTTCACCCCCTATGTTTAACAATTAATGTTACGATCAGCCTGCGTTTCTCGTTCTGCTAATGTCTCCTTATTTCACAACTATACAGCGGTTAACCTGTTTCGTTGTTTTTCTCTGGCCGTACAATTTGTTGTTTAAAATCATCATTATTTGCTGCTTCTGCTAATATCGCTATTGTACAGTCAATATGGCAACAAAAACAGCACTGCAGCCGACAATTCAGCCGCGTTCGATCTCCTTCTTTCCAGGGACGTGGCAAGCTGTTACGGCGACGGTCAGCTGCCGCCCACTGCAACAAACACGCTTCCATTGCAAAGGAGGTGTTTAACTGTAGCGCATTTGCTTAGCCACCTAGTATCACACGTCATTATCGTTGTATCAGTGTCATTGTGGACAGGAAATTATAGTCGTTGATCTTCCGAAGAAACTTAATGCAGTTTTTTTATATTTTATTTGTTACTATATCACACTACTCTTACCATATCCAGCTATACTATAGACTGGAAGTATGTAGTAAGCCATTGCATTTCGGGCGTTGTTTTGAGTGCGGCAGTATCCCACAGTGAATAAAGTTGAAAGACTGACTTTACACAACAGCGCGTCATCAGAACATTAAACAAAGTAGGATATAATACCAGACCTCTATACGAGTCATCGAGCGAAATATAAGGATCGTCACAGCTTGAGAGTCTTGTTTCTGTTCTCAGTACGTACGTATGTACACGTCACACGTCTTCTTTGTGTGCCCGTTTGATTCTAATGGCTGCGGAACATTCATATTTAGTTAAGTATTCCATTGATTCCGTGGCTGCTGTCGAACCGCTGAAAAAGATAGCAAGGGGTGGTGGCCAGCAAATTTACTTAGACCACTTGTAACACGAACTTCGATTGACAGATAGACTGCTCGCGGAGGGAGCCATTCTGACCAAGCGAAGTATGATGGCGGGTTTCCTGGCTATTCCCGAGAAACGAACGGGTTCGGTGTCGCTGCAGGATAAGCTCGGGGATATATTTGCACCATCGGTTGACGAAACGGTTTGCAACAATTTTAGGGATTCGCTCAAGAAGTTAGATGGCCTTCGCAGTGATGCCATTTCAGGTGTGTACCTTTGATTCGCAATTGCGTGTTGCATGCCTACAGACCTGTGTCGTGCGCAAAAAATTGTTCTGGCTGCAAAACTGCCTGCATCGTCAGTAGATGACTAATAGGTAATATTTGGTAAGACTCGTTACAGATCAAAACTTGCCCGCTGATGCTTATTTTCGAAGATCGTGTTTATTGTGTTTGATAGCTTGGTTTAGTGGTATGGTGAATTTGCTGCACTAAGCTATTCTGATGTTTACTGCGTGGCTGCTTCGTCATAAAGGCCCCACAGATTGTGTCTGTGGTATCGGTCATTTTGCGTTCCTTTCATGTTTTTGTATACAAACATTTTGTGTGCACTAGAGCCAAGTCCTTTATATTCTTATAATGCGCACTTATAAATCGTCCATAGTTGCACAGCGTATGAAATCCGAGAGATATGTTAACGATGTTAAGCTATGAGAGATGTTAATCCAGCTACTGGATATTTTTAACCTAATGTTGTTTTCTTAAGACGAAACAATAGTCTAGCGTATTAATAACTGAACACACAATTAATTGGGCCTACGTATATGCGCCTGCGCGAACTTTGCCAAATTATGTATACTTAGATTGTACATAGTTTTTCAGCTACGTTACACTTTGCTAAAATTTTCCTCGAGGTCTTCTTAAATGTAATGCAGGTTAGCAACTTTACCATTTATATGAATTATTATGAACTATGAATGAGATTATGAGCAAACGAAATCAAATCAGACTAATGTATCAACTTTATATCAAAAATGGAAACGAATAGTTAATTTTTCGATCCAAAAGCGAATTAATTATTGCAGCAGTATTAACAGTTTGAATTATTTACTATCATTCTATATGGGCGTGTTGGACACTGTATAAATCTTCCGAAAATATTTTCAGTGTATTAGTTTTAATGCCAAAAAAACTACTTGCCACTTCAACTTACATTTTGAATAATCAGGCGAGCACGGAAGGCCTAACACTATGTTTTGATGGGTAGCTCATTATCGCGTGACTTCTTAAGTTTCTTTTATTATGTGTACTAGTTCAGATTTTACATGCGTTAAGTTTTCATTGAAATATATATCTCTATTTTCTTATGGGTTGTTTATTTATAGCCTGTTCGATGAACGTTAAGTAATAACAGGCAAAGCTATAAATCGTTGAAATCAGCTAGCTTAAGCTGTTAGCCTCGCTCCATATAGTTCTCTCAGGCTTGTCTCTAACTAAAAAGCCTGATTGCTGCTTCAAATGGAGATTGAGGTGACGTGTTCTCTGTTTAATATTTCGGTATTAAAATTCACAATTAAATTTCAATTAAGAGAGTTACTGACACTTATATCTTGCAGGAGCTTTTGAGCTCAATTACATGTCTCTATATTTCCGTTCGACCTAGAGACACTCCTTTAACCCTCTAGATGCTTTTTGCAAGTCGAACTTTAACTAACGTTGGCAATGTTAGCTAAATCAACAATCCGTGAATCGTGTATTGTATAGGCTTTTTTTTATATGTCATGGGTATCTCCATCACTCTTGTCTCTACTGCAGAAAGCCAAGCATAATTAAGATCAGAACCTAAAAATATTCAATGTATTTGTACATGTTCGCGTCCTGCAACTGCTGTGTCAAATTTCAAGCATAGTATGTTCCATTAGCATACATTTTGAAACTGTAATTTCCGTTATATCTTGTGATGGAAACGTGTGTTATTATTACATTAATTAGTGTTTATACATCAGTCTATTATATGGTACTTTGTGCAGTGCCTCTTTATTCCTCCTTGTTTGTTATATTTATTCAAAACGAACGTACGAACAGTTCTTCGAATTTGCTTTTTTTCGAATTTTCGAAAATTTTTTTTGGATAAATTACTGGTTACTCAAAAAAATTTTTATTTAAGGCCTACAACATAAATGTGGTAGAAGTCGAGGAGCACTTGTATTATTGTATGAAACCCATAAATACCATTGGCTATGTTTAAGAACTCTAAAATAAAGGAGCTTATTGTAAGTGTTATTTGCATGATCTTCTCTTGCAACGTTTCAGGACACCAAAGGCTAGCTAGCGGTCTTTCTCTGGAAGAGGCGTTGTCTCGCTATATTGATCAGTTGAATTACCTCGAAGAGGCCATTCCGAAACAACATCTCCAAGTGCCATTCACATGGAAAAATGCTTTTAGCAATGGCACAATCATAACTTTCTACACGTTGTTTACCCAATCAACAATATCGTTCGAGAAAATATGTTTGTTTTTCAATCTGGCAGCATATCTGTCACAGCACGCAGCAGGTAAGGGCAATCCAAATGAAGAAGAGGGTCTACGAAATGCGGCAAAGCTGTTTCAGAGAAGTGCGGGTATATTCCAATACATTCGTCACGCGAGTTCGGTATCCACAGTGGAGGGTGTCACAACTGACTTGCATATTGGAACGCTTCAAGCGCTTGAGAATCTTTGCCTGGCACAGGCGCAAGAGTGCTTCTATCTTAAGGCATTGCAGGTACCTACAATAACGAAGTGTATATTAGCTAACGTTGAAAATACAAACAATATTTTAACTCGCATAATTTAATTTCTAATTACAATATGGCATCATTCTATGTTGCAATGTTATATATATATATATAGACAATTGACAACAGTACATATGTACTGTTGTCTAAGAAGTCTTGAAAATTTCCAAGATGAAATTGAAGTAAATATTTTCTAAATTTTAAAATAATATTCCAAAAATAAATATGGATCACCGTAGAACATTGTGGTCTCTGGGCAAAAAATTGTGACAAGTGATTTTGTCATTGCTCTATTGAAGCTAAGTTAACATGATTAAGTTTTGCAAACAGATTATGATTTTATAGTGCAGAATCCGGACTATAATGCAAATGCAATGAAGTTTCCCATCCAAGTTCTCTGAGTCTTTGCCGGCTAGTGTAAGATGTATATGGTCTGTCGTTCTCACAGTGCCGAACGACAGCATTTTTCTGTTCATTAATTCCGTTCGACTTTTTTCAATGGCTTTTTTCAATGACCCTTTTAGTTGTTGACAGTAAACGTCGGAATCAGTCGTTCTGCCGAGCGACGGTAACTCATATTGCCCGATTTCTTTCCAATCCACCAAACACATAGCGTCACCTTCTTTAGTGTCAGTCTGGAGTTTGCCACAGATTTTAAGGTATTTATATATATATATATTTTTTTTCTACATTTGCACAATATTATCTTTTCGTTGTTTGTGATCAATAGTTTGAGAAATGATTTGATTTCATTGCGTTCCTGTGAATTTTCACACAATCGAAATACGATCGTATAAATTATTTTGCATCAATTCGTGTGGCCCTCGAATAATGAGGTTTTTTATAGCTTTCCTCAAATGATTTACCTCTTCAGTAGTGAATGTTTAATCTTTGGCAATATCGTGGCTACTCAAGTGTACGATTTTATTAGGTTCTCTGGTAGTTGGTCGTCCAATACAATAGGCATGTTTCCGGAGTTTCCGGAGCAAAAGCGACAGAACTATGATTGGGTTATTCTTTCCAATAACGCTTCTGGATCATAAATTGTGAACTGTGTAACCGTAATAAAATTGTAAAGTATAGCAAATTTTTTTTGTGGAAATTCCACTGATCTTCAGAACCCTCTATTCTAAGTCTGCACAAAGGCACAACAACTGCTATGGCACGACAACACATCTATTACTGTCAAATCTCAGCCTTTAAATGATATTAACACTGATCCAAAATTACTCACATTATCTGAGATCTGCGGCTTTGGAGCCATCTACCTAGAAACCGGTTAACATTTTCTCGACAAGTCAATATTACGATTCGCTGTGTAATACTGATTGTAGGCAAAAAATTTAAAAAAAAAAAGTCATTTTGTTCCACTTACTATTCACAGGACAATAAGGCTTCTAGTGTCCTAGCTCGATTGGCGCAGCGCGCCACGGAGTTGTACGAAACGGCATGGAAGCATATGAAGAAGGAGCATCCTTGCAGTTACCAGTGGGCTTATGTAATGCAGTTTAAAGAAGCAGCCTTTCGGGGCGCCACACAGTTCCATCAGGTACGTTCTATAATTAATCGCACGATATACATTCTATTCAACGACCAATAACTGGAAAAACAGTCCAGATTTTTCTTTTATCAAAAAAATTGTTGGTTTCTTTAAGTAGTTTGGATTTTTTCAAAGATTTGTTCGATATTTTTACCACCTAGGCCGATCAGGATGGAAAAGACTGTCGAGTGAGCGACGAACTGGCTCGATTGGACCTTGCCATGGCAGCATTCAGAGCTGCAAGTAAACAAGCAGAAAATATTACGATAGTTGTTTTGGGGTCACACTGGAGGGAAATGTACAAGAATGCCCAAATAACCCATAAAAGACGACGCTATGAAAACGAATGTGTCTACAAGGTAAGCAAACAGTGGAACTTAAATACGGCAGCTGTATGGCAGGATTTAAGCCAAAAATAATCTAAGTAAATGTTTCAAAATTTTGCATCCCTTTTCGAGCGTCATCTCAGGCAGCTGGCCCCCGAAAAGAAAAAAGAGGCGATTTAATTCGGTTGACAAATCCGCAAGTCCAAGTCTTATTAGTCTGTACATGTTTATGTTCCACCAGCTTCTCCTTAGTAAAATTCTCAGTGTTTTGTTATTGTTTAATATAAAGTTTTATTTCAAAAAGGCTATAACTAGATTACACATTCACTGAGCTTCTCGTTGTAAGTTTTACGTTATAACCTTGAATTGCTTATGCCGTTCTAATAAATGGGAAAACCAAAAACGTCTTAGTTGGCCGACGTCATTTTAGCACCCAAAGCGCCACAGCAACAGTGCCACCTACAAACATGTTTTTTTCTGATTCACTTCAGTAACACAAACAAAAATAAGCGTATGTTACAACTGTTAAATCATTGATTTGCGTTTGTTTTTCTATAGGAAAAAGTCACTTCGACTCAAGAATTGCCGGCAGTTGACGGGGCCGCTCTCGCAAAGGCTATTCCACCAGTATTGCCTCTGACCCTGCAAGAAAATCTATTCGTTAATCTGCCGCAGGAATTTCGGGCACTTGTTGAAGTCACTGCGCTACCAGCGGACTAATGTACCTAGTGGCACATGATGAAAATATGAAAGAACGGCGTTATTGAACTAACAGAAATGATTTGTAGCCAGCCATAATCGCTTCTACAAAGATATGTTCAACGATGTGATAATTGTCGAAAAACAGCTAGGGGTTACGCAGATACCTTTTGCTGCATGCACTGTACAATATTTACATGTAATTATATTTTTAATGACAAATAGAAAAATAAATACTAACCATATTTTCTGTTTATTTTACTGTAGTTAATTATGATTTATTACTCTATTTTTACTATCGTTTTTATTACCTCGTGGTCCCTCCGAAGTCGTGTAGATTATAGGTTCGATAAACATGGACATAGGCGAATATTTGGGTTTTTTAAGTTTCTGACAGTAATTATTATTTCCTGAACGTGAGTAGATATTGAATATAGGAAAATTCACTTCCTACGCGAATTAACTTAAGCATAAATGTTATTTTTGTGTCGATTAGTGACTGGGATTAATGGAATATACTATTTCAGCTTACTATTTACATTTTTTAACGATGCTTTGTTGTGATTTATTCGTCATCAGGCGTGCAGTTACTTGCAGTTTCGTTAACTAATACACCTTATCTAAGGGTACGTGCACCACTTAGACGTGTCTGTCAACTAGACTATTTGCTCACTCTACAATGCCTATTGCTGTGAAGTGGCTCCGTTACGTGGAAGAATCGTTCCTGACTGTAAAATGCTGCTCTTTCATAGGTGACCTTTACCTCTACTTGTATCATCAAGTTACTGTAGAGCTAAAACATGGTGGAAACAGCAAAGACTATAATAGAGGCGTTGTATACACCGAAATGTGTGTATACAGTGAGTATCAGGGCAACGGACCTATGCTAACATGGTGAAATTTTTATTATTTAAGGAAACGCTCTAATTTGCTAACAACAATATATTTCTCATGTCTCTTTATCAGCCAACGTATCGCTAGGTCTTACAAGTAAATTAAAAAAAAAAAAGCGCGCTTTATCATTCGTTTCGTGTTTTACCCTTTTGAGATGTTTTGACATCTACTATTAGTTCGTAGCATTACATCAGATAATTACTAGTCATTTGAGAGTACATCTTCACACCAACAATATATTACATTCAAACATTATGAATTTCAGTCGAAACGCACTTTCAGACATGTCGACTAAAATTTAGAGCTTGCTACATGCTTTAGTTTGTGACAATTAGGCTGGCACCTAAGGAGCTTAATCTAAATATCTAGTTAGTGACTCATGCTTCGCTTTATACCAAAAGCTAAGTGGCGTACTGATGTCATAGAAATGTACTAAATGACATTGTAATGCCAGCGAATTTTTGTTATCACAACCCGCCTGACGTGATTTCCGTCGTTTTGGAACGCTGCTAAAGCGCTCTGCTTCTGTCTGTGCAGAGTTGCAAAGGTGGTCAGAAAAAAACCGCTTAGATTGGCGCATTGCTCAATGTTGGATTTTCGTTTACTTCGATTGGGTCACGCTAACTATATAATCGTTTTGATTTCGCATGAACTCGTAACAATCCAAATTAAAATAGGGCTAATTTTGTTACCCATAATTAGTAGTAATACCACTTTACTTGACAGTGAAGACGCATATATACACACTTGCATACAATTTACAAATAATATACAAATATAAATTGCTCTTTTGAAGAGATTATTGGTGAACAAAATGTGCAAGGTAACTGTTTCGAACCGTTTTAATACACCAACGCGCCACTGTGGCTCTGTTTTGGATCTTTGGACGCAGTGAAACCGCATTTAATTTCGTCATTCGGCCTAATAGCTCGCCGTCGAGTTGCAAGTTCAATCCGAATCGCCGACCACAAGTCGTCGCTGACGTATATTTCGATTAATGCTTGGTGAATCCGCCCCACTTGTGGTTGATGTCGCTGATGGCCGTCGGAAAACAGGCGTATAGGTTAGCTTACTCTCACGAACGGCTACTTTTGGCGTGCGATATCTAACAACATGGCGTGTTGGGGCCGTTTGTGGTACTTCTCGTAGACGCATAATCTGCTTGCAGCGGTCACATCCAAGACTGCATAGAGCTTCCTGTAAAAACCAAAAAATTTTGTTTTTGTGGTCAGGTGAAAATCATTTCTCTGGATTGGACATTAACTAGAACTCAACTGAGCGTTGTATAATTTCGAACTTCTTTTCTATTTTCTTATTCATGTCTTAACGCATTTATTTACTATGCTTTTTGTTTATGTCTTTTAGATTTCGAATTTTATTACAACAATGGTAATTGCTTCTATCTAGGGTACGCTACCACGTCATATCATTCATCCCTCTATTTTTGTAAGTTAACTTCTGTTCAGGTTTACATATATCATATAAAATCTTCACTGAAAAGCACATACATCAAGTCTGCTGGCTAGCTGATCTCTTGTCATCTCGATAAGGCGCCGTTCCATGCGCTCTTTCTTGAGCTCGTTTGTGATTTCAGCGATGCGATCACGTGATGCAATCTCGAGCTGTTCTGTTAAGGCTATCTGCTGAATTAATCTCTCGCGAAGTTCGTCCATTAGTCGTCCTGACTCGGACTCCTCAGGCGGCATTTTTTGGTCCAACATGTGTCCCGAGTCAATGTATCCTGACGAGGGCGGCTCGATACGGCCTCGTGAAGCTGAACGCGAGCGGCAAGTGTATTCCATTGTTGTGGACCAAATCTGAGAAGACATTGTTTGATATCCTCGCGTTTTCTCTTGCAGGAGTACGCGAAGCTCTCTCTCTGAACGTAGCTCTTCAACCATACGCTCGCTTTCATGGATCTACGGATTGCAAATATGCGCATTTAATCAATGACATAGTGAACTATATAAATTAGAATAAATACGGAGGGCGTTTGAAAAAAGTATATGCACATCAATACATATATTCAACCATAATATAAAGGAAAAATACCAAAACTTGCTCTGCTTGTTTGCTTTGAAATTAGTGGCATAGCTCTGCAGTGGGAACATTGCTTGGAAAGATACAAACCGCTTCCTTATTTGAAGTACTAAGCTATTTGTCGTTTCTCCTGCGAGTTGGTGTTATGAAGCGTACTTTTATTAGGAGTTTTACAACTAGTTTGAGTGGTTTTTCGCTGTAAAAACTCACAATATATACGTATAGATATTTACCTTGGTCTGTAGTTGACGCGACGTGTCATCTAGTTGTACCTGAAGGAGACAGCAGCGCGAGCATTCAAGAACGTGTTTGACTGGGTCAGACGTTTTTCCGTACTTTGCAAGATCCTCCTCTTGCATCGGAGGAAATTCCTCTAAGGAGCCATAGAGAGCTCGATATCTGTCAAGCTCTGGGTACAACCGCTTCTTGCAGACTTCTGCCAGCAAACCCGCCTGCTTCCTGCAGAAGTCACACAATAGGTTCTTTAATCGTGTTTGTCGTTGTCTGAGTGCCTAGATACTGGCATGCGTGTTGCCACCCGTGTCAGACTTTCAATTTCATTTATTTCATCCTCCGTAATAAAGAGCTAGTGAAAAATGCGAAATATTTCTTTGTATTGATTAAATGGAACTTCCACGTTCGGCAGGCTTATCGTAGAAGCATGTTGACTGAGTAATATTATTATGAATGATTTAAGCCCGCTGTAATATAATATTCATTGGTATTAAGAGAAACTCACTTGTATTTCGCGCATTTCGCCTCGAGCTCAATACAGTGTTGTCTTAGCTCAGTTTCGATTACCTCGCGGGCTTCACGATGTTCCTCGCGAATCTTTCGTACTTCAGAGTGATACTCCGCTCGCAGAGCTGTTAATCGGTCTTCATGCATAAGTCGACTATTTTCCAAAGCCTCCTCACGAAGCTGAAGACTTCTTCGAATTTCCTCATTCTCGCGCGCTAGACTTTCACCCCTGCCAATCAAATTACATATATTATAGAAATAGACTCTAAAGTTTTCTATCTATTTTAAATTCTACGAACTATGTTCTACTTGCAATGATTACAAAACTAAGTTAAATGCTACTGCAACTAACTCCAATCTTCTGCTTGATTGAAACAATACAGAAATATTTCTACTGCTTGCTAGTGCGAAGAAGGCTCTAACTCGAAATGTATAAAGGAAAAGAAAAGGTGTTTTAGAAAAGCCATGCTTTCGACTATAACTACTTTCAGCTGTACTAACATTTCCAGGCCATGCTGCATTTCCTGGAAAATGTGTACTGGTAAGGTGACCACATCCTGTTGAATGGGTTGCGCTCCTGGTTCAGGATCTACAGCCGGCAAAAAGGTGGCGGCATGTGCTGATTTTCGACGAGTCTCCTGGAACCTTTTGACCACCTCGGCTGGTTGAGTGAGCTCTGAAGCCAGCGCTGAAAACTGTTACAAGAAAGATGTATTCAAGTTGTACAAATTATAGTCTTCTAACATTTCTCAAATCCTGAAAATATATTACATTATGAAGAAGAAACTATAAAAATCTGTCAAAATATGCTTTATTGAACCTAGCGCCTTGAGTAGATTTGGCTGTTAACTCTCGCACTGGTTTTTCAATTATTTTAGTATTTTTATTATTGATCATATTATATGGCTCATGGCATAACTTAACGCATGAAGCACGTTCCCCTTCTGAAGGTCTTTCAAATCGATACGTCTTCATAGTTCTGCGTTTTTTTTTCCTTGTTACTTCCTATCTTTATCTAGGCAAATACTCATAAGGAGTTTGTGACGTACTTGAGAGTAGTGAAAACGCCTTGGCTCAGTCAGCTATATATATATATAGCAGATGCATATAACTGAATAACTTTTAGCCTGTCATGGCAAAAGTTGAGTCACTTACGGAGGGCCCTTGTAAACTTGCTTGTAGATTTGCTCTTTCGGCTATCGACCTTTCCACCGCGTGGCTAGGTCAATACATCGTAAGTTCGATAACTGTTGTAAGTAAATCTACCCGAGTAAAGTAAGTATGCATATAAGTGTGCATGCGAATATGTGATATGCACTACATGAGCAAAGTCACGAAAACAGCGCTCGCGATTATTCATGTCAGGCATGTGTATGGCCTCTCGTCTAATTTTAGATGTGTATAGGTGAAGTCCTTATAAGCTCTGCAGAGCTTTCTTGAAAGCCTACGAACGCATTATTATTCAGGCGCATTATTAAGATTCACAGTTATTCAAAATGTCTTCTCTTTGCCTTCACTCTGGGCCTAATTGCACATGTTTAGAACGTAGTGGCTTTAAACATACGAGATAATAGATGGTTTCTCTTGTAACTAACAGTTCTTTTTGCACCGCATATGGTCGAAGGTGCTCTAATATAGTATTTGTTAAAAATAAGAAATTCGAATCGATTTAATCCGATTGCTTCTTGTTTATCGCCTGCAATTAGCGTATCGCCAACGTAACTAGAAAAAAGTGGGTCTATGTTTGCACGAAAAACAGAAACTTTTGTCTTTTAAACTTTATGCCAGGCCAGAACACATCAATGCTTCCTAGAGCTTCTTAGAGAAGCAATATACGAACTGATGGACAACCTAAAATAGCTTTATATTCTTTGCAGTATGGGCCATTGTTCTCCTTGTATACTGTGAGGCGAGTAAAGTATACCATCTCAGAAAATGGACTGCTCAAACAAAAGCTTTCTACGGGCATTCCTCTACGCTGTCGTTTTTCGTAGGTTCTTGTGGCTGAAATAGTGCGCGTTCTTTCGAATCTTGGGATGGTCGCATATATAACACTTTTGCGTAAAGAAATATTCTTCGGCTGTCTGAATAAAGCTTCGCGCAACGTTTTAGTCGAAATATGCATTTTTCACTGGCTTGCGCCGTGGTAGTTCAACTGGATTTGGTGGTTCCAGATTGTATGCTTGTACAGATTGTATGCGGCTCTCATTGTGTTTCTCCGTTCCAAATTAGCGTCTCCTTTACATTGGTAAGGTCTTCAGTCGAGTAGGACTTGAAATTAATCGATTTTGTTACTTTTGATCTATCTTTCGATTCAGTCTCCTCTAGTCCGTTTTATTGTTCCTTCTCGTGTTGGTTCACTTTTCCTTCCACAATGTTGCTGTTTCCTTCGGAGTTCGACTGGGTCTCTTCGCTGTGTTTTGTTTTGTCGTTAGCTAGACTATGCTGATTATTTTATGCTAACTAACCTACTGAAATCTTCGCCTGGTGTTTAACTCTTGACGAGTCCTTTTCAAAGATGATATCGTTTGATGGCGTCATCTTGTGTTTTTTCGAATCCAAGCACGATAGCCCGTAATTCGGTTGCTTTTTCCTCTAGAGTGGAGTTTCTCTCGGCCGGATGAACTAAATAGTACCTTGATCCAATGACGTGGAATCTTATTCAGTTGTAGCTTTGTATCGTAGATCATTTCAGATGATTCCTTGTTAATTGGGATGATGACTTGATGGTAATATATATATAATATATAGCGCCCCACAAACACAATAAGTGTTGGGTTAGTGAGCTTGGTAAGATCATGATTGAGATTTTTGGCTCTTCCCTTTAGCCACAATTTTTGAAGATTCGATGTTAGCGGTTTTGCTCTGACGTCCCCAAGTGCGCGGCGAGGTGTGGCATTGGGAACTCATCTGCCGAAAGGCTTCTTAAAAAATTTTCCGGTCATGTTTTTCATGTATTTGATTGAATCTTGAGTTAGAAAATAGATGAGCCTAAAGTTCGAGACTTCGTCGGTTGTGTACATAAAGCATATATTTCTTCCCAGCAATAAAAAAATTCATATTGGACCGATCAATGCGTGCCCATGTACTAATTCTAAAACCTTCGTCGATGACGTTATGTTTGGTGTAGCCTGGATTGATAATATGCGGAGCAATATTGTTAATCATTCACAAAATTGATGTTTTTATGCTTCAGGATCTTTATGAGTCTCTGACTGTTTATGTGACCGACCGTTTTTGGTACTTATGATTTCCACTTCAACGGCTGCATTTTATGCCGCATTCGCCATCTTTTGCATTTTGGATCGTGGGTGGGCTCGCATCGCAGTCGACCTCAATGCGGTTGTCACCCTTTAGTAGGATGAAGTTTTCTTCGTCGGTTTCAATTCACCGATTTTTTTTCCATTAATTGAGCGAGCGAACGAACGAACGAAAGCAAGTTTCAGAACGTTGAGTTACATGGAAAACATCGTCCGCTGTACAGTTTGAAAGGTCGCTGTTAGCACATGCTAAGCGCTATCGTGCCAGGATCACGTTTTTCAGGTTTTCATTTAGGTTTCTACTGTACCGACCGTCATTTGGCAAGTTGTTCCTAGGCGGCGAACTAGCCAATGTCGTTTGCTATTGAGTGTGTGCTGGAGTCTAGCGTGTGTGCATCGCTATCTTCTGAATCATACCATATCACTTCAACGTTGTGTGCCGCTGCATCGTATGCTTAGTTTGCGTCCTTTATGGTTGCTGAGACGCTTTCTTTAAAACATATTTTCGCCGTATGATCTTGTCGCTTGCACCGCGCGTATGGGGATTTCAAGTTTCTGATAGTTAGTTTGACGGACGATTGTCTCGGTTACGATTTTTCCTTGAACGATAACCTTGACGGAGATTTCTACCATCGGGTGTTTCGGACTAGTACTAAAACTAGGAAATGCTTTTGATTATCGTTTTTTTTTTTGTGATGTCGTTTAAGTGGCTCAATGATCACCATCGTTTTTAGGACATTATCTTTATGCTTATCAGTTGATTATCTTGTCGATCTTGTCCAAGTTCTCGGTCGACGATTTTACGACGTCATATTTAAAATTCATTAGTTAATTGTCTTCGTAGGCCTTGGTGCCACTGTCAAGTCTTATTCCCATATCGCCGAGATTTAACTACATGGCATATGATGGTATTTCTGTCAGTGCTATTATGCCGTATCTGGATATCCGCGGGATTATCTGTGGGTCGAACGTATAAGAGTTTTCAGAATTAGCTCGATCATAACTATGTTGTTGTTATCTGCGCATATGCGGGCTTTGTAGTACCGGCGATTATTGATAGTATTATTTATCCTGTGGTCACCTTCCAAGCATTTCCGTGTTCTCAGAGTTCTAACTTTCATGCGATTTTTCACGGCAGGATGTTGCTTTCGTCACGCGGGGGCTCTTGCGCGCTCTGTCATGTTTGTCCGTGCATTTTGAGTGATCTGAGGCCATAATGAGCCTAAAATCTTCGTCAAGTTCGGTAAAAATGAATCGCTGTCTTGAGCCAGTCACATTAACTTTGTCCACCATCATTTTCAATTGGACATTGTGTTTTACAACAAGCATGCTGACCTTTGATATGATTATACTTCGTTCATGTTAAGGACTAGTTCTTGCACTGCTGCTTATGATCGACACAGATTGTGGCCTACTTATGTGCTGACGAATCGTGACCACATTTCGGCCTATCTGGGTAGAATTAGGTATGAACAAATATAAAATGTAATGATGCAGTTTGCGATTGATGTTGGTAGCAAAATCCGTTCGGTTGAAATTACTGTATTCTCTAGACGGCTAGTTTGGTCTGTTGCGGTAGCTAATGGGTCAGATCTTTTGGCTCCAACCTAATAGCAAAACTGATGCATCATGGGTCCTACGACTGGGCCGCTGTGTGTAAATCCGCTCGAGTAGAGTAAGCATGTGTATGTCTATACAAATACATATAATACACGCTGTAAAGCTTTCTCAAAAAGAGGGAAAAAAAAATTTATTTTGTTAGAGTTATGCTTCATTGGGTTCGAATTAAATTTGCGTTACATTAGGTAACAGCCAAATTAACGACAGGGCCGCTTTCAGAATGGTTGCGTAGTAGCGCATCACAGACGTCGAGTTCTAAAGCATTAAGAACATTAACGCAAAGACTAAAAACTAACAACCCTGACCTTTAAGGTTGCAAGAGTGTCGTCAACGCGGTCTTTGTGCGGGTTCACGCAGACAATTAATGACAGAAGAGAACCTTTACCGGCAAGAAAGGGGCTTAAGAGGCGTGTTAATTTCGAGTCGCGATATGGTATGTTGCGCAATCCCCGTCGAATTGCGTCCACGCAGCGACCCAAAACCAACAGGGAGCAGTTGATGAACCCTGCTTGGCGGAGAACGTTACCGGTCCCTCCTGAAGCCTTTGATCGCTCGTTGCCTGGTACGATTCAGACATAGCAAGTCTTGTGATGCATGTAAATGTCATGGGTTCGAATAGTATTTTTTTCGCCAATTTGTAGTACCAATAGACATAAGCAAGGCATAAGTTTTATTTCAGAAATGGAAAAGAAAGTGTCTAAGGAAGATTCTATTCACCAGCCCATAACTTCATACCGAGGCACTGCATGGATCGGTGCTTTCAATTGCATCAACGACACATAAATGCTGCACGTTGTTACATTGAATCTAAAAAAGAAAAGTGTTAAATTGATAATTTGTTATCAGTGCTTACCAGCTAGGTCGGCGATCACCAGCTGGTTTACCTTAAAGTCGTTACCGATGTTGCGAATAATCTTGATGAACGTGATAAAGTGAGATCTCGATGACCTATCGTTTAGCTTTGTGCTAGCTACTTTTTGTTTACACCTAGCGTCGGTTAAAAGAGCAAAGGCCATATCGTCGGAGTCTACCTTATGCCATGAGGCGTCACGAACGAAGCAACGTCCGTTAGCGTCCTGCAAAAATCGGCATAACAATAGTAATAGTAATAATTTTCTGTTGGTTGATCCAACAGTCCCGACTACTCAGCGTATTGCTTGTATTGGAAGTGATTGTGTAAGGGAACTGGGAGAACCTGTTTGAAGGGGCCTGATCGGATTTGAAATTCCATGTGACGGAATTCTGTTATTGAAAATGTAATCAATATAATATTATAGCTGTTCCTATGGGCATCCTGCTTTTTTAAAGGAGTTATCTTTATAAAGATGCTGTTGTTTACTAATATCTTTGGGCACTGCACTAATAATGCTATACACAGGATAAGCACAAGGGTAAGTCTCACAAATGCAATATATGCAGTACCAAAGTGTATCATAGAGGTACGATTGAAGTTGAATCAGAACATCAAATGCCTCATGTTCGATTTCTGTCGAATGAGTCAGTCCTTAGTGAGCGCTTCTATCCAATCGATAAAAAACATTCCTTTTAGCTGTTCCGATCGGTAGTGGCACCGCGATAATAGGATTTGTTTCATTGAACTGAAATATAACTAGCCGTATGTTTTATCCCAATATGTACGAGAGATTTGGAATCTATGGTGTAAAATAGAAGGTCTTCAATAGGGATTATATTTAAAAGGCATAATCGAAAATTAGCCAAAATGAGAGTATAAGCAATTTTTATGAGAGTGTGGATATAAGGATCTGTTGCAGCTAAGTTGTTGAAATAACCCAGCAGTCAATCTTTGTTCGATCTTTTACGTTTATTGCACCTTTTTAGAGTTCTTTCGTGTCCTTGGATTGTTTGCCCACTGTCAACAAAAAACTTGACCGCGCAGAATATTTTATGTCTGACTTCAGCGGGTACATACGCACCAGCATCGATTCGGTCACAGTTACCATGAGAAAGCTATTAACAATTTAAAATAACTAATTTCAGGAAACGCCTTGTGCGAAGAGCAATTTCATCGAATTAAAACATCTTAGTGAGAAATGTTTTCGTCGTCACATGCAATAAACCTTATTAAAATACTCGTTTTAATTTATACGACATTAGTTTTGTCTTAATTTATGCTAAAACCTTGTACTTAGACACAAACTAATATTTGTGGGTCCCAATGGGTAGAATTGCTAAGCTACCGAGAATGCACTCGTGTGAGCAAGAAATAATACCCACTGGCAGAAGCCGAGTAATATGAAACAGATAGATGCAGATATATAAAATGTAGTAAAATATCTGACACTGTAATATGTTGTCTACAACTCTAACCTGAGCAAGCGAAAGTGCTTTTGGCTTTCCCTGATCAAGAAGATCCGTGACAACTTCATTGTACACTTGTATTACTGAGAGCCAAATGCCGCAGCTGTCCCGTTTGCTTTTTTTGCTGGGGCCGCTAGGCGCCTCTGATGCCACTTCGAAGGACTTGACTTTCTCAGCCGTGATGAAGGTCAGGTCAGCGAAGTTCGTTGGGCGAACCTAATTGGATACCAATCAGATTAAATAGGGGGTGATTAGAGTTACTTCTGAAGGAAAAAATGATACGGCGCGGCATCCACTAAGTAATAGAATAATAACCATAGGATATAAAAGATGTGTAATGAGACAGACATAGTCTATCACTACATCCATGCGAAAGTAATAGATAATGCTCGTTCACCTCCTATAGGGTCTGTCTGTATGCATATCGACCATATCGCGAAGTACCAGCGAAAGAGGAAACTAACGTAGTAGAATTAAATTTGACTGTTCCTTTATACATAGCATAGCGAACTTAAAGTTAACTATTTGATGTCGTAAGTAGTGGTCTCAATAGACAAGTTTCATGCGCACTGCGGGAGCGTGTATGCATTTACGGAAATTATCACCCTGTAAGATCCTTAGTATTATATACTACAAACCAATGAAATCTATGAAAGATGGCGTGGCGATCCAGATGTATGAGGTCACTGAGCCATTTAAAAAAATCTTGAATGGATGCTATGGCTTTACGTAGTAACAAAAACTCAAATATAAAAAGCAAGCCTATGTTTACTCATCGGGAAACGACTTACGTTCGAGAGCTGATTGCAGGCCTCGGTGCACTTAAATATGTGCCTTATAGCTTGAGAGAGCACTCCTTCATCCGAATTAGCGTCAGCCTTTGTGTGCCTGATCCTACTCGTATTACCTGGTTGTGGACAAAAGGCTGTGCAGGAAAGCTAGTGAAAAGTTTCACTGTCATGTGTACCCTATTTAATGTTCAGAGAAAGTGTATTTTAGTAGCGCTAATCGTAAGTAGGATATGAAATTGGGAAAATTCGATAATAAATAAATACAGGTTGACAGAATACTGTTAACGGGCAAACTGAAAGTACGTGAGCTTCTCGTTCCTCACAAACAAAATCGTTTAAAACATCGTCTACTTACGTGAAATCGTTCCGCTAACTGTGTGGGTTTTACCTGACCCGGAAGCGCCATATGCAATCAGCAACGCATCTCGTTGATGATAAACCATGCCATCTACTAATGGAAGAGCGCTCTTCAGGAAGACCTCATGCTGACTTGCTTTCTCATGAAAAATATGGCTGTACTCGCCACGGTGTACGATGCCTGGCGCGTTCGCTAAAACAAGCACACCGCAACAGCTTATAGATTCGATTTTGATCTAACATATGTGTTGAATCATGTTCGGGTTTCGTACAAACATGAAGTCAAATTGGCTTAGCTCTTAAAACATATGACAAAGTCAATTTCGTATATTCAATTACGTTGGTGTGCAAACATATTAGTCAGTCGATGCGGTAACTGATCAACTGTTTCCAGCGGACAAAAGATATTTAAAACTCACGAGCATGTACTTCCATCGAGGCAGCATCAATGACGCGGAGGCAGCGGTTGACACCGTCGGTACATGGCCGTATCCTGAGATAAACCGGGATACGTTCATCCTGAAAATCGATACGCCATCAGGCGAAATAATTTATTTCTACGAAATAGGCTTTCAGTTGCTACTTCCTTTTCGAAATCATCGAAAGGCGAACTCAAAAATATGTAAAACTACTAAGTTCAAACAAAAATCCAATATTTAGTTTAAAATTTTTCTGCACACTAAAGAAGCACGACGACTAATTATCTACGATGCATTTAATTCACGTCAACGGAATTTTTGCTTCTTGAACTAAAGGATGCTAAGGCTTGTGAGAAGACAAGCCGCTCCTTCGACAATAGTGTAGACTATAGGTTGGGCCCTCCCAAAGGCAAGTTATGTTGTTTCAATTTTTGAAAAAAGACATCTTATGGATTTGATAAGGTTTTTTCAAAGGCTAAGGGTCTACGGCCATATCTTGGATAGTACCTAACACGGTGGCATCTGTGTTGGTATTTAATCAACAGACTCATTTAACTTGAGTATAAGTTACAGTATAAAACGTCTGACTACGATAGGCAAACCTCAACGCAAACATAATCGCTTTTAATCTTAATCTTATTTAATAGACGTGTACGAAGATTGACGCATACGTATCCAACGCTTAATGAAGGTCGTCTTGGAGGTCACTTGTTAGTCAAAAGCATATTATGAAGAAAAATTTCTAGAGAATCTCCAAGTGACAGCAGATTATTCAACCTATACCCGTGTGTATTGTATTATGTACTGTGCTCTAATGACAGGCGTGGCTTAGGTAAATACAATATAGACTAAACAAGTAATTCACGTACTTTTTGGCGAGCTGCCATCATCTCCGACCCGTCACCCACACAACTACAGTGACTGAAGCAACTCCGGAACCGGAGACGCGAACGAATCCCGGCAGATCCTCTGCATTGAAACATTCGATTTCGCAAAGGCACAGATAATTGACGACGTTAATGCTGAACATCGTTCCACAAAACGTAGAAGCAGCGGCATGCACACTGTTAGCATTTGATATTGACCACGGCAAAACATGGGCCCTATGGAGTTCGTCTGTGCGCTAATAGTATGAGCGTCGAAATCAAGCACATTTCGAGTACGCGCGTATGCGTTAGATGTTGCGCATCAGATAGAAGATATATAGTTACAGAGAGATCAACTGATATAGTGTAGATATTAAGGGCACCTCTAACGGCATGTTTAGGGAATGGCTACGTGAGAGGTCGAGCGGGTAGAAATGTTTCTTTGTATCATACCCATCCCTCATCATATTTCAATACTAAGTTTCATATAGAGACCTATAATAATAATAATAATAATAAAGTCGCTCGTTGAAAAGGAAGTAGACGTTTATGCTAGATTTGAAGAATTAGAACTTTTCACACCTCACTATTGTCTATTAGCATTTTATTTAGCGCAAATAGTATTCGCTAGTACTTTTTACCCAATTCAAAGCAGATATGATAGACAAAAGTAGGTTGGACATTACACGTACGTATGGAACAGAACGGTAAGGTGGCATTCAACGCCATTCGTAATAAGTTCACGATAAGATCAACGTCTTATCTATATATTCGCATGGTTATCTATATATAAACACGGTTTATCAAATGTCTCAATATCACAACATCTCCCTGGGTCGTTCCGTGCGATTCGACTCGATATTTTGTTTAACGCCATTGATTTTTTTATTTAATATATTTTTATTAAGATTTATATTTATTTAATATAATTGAAGATGG
Organism: Varroa destructor; assembly: GCF_002443255.2. Classification (NCBI taxonomy): domain Eukaryota; kingdom Metazoa; phylum Arthropoda; class Arachnida; order Mesostigmata; family Varroidae; genus Varroa; species Varroa destructor. The sequence goes on from NW_019211456.1 coordinate 20,483,953, forward strand.
AAGAAGGTATTTCTGAGCCAAATGATGAAACATAGATTAATGGCTCTCTGGGATGGATTTGCCGCCTCAAAGAGGCGAGCGATTTTCAACGGAGCCGAGCCATAGCTGACGCTGTGCTGATTTCCTATGTGGGCTACGGCGGATCGTTGTTGCCAGCTGTTGTTATAGAAAGACAGTACGATTGTTATAAACCGAGTCCTTTTTACGTTCCATTAGAGATTATAAACACGCTTCATTTATTGAGGACTACTTGTTTGATGATGCAATTTTATCGTTGCTTTCGGTCGTTGTTGTTGTGCTCGTGCGAGACTACTGCGTCGCCTGACAGATCTTATGCGTAATTTTACGTGTCTATTATGAACGAATGCGCAACAACGTCATTCTATTGTTGTGAAGGATTTACCAACCTGCCATAGAGTGTTGAATTATATCCAAGTTCAACCTATTTTTTTGGGAATTATTTAGGGAAAATGATGCGAAACTTAAGGTTGTGTTTTACAGCGCCGCTCAAGGTTTTGTTAAATCAAGTTAAGTTAAACTTTGTTAAAAAGTTTTATCCAATAATATTTTTAAGCGCTCTAAGAAAAAAATATATATAGATATTTGCTTAAAGACAACTAACAGTTGATCATGTTACGGGCTTGAACCAACAATGCATTAAGTTTCACTTGAGAGAGCTTAAAAAAGCAGCAAATGTTTGACAAAAACGTTTGAAGTACGTCAGATTCACTGAGCATTTTTTGCGCTTGCTTGGTAAAGTGCCCCTTTTTAGACAGACGAAGACGACTTCTATGCAGGCACCTTTATAGGAAAATAAAGCGCTCCTATTTTCTGCGATTCGCACGGCACATTTCACCTCAATGGAAAAGCTTCGCTAAACAATTAAGAATAAGTACTAGGCATAAAAAACGGTGAATCCATTGAAACTTAATGCAGTAAAGAGGTATCTAATATCGATTCAAGACGAGCGGAACCTTCGCGTTTGTCTGTTGTCCTACAGACACAGACAGAATCTACCTGCTATAACCAGAAGCTTATGTTTCAGTTGACACTACACTAGAACCACTAGCTAATATAGGCAAATAAATCAAGCGCTGACTAATAAATTAGCACGAACCTCGTATGCTCGTAGTACTGGACCGTTTCAGATTGGAAATCCGTGATCAATTAGCTTGCCCTCGTTACTGTATAGCTGCTTCTATTCATAATAAAAGACGGAGTTATCCTTATGTACACCTTGCAATCCTCGCACGAATCTTACAGCCGCTCTGATCGTAGCTGAAGCTGTCGGCAGCAGATGCAGTCAGAATAATCATACGATGCGTACTTTACTGATAAAGCTACAGAACTGTGAGGGCAAAATCGAAATATCGCCAACCTAAGGGGTTCAGATCGTAAATACTGAGTTAGAGGTGTGTCTGGTTTCCAAATAAATACAGAAACAAGACAAATATTGCTAAATATATTGCTTAATAGTACAATTTTTGTTGTATTCGACTTCTTCAGTTTAAGTATATCTCAGGTCATGTTTGGATGGAAATGTCTTTGTTTGGATCGGCATGTTCTTCAGTAAGCTTACCCAAACGGGTGACATTCATAATTACCCTACGCTTGATGTAAACCCGGCTTTTGCGTTAACTGTTGACCACAACCATAACTCCTATACTTGAGCAGTGCTAAACCTCTCCACCAATACCTCGGCCAAAAGCTTACTGCCCATGATGCAGGAAATCACTTCGAATGCACAATAGCTTCGAATGTATTTAGGCACATGTCACTCATGCTCTTAAAGCAACGCTTACCGGCTATATCAAACATCGACCTCGAAACGTTTATACATCTATGTCGTCGTAAATTCTCACCGTTTTAATGGCATCGGATAAATCGCTCTGTCTCGTATCGCTAACCGTATATTTGCCAGCACTAGTGTATTTGGGTTCTTTGCATTTTTGGAAATAGGCAACAAGCTAGGACATCTCGGACGTCGTAAGTGGCATTTTCTGCCTCAGTGAGCCAATTATACCTGTTGTACAACTAACCATATGTGAATTTTCCCATGCAGCGGTGACGTAACCATGTATTGATCTTTCTACTCTGATCGCAAACAATTAGTACATTTAAATAAAAAATTATTTATGAAAAAACATCCGTCTTTTAATAAGATACAGGGTGAGTTTACTACAACCTATTACCGGTAAAACCAATGATCAAACAGGGAAGATAGGTGAATACGTTGTATGCCTCCTAATGTAGGAGTTTTTCATTTAAAAGGTTTATTGTACGTTCCGTTCGAAATACACATACGTTGAACTAGGTAACCCAGGAAAAAGTCGCTTGGTATTTTTTTACATTGGTACCAGATTTACATGCAACATGTAAAGCCGTTCTAGCTAACCACGTTGTAATATTCAGTTGACGAGAAATAATGTCCATAAACAAGCGGATCATGTGGGTAATATACAGCATGTGTGATCTACAAGAAGCAAGAAGAAAAGCGTGCTTTAAGATAATATAATATAAAGAAAAAGAGGCGGTCCATAAGGACACTCTATCTTTCTAAAGGGCTCTGTTAAATTAAAGCGCGCAATACATTATATATGTATATGTATATACACAAAGTTGCTACTTATATTCGCTAACAACTGCGCATATTTCGTTATTTGCGACGTCAATAGCGTTTCTCTCCGTTTTTTCAGCTGAACAATAAGTCGTAAAGATATGGGAAATATAATTTATTCTTTAACCTGTTAACTTATGAAAATGTGTTCCTTGTGTCTATGGTATAAGCGTACTCCTACCAACAGTGTGTATAACTGATTGTCCGTGGCACAATCTTAAAGACAAACAGTAAGCACTGGTGGGGAAGCCCGTGGGCTGATCCAAATCTGCTACCGCGAACGGCCATATAATGGCCTCGAATAGTCTTAGCCAGACCATGATAGCTCTTCAACGTGAAAAGTAAAAGCAAAAATCTGAAACCTACATAGCTTACAAAGTTTGTTGTGCCTTCAAGCGGCATCGGTCGCTGAGAAGCTGAGAGAAAAATCCACTGACGTTAAAAAGCGTGACGCAGTTGACCCTTCTGTAGAACTGCTATTTCTCGCCATGATGACGTCGCTAAAGTGCCTATTTCTATACTATGGAATGACTTTATTCATCGCTTCAAAAACCACATTAGCTCAGTTTATTGCTAAAAACGACCACGACCTTAAGCAATGTAGGGTGAGATTTCCTGGGTTGGTTATTGACCTTCGTTTGCTTCACGGAAGGTGTAGCTAGTCCAGTGTATTTGAATGGTAAGTATTAAAATAGAAACATATTAGCACGCGCGTTTATTTCGCATGATGTGATTAGATACATATTCTATTAATGTACTTTATTTGGCTCAGTAAGTACATGGGTATTTCCTTGAATGACCTCTAACCAAGGCCGGAATACTAACCGTAGCATGATCGAGCTCAAACATAAACATACTACTGTTTTCGAAGTTTGGTCGAATCGCTCTGTATTTTCATCTCCCTAAAAATAGAAATAGGAATTCTATCTTGCAACATGAATCTGGTTTGTGGTGTAACTGTATCAATAATATTTTGACTGTTATGCTTTCATACTATGGTGTTTATTATTTCTCTAGGTTAAACTGTAATCCCTAGGCTTCCTTCATATTTTCTATAGACAAAATATATAATACTAAATGGTGATGAAGGATTCCTTTGAGAAACCGCCGTACGCCTTCTGAATCTGGTCAAAATAAAAGTACTGATCCGTTGGAGCGTGTGAGTCATATTTAAACGAACTAGCAAGAGCCGTTGGTCTGAGGGTTGAGGGCTATAGAGCTGAGGAACTTTTATTATTGTTATTATGATTAAATACTTCTGTTTCGAAGAATTTAAAGGTACCAAAGTGAAAAATAGTAGAACATTGTGCACGAAAATGCTGCGCAGTCGTATTCAATTATGCAGCGTTAAATAAGTGATTTGACCGGTATCGATGGTGTAGACAAAAAGAAAAAAAAACGCTTTAAAGAGAACGGCCAGTGACAAAAATATGCGAAAATTTGACACGATAGTCTACTCGGAAGAGCACTTTGTCAAGGCTACTGAAGTCGCCTAGTCGACCAATAGGAAATTAATTATTTACACAACCTAATCGAATATTGGCTTATCTTGCAGGCTGTTTGTACTCTGGTCTACATGAGAGCTATTTCTATCTAAGCAATGGAACAATCCGCACCCCTACTCAATCTGTTGGGCAACATTGGGTGCAGCAAGCAGGAACTCTTTGACTTATGCATGAATTCTCCAAGTGGTGAAAAAGAATCCCTATAAGCCCAACCAAATAAATTAAAGCCGTTATCTAATCTTTTAGAAATAGATCGAACCGGCACTCTACAGCGTATGACTGCAGATGAAAGCCTATGACAGTATGAGTTATTTGATATGATGAACCACCCGTAAAAGTGAACATGGTAAAAACAAGGTAGGAAAAAAACAAGAAAGGTGCCAAAACACATTTCGTTTGCCCGCCCTTCGGACTGCTAGCCAGCCGACTGTACAGCTACTTAAAAAGTCACGTCATTTTTACGGAGCAACACGTGTTCCGAACAGTACGCTTGAGAGAAATGGCATGCAGGATTCTGATGACCGACATCGGGAGAACATTGGCCATATCGCTATATCCAGCGTTCCTCGATTTCGAAGCAGCTTTCGACTTGCCGCCCAGGCACAAGGTAATGTTTGTGGTGGGCTCTATCAATGCACTCAACCTTCTCGTTGCAATTCTACGGGAGAACAAACTACACATCGACAACGAAGCGCCGAACTACCGCCCCTCGTCGTTCCTAGCGACAAAAGGCGACGTCGCATATCTTTAGGAAAAAATATTTTGAATATAAGAATTATTGCGAAATTTTCTATATAGAATTCCGAGACTACAGTTCCAGAACCAATTGAGTTATTCGTGAGAAATCATCTAAGCAATTAGTTGCACGGTGTGACTCTCCCCTGTTTGTTATAAAGCCTTCTGCGATTGATGAATCTGCTGGGAGTGCAGCAAATATAATGGTGGTTTCTTCTATATAGACATTTTCGAGGAGAATGTTATCGCTCGACTTGTGTCGGCCTTGTTGGTCCCCCTACGAAGGCCTTTTCTTAAAATTAGAATAAAGACGTTGTCTAAACATATTTTCATCAGATGGATCACGTCATCTTGAATGGGTCAAGACAAGTCTGGCGCAAGGGATACTTGCATCCATCGCTGCTAATTCAGAATGTATATAAGATCCTTGAATAATAATAATGGACTGTCAAGGAAGATAAAAAAAAAACAAAAAATTTAGTTAAATTTCTATCACACAGTTTTAGACGTGGCAGTGTTTTTGAACTTTTTAAAATTGATTTCTGTTAATACACCATATCTTCAAAACTGTTACTCTGTCAGTTTATCTATAGAATCTGAATACGCATATATTCGAGTGTACGATAATAAACTGAATTATTCCTGCAGATTTGTTTTCTCTAAATGATTTTTATAGTTATTTTCCTCTCTCCTATAGTTATCTTACTTGTCATAATCCGAGTAAAAATATTTAATTTGTTAAATAATATAGATTATTAGACATCGCCTCATACAGTGATAAGGCAGCAGAACCACATCCAACGACATCTGTTAGCCGCAGAGTCATTTCACCTCGCATCGCTCCTTCAGTTAGTTAGTAACTATACATAGAATAAAAAACAGATTTATCGGCACGTGAGTGCTACGACTGGATCGTCATTGTTTTCACCCGACGATATTAAACCTTCTTTCTTTTTTCAGAGAAGAAAAAACGAAGAATATTTAGATCAGTGTTTCAGTTTATTCAAGGTTGACAACTTGTTGAACAAGGCCAGCCTTTGAGAGGTTCGTGCCGATAATGTGCTTGAATTGAAAGAGACGGTCAGTACTATGACACTAATGCTATTTTTTGATTCTAATTGGTTATATATCACAGACA
>NW_019211456.1:20490047-20605723 GCF_002443255.2 Varroa destructor
TATATATATATATATATATATATATATATATATATATATATATATATAATATAAAAAAGACAGTTTTCTATAGAAAGGGAAACCATAGTGTGACAAGCCTAGTTCGTCAGACATTATTTATTAGTGTCCTAATATTCTAAGAGTACACGCCTTTTGCTAGGGTGCCCGTCTTGTGGTGCATATGTGGATGCATGTGTGTAAAATTGTTCATGCTTCTGTAGAACAGCACAATCATCACTTGGACTACTCTTAGACAAGAATCCCACGATAGTAACGATCTTTCAATTAAATTCTGATTGTTTCTATGCTTTAAAACAAAATACAGTTGCGAATATAATGTATAGTATTGGTAGTATTTCTACACATGCTCAACCTACCAGTGCTATCTGCTTTGTGATTGGGACAAATGTTTCACATCAGAATGAGAAGCTCAAGAAATCTACGCTTGTAATTTATCGTAGTTTTTATTATATTCGATGAAAAGCAGACCTCAGTTCAAGCAAGGCCTATATCCTCAATGTGTGGGACGCAACTCGTCGACATGTTCATAAATTTCCGTTCCGCCTACAAAGGCATAAGTAATAGCTACTTGTCATCAGTAGTGCATCTTTAAGGTTTTTGTATTGGCTCCAATACAAAATGTTGTCCACGATTGGTGTCGGTCACTGAAATCTATATAATCATCTTTCATTAGATCTTTGCTGTATAAACGGTCATCCTGCCTCGCGCCGCGGTATGTATACACATGTATCATTACCACTGCATTTAAGTTTCTCTACATTGTTCAAGAGGGGTCAATTTGCTTTAGGCTTTCCATGTTGCAATATACTCCGACTTGATGACTCAATAGTTACAGACGTTATTCGCAGCAATTCTATTCGAACTGACTGAACTCTAAATTACACTCTTTGATGTAACAATTCCTCCGCATGCGCTGACGATTGATGGCAACCCCATTTAACGAAACCACAAAACACGACCCTTTTCAAAACCTAACTAAACCAAAACCTAAAAGCTAAACAGGTAACTAATCCACTAAAATATGCTTACCTGTAAGCTAAAGCTCTCCGTTCGGAAACCTGCCCGCAATTAAAACTGAACAGAACGTGTATGATTGATACGACATAGATTACTCAGTACTAAGGTCAGACTGCGCTCGTGTAACGAGCCTAGTTGTAGCACTCAAAATGGTCTCGATCTTTACGAAATTTTTAACGAAGAGGCGGAGTTGATCCAACGGCTTCAACTGACATTAGCTGTTTTTTCGGAAGTTACTTGAAAAACACTCTTTAACTCTCTGCCGTGCAAAACACACCTTTTCGCAAAAACAACCATTCATATACTTTCGTCAGGGTAGGGAACTAATTGAAATATAATAAACCGTAAACTAAGAAAAAAATGAAGGCATTTTCGAAAAAAATAACTCTGAGGGTTAGAATCTCGAGCAATTGGTACAGTTTCAAACAAAATATACCTAATAAAAAAAACCTCGCCCAGAAAACAATAAAACAGATGAAAAATAATCCTACAGAAAAAATATGGCTGAAATCGTTGGCTAATCTTTTATAAAATAGCGTAACCGAGTGAAAAAAAAAGCTTGAATGTGCTTTAAATGTATACATCTGTATTACTATAATGACAACAGAATGAAAAATCACAGAAGAAAGAGAACGACAGTACTTTCACACTACCTTTTTATCATTATAATGGAACGTGTAGATGAAATTATTGGTGGAAGCATCCAGTCTAAAGCGGAAAAAAAACGCAATCTAAACAACACAAATGAAAGAATATCTGAGTGAAAGGAAAGTTTCTATTAGCCCGAGGAAAGTAGCCTTCGGCCAATTTTTAAAATTGGAATAATGTTCAAAAAGTGGCCGTTACTTATGATAATAACTTATTATTGTGAAATAAATGAAAAGAAGTATTATTGTCGTTAGTACGATTATCTAGCAAGTGATCACGTACACATAGCACTCTCTATTAAAACAAAACTGCGCTTCAAATATTGAGGCTTAGCATGCTTTAATCAGATACAATTTTTTTTAATTTTATTTTCAGTTGCACTTTTGGTATTCGATAACTGTGTAGGTACAAAAGCGTCTCTTTTTAATATGAGGATAATAGGTTAAGCCTTAAACTTTCTAGCTTAATAAGTTCCGTGCACAACTGTCGCGCAACACATTAACACATTCTACTTACTATATTTATCCGTTTTGTTTATCACTTTTTGCACTACCTATAGCACATTATTAGGATTTCTTATTAGTCATTGCTGCTCAGGAGTCGTAGATTGGAAGTATAATTCCTTTAAGATCAACGGTTTAGGTTCATTTCGTCCGAGTATGTCCTTCTTGACCTTTCAAATATTAAGAATGCGAATAACTCCCACAAATTAATTAAACATTAATTAAAGAAATGAATGATTTGCCCCAGGCCTCGTCGAAGAAACACAAAAGGCAAGTGCTTTTTGTGGATAACAACATAGGATAACAATTTTTGCTCAGTGGATCTAATGTTTTATTACTACTAAGCTGCTTCGACATCAATCGATTCTTTCGAGAACGAAACTTAGGCAGTATACACCAGTTAAATGAATCAAGAAAAACGGTTTTTATAACAAGCATTTGTACGGATTCTCTCTAAAATACTTATTGCTTCATAGGCATCTCTCTTTCATGAAATTACTAACGAAATAATCTCGTATACGTGCAAAAATTCCGATTTACATACATTTAAACCTAATCGTGGGCTGATTACGATCATTTTAGATAACTTATGTTTACAGTAACTACCAGGATAGATAAATACGTAATATTTATTGTTAACATATTTATAGCAAATTGTCCTTTAAGACATCAGGTTATGCAGAGCGTTTTTCCTCTAGCTAACAAGGATACATTTAACAAACATACATAGAACTCATATACAGTTTTGCATGTCATTATTTCGCAAGGGTGTAAACCCCACCCTGGTAAATCAGCTCGCTACTTCGTACTTTCGTATCGAGGAAGTGTTTGCAATCTTGTAGGGTAAATTCCTGTGATGCTTGTGACACAAACATGCTCAGCATAGAGAACACGCGGTCTAGTGGAGCTTGACCCAGGTTCGTCAACAAACCTCGAACAAAACTCCAATATACCTGTAAACAATATGTAAATAACAAAATGATGGTTAATAAGTAATTGCCTTGTTAGATTTCAGTCATTAGTCGGTTCCTTTCTTTGTTACTCTTCCTTCATATATAAGGTGAAGAATCTAAATCTAGACGTTTTCTTATGAATCGCTTTAAAGCAGTCTAAAGTAAAACTGATATATTTCACAACAATAACCAAAATTCCCCTTAATCGCAGCTTCAATTCGGGATCAAACAGCCGATTTGCAAAATATTCTTTCTTTATTTTGGAAATTTATTTATACTGACCAGGTATAAGGAGATACTGGTAAACATGAATTCAGTAGATAATAAAAACCCCAACGAAGTTAAATGCTGGGCTAATAGCAGGCCAAAAGCCTCAAATATGCGAGGGCTTTAACAGTGAAAAAGTTGAAAAGATCATAAAAGGTCATAAAAAGACTGTATGTTAAAGCTTGTACAACCGATCTAATAGGCAATTGATATTGTCCTCTTCAAAACGATCGTAAGCTCAAGTCTGTCAAACATGGCTTTTGAACAATTCCGATGGATTTTCGGGCTCTTTAAATCTAAAGCATATTAACGATCTTTTTATCGCATAGAAATATCCTTTAGGTCTTCCAAAAGCCTCATAGAAACTAGCAATAATATAGACGGTCGATTTGGGCCAAAAAAAGTCACTTTCAATCGTGGGGACAAGTTTGTCCAGTGCGGAAAGACTAGATAATAGTTGATCATCGCTGCAATAGCAAAAACGACATATTATGAGTTTGTTGTTTTGTTGTAAAAAGAACTAACTTCCTTCTGGTATTAAAAGAAAAGGGTGAGTGCATGCCCACTACGACAAACAGCCCGCAGAATTTTCTCCCAATTTGAATGCCCCACCTTATATATACATCACTGTTAAAAATAAATTGCCTGTATAATTTCTACCATTTTTTCTAACATGTTTAAGCGATGCTGTAACAAGTCACGGTTATCCTTAAAAAGTTACTCAGGAATTTATAAAAAAAATTTTGAAACTTAGGAACGAAATTAAGGCCCTTATTTGAACAAATAACTTTGATATTGAATAAACGCGTCCATGGAAGATGCCCCTGTTAACACGAAATTGCGAAAAAATTGTTCGAAGTCTTTATTTTCTTTTAGCTGTAGGCAATCATCAAGCAAGGACAACAAAGATTTGAGAACAAGCGAACAGCTGTTACTTAACAGATAATAATAACCAAACATTTGTACTCTATACACTATTAATAAGTTTCGCTAAGAAATGCAAATAACTTGTACACTGATCATTTTATAAGTGACACGTATTAATATAAATAAATAATATAACTAGTATCTGAATAAACCAATAAAATAATTAAAGCATCGATTGAATTTGTTCACCCCGAGTTTCTGTGAGTATATAAGCGGATTATTTTATGGCAAAAGCTACCTGGTATTTGGTTTCCATTTGCTTATTCGCCTTCGGAGTATCCTCTTCGTCATCATCGACTTCGTCAATGGGGTCATCGACTCCGGTTTCAGCGCCAACGTCTTCACCGCTAGCGGCAACAACGAGTGTTTCCCCGCCAGCTGCTTCTCGCAAGATACCTGTCGATACCCAAAACGAAGCCCATCGCTTCACCGTGATGCGGGAGCATTCTAGTGTCGATGCTATATCCGACATCTTCCACTGATTATGTTCCTATGGCACAAATCAACGATGAAAGCATGAAACAGATTATACAAGTGCGAAGAAGTCTCTGATTACATTAGGTGCACCACATGTAAACGTGTCATTTTCATTCCTTGCCAACACTTTACGCATATGAGTCCGGCAGCAAAAATCACGTTAACACTCTTTTTGAAAGGACGCCAAAGACGACCAAGCGAGTAAAACAACAATCCATGGAAAATTCGTGTGGAGAAGGGTCATATTATGTAACTTCCTTTGCTAAACAAAGTGCTTTGCTTTATCAAGTTCTTATATATCAAATAATAAGAATAAGATAAAACATAATATATTATATTATTTACAAACATTGTCAAGTACAAATCATTTTGTGGGGATCGTGCAAGCGAAATCAAAATCATGCAGTACAGAGACCTACGTGGAATAGGTTGATAAGGGCAGCTTGCCCGGTCGAACACTTGAACGTCTTGCAAGTACCATCATCCATCTCTACATCCAAATCCACGTAGCCTAATTGAGGCTTAAGGTTCACAGTACGATTTCCGTTGAGAATTTCATACTCTTTCCGGAATTTATCGAAGTCCTCGGTCACCTAACGAAAAACTTTTTAATCGTCTTGTTGTAGCTGCCAGATATCGCAGTGCGTAAATAGGATCTAATTTGTGTAATGTATCATAGGCGATATTTAAAGAGCACATCTCTGAACTACCAAAAACTAAAGAAAGCTTCTCGTTATGCCATACACGATAGAAAAATAAGTAGAAGGAGATGAAATTAGAAACAAACAGCAGGAATTGCACCACGTTTATTATATGTACCTCACGAGGAATTTTTAACGTTTCTTCTTTGAGTTCAGGCCAGAACTGCACGCTAACGACAAGCACATCAAAAGGAATCCTAAGTTGCCCTTGCAACTTCTCTTCAATGATCTGCGTGTGAAGGCGTTTCGAATACTTAACGTCGTTCAACATCACTTCACAGTTGTTCATTGCTACTTCACCAAAACGAACCTAAAAAATCGGCTGATTGAATATGTTATCGAAGCTTCTTCGTTTAATTAAAAATCATCTTTTACGGTCCCTTCCTCATTCGTTTCCGCAGACGTTAGAATGACTTTGTAGCAGCAAGTGTGTCTCATCTTAAATTTAGTATATTATTTACACTTGATGCAGCCAAATCGAATTCGATTACTGCATTAAATTAATCCATCATTTTCTCATAAACGAACATGTAATACGATTTCCACATATAGGTCACACTCTCACAGTCGAAAGATGATAGGCAGCGGCATGTTTAAAAGAAATTACCTTGAGTAATTCCATATAGAGAATCTCTTTGTGGGTGTCGGAGGTTCCATTAAGAAGTCGTTCAGCCAGTAGCGATGCGTATTCTTCGACGAAGACCTCCTTTGAACCGTAGATATTCACGAGCAATGTGATTATGTCGGACGATCTTAATTAGAATATAAAAGGGATTTTAATATCAGCATTCTGATTGTGAGACGGTTCAGTCAGATTAGAAAGCACAAAATCTACCTTGCTTTATCATAAACCGGGAGAGCTTCCACAGTAAGTAGCTATATTAGGACAAAATTACAACGAAATGTTCATAAACAGAATTTCTTATCCCTGTGTATAGAGTTATACAATTCAAATGATAAGTATGTTAATATCCTGTAAATGAAGCGTGTTTTAAGCTCGTTGAGACATCCACGAAATAAGTTAGGTCGATATAACTCTTCCTATCTGCTAATTACGATTATGATAAGCGTGCAGTGATTACAGGAATATGTATAATTACAGCATATTTATTTCACCGTATGTCTTTTGCATGTGGCAAAGTTTTTCACGAACTATACCCTTAGAAAACAAACCGACCTGATCATCTTTGACACCCTAGCGTGTGGAACCCATCGCTGCCAATCGCCATCACCCTCCTCATCGTCTGAGGACCCACCATACGAATCTATAGGACCTTTCTAAAAACGTATAGAACTTTGGTTAAATAGGATATTCAACTCAAAATAGGGTCGCATAGTAGCTTTACGCATCTGCTGTGCCCGATACAAAATCGTTATCCGTAATAGAAAGAAAATATCCGTAAGTTTCTTTAAAAAATAAACCTGACTACACTTGGCGAGCTCTGCGCTCAGCTCAACGTTATTTTCGTCTGTGAGCGATGAGACAATTATCCGAACGGTGTTGTCACGATTGTCGCGTGACTTTAGGTATAATGAGAGCGGCTCGCAAACTGACTGCAAAATGACGCCTGACGGGTCCAGAATCTGTAAAATGTGCACAGAGCGTACGCGTCTGTAGTATACACAGCCTATGACAGCAAAACATCCATTTACATGTTTTCACAGGCCAAATACCTTGAAGCACAAGTTTCTTCATGGAGACATAATTTGCTGAACTTTAGCCCAATTGTTTGTGTTGCACAAAAATGCAAAAGCGCTTTAAGATAGAGACCAATTATGCTTCTCGCAATCGACTAGGAACAATTTCAAATACCCGTAGTGCCTTGATCGTAGATACATATGCCGTAATAATGTCAGCAGTTTTCACCCCGGGATGAAACAACCGGCGTTCCATAGCTTCGCGAAGTTTGGCTACGAGCTTGTCGACGCTGCGAACCTGCAAAAGGCCGAATCGAACTAATGTAAGTTAACATAATGCTTTTCTTTAAAGGCGATTACAATCTACGCCTCTTTTTCACTGCTCTAAGCCGAAATAACAACTCATAAACACGAAACGGTACCGGAGACATTTCAGCTACCTTGGCTATGCAATCACGGAGATCTTCGAGGGCAGGTTGCGAGTCGGGAAAATCGACAATCATATCAAATAACTGCCCTGCGCGAAAATCAATAAAGATATCCAACAGGAAATAGAGTAGGTGCTTCTTGAAAGTGGACACAACCGATGAAGCTGGACCTAAAATAAAAATATATTGTAAAACATTATTAGTAACATGCATATATGTTATTCTAATTCCCTAAATCTGGGTTATTTTTGCATATGGGCCGAATAGGTGAAGCCAAAACGGTTACAAACTAAGGTAAACAAGTCTCTAAAACGTGCAACTACTACAGATTAAGTCGACATTTAAAAGTTAAATAACAGTGACTTCGCAATTGAGATTCCACGTAATTCACCTGCAATGGTTTGTAACCATGCGCCAACTGTGTCATTAAGCCACGTTTCGAGATTAGCGGCACACTTGCTTTCGAAGTCGCCCTGGCATGTATCGCGGACATGTCCTCGGATGCGTTCGAATGCCACACTACGCACGCAGTCATGTAGCAAAGTCGGAAAAACGTGGGTCTTGTCGAGCAGCTCATTGACTCGCACGAAGTCACGCATCAGCTGCGCGCACCTACAAGCCGTGTCCTCGTCCTCGACAATATCGGCACCACATCCCGGACAGAAGACCAATTCCGAACAATCTTCGCGGCTGAAATTGCAAAAGGACCCAGCTAATCAAATACTATATTGTGATAATATGTTGTCATGCTAGAAATTGCACTCAATGCCATTATATACCTCGGATTCGTTATATAGAAGACAAAAACCTATTATTAACCACATTTTTTGCGAAAATGATTCCCTGTTCAATTTATACGTTATGCCAGAGTGAGTTAAATACGTTAATTTGGAAGGTGAAGCTCCTATTGGATTGTTAAATACGGCGGCATATTTACCTTTGGGTCTTATGAAACGCTCGAAACGATTGCTGAAACAGCTGCAACATAAACGCATCAACCTGCGGCGTAAGCTGAGCGCTAGAAATTCGCGACACCGCTTCGAGAACCTCGACTTCAAGAAGCTCAGTCTTAGGGAGCATCCGGTCTTTGTTTCCCTCGGACTGGCTACAGGAAAGCTGCGGGCCCTTGGAAGGGGAACAGTCAGCAGATTCGGCCTCCATCGCTTCTTCCCCGATCTCTGCAACACTTTGACACTGCGCTTCCAACCACCGAGCGGCACTCAGCAGTCTAAATATCAGCGCAATCGGCATTATAACTGTTACGGTAATGCTGCTTTATTGACCGGCACCACCACATTAGCTGGCTAATTCGATAATATTCTTGTCAAATAGAAGCACGTGATGTTATTGACTGTAGTATATATAATATATATACTAAAACAATGAACACAGTATTTTATCAAGTATAGTGAAGTATACTCTATTGAAAACCTGTCGACAGGAAACCCTTTTTGATCAGTACCTATTCACGTCAATGGTCATAGTCTCTAGCGCTGGCAGAATATCTTCTACAGTCGTTACTCCAGCGAAGAACGTTCTCATCGTCTTTTTGATCACTTTCTCTGCCAGGGTGAGCAGCCATAGTTGCGCTATTCTGCCCATACCATCAGCTTGTCCACATAGCACACGAACATGCTGTGCGACCGTATCCGAGGGTTCGATTCCCTGTAATTAATTGCAAATCTTATACATTTTTTTTCTTAGAGATCGCTTTTGATGGGGAACACAAGATAGGCGTATTATATTTGGGTATTCCATATGTTTAGATGAACTTATTTAAAACAAAATAGGCAAAAACACCTGTAGTACGGCCATGCGAAGAGCTGATTCTACAGCGCCCCATCGCTGGTTCAGATCATCCACGGCCCGAGCAGTTAATTGCTAAAACAACCGAAATACACCATCTCTTTTAATTAATTAATATATAATTTAAATCATTAATTAAAGAACACTGTGCGCATTATAATTCTAAGCTTAGATTGAATAGTTCACTAAAATAACGCTGTCACAAAATCTGTTGATGTGAAAATTAAAAATGAAAATTTCTATATTGTCCTCATTATCTTAGACTGCTGTCGGCCGAGTAGATGTTGAATGAGACTCAAAGATTTTATTATTAAGTAAGTTGCTTTCTATCCTTAAGTTGTACGTAAGTATTAATCGGCAAGGTCACCTAATTACACTGTGATCCAATCATTTTATAATTCAAAATAGCGTTTATATGATCTGCACGTCCACGTTTTCAACATGTAATATTCGCAAAAACTTGCCTTATGATTCGATCCCATGACTTGTGTCTATAGCAACCTTTTTTTTGGAGCTGTCACATCAGCTGGACTTCTAAAACAGTCCCCCCCCCCATCCCTTCATGCCTGTTACCGAACACAAAAATAGCCGCCTGTCTGCGAACCAAAACTTTGGCTGTACGTCACCCTCTCCGCAACAACATTCGAATCTGCAGACGCGCCGGTCCCTACTTAAACCGACGAAGTGTCTGTTTCCATCGACGATTCTGTTGTTACTATGAGGTCCTTAGCGGGGCACTACACACCAGGATTCCTCGATCGCCAACGATGGTCTCTCGCATCTGGTTTTTGCTGAGCCTCAACAGTTTGGTCGATACTAATTGTTTTCCGTTAGGAAAAATCATAATTTATCATACACAAAAAAGAAGCTTCAAATCATATTTACAAGCGCTTAAACCTACACTGCAGACGTCTTTTGTATGCGTGTTAAACTGTGAGCCTTTTTCCACGTTACTGTTGTTGCTAAATGGTGACTATAGCTACGCCTATTTAATTTCTCTCTAGCGCGCTCCTGACTGGTCGCTTCAAAGCTTCCCGCCGACTGAAGCTGTTCCCAACAAGCAAGTTTATGGAATTGAGCCTCTCCTATATAGCCAACCACTATCGTTCTATTCTTTCCTTCGTCGCTCTTTTTGTTACTATCGCAAAAGGAGGAGAGCAGTCCTAAACAGCGGAATGAACCCGTTATATTGTTTACTGCACGACCTGAACAATGCCTCTGGGCGTACTACACCTTTTCACTCAGTATTGAGCTGGTCCTGCTCCATCGCAGATTTTCCGTCCGCTCAGCGTTTAGTGGCGTGGCTCGCCACAAGGAGTGCATGAATTTTCCCGCCATAGCGCAGCGGGGTAACGCGTTCGTCTGCCAGGCTTAGGTTTAGATTCCCGCATATACACTTTTTGTTTCCTGTTGGCTGCCAGTCGTTTGAAAAATTCCCAACGGTTTAGGTATCTGTAGGAAGACAGTTTTATTTTAGTGCAGCAACGCACAGACCAGTTTCAAATACTCCCTCTCAAAAACTCCTCCTTTCCCTTTTCTGAACTTGTATCTTGTATAGAACGTGTTATGCTATGCTCGTGTGTTGGGTTTTGCTAGCAGAGGCGGGCGGCGGCGGCAGCCGCCGTGGCCATTTTCGTCACGTCTGCCTACATGGGAGCGGTAGCATTCCAGTGCTGCTGCTCCTGCTGCATAGAAGTGAATCTGTCTGCTTGTCTGCCACTTATGCCAGGTTGACGGTAACAGCAAAAGAAAGAGTGGCGGTCTGCACCATTAGATTTTATCGCTTCCTTTCACCATGTAACAGAGTTGAGCAGTCGCAGTTGTAGCGGGAATAGAAACAACAACGGTGGCGCGGAGGAAGGAGGGAGCACAGCATGGCCGCCTAGTCGGCTGACTTTCTGGCGGTTTCGCCGTAAGCAACCCCATTCTGGGTTTCTCCGTGTCTGTCGCAGTCGATCTGCTTGTGTCCAGGTGCGATGTTGCTGCTGCATTCGCCGCCGCCTGTGGAGTAGTTGCTCCGCGAACTCAATCAAGAGAAGCAGCGGGCCAGCTCGAACAACAAAGCTAGCGCTGTTGTCGCTTCGCTGCTGTGCGACGGGACGGCTTGCGGCTATGGACTCTCTCACTCTTACATGGGCGGATAGATAGAACACGGTAGCAGTATCTCGACGTGTCAGGCTGTACAGCCTGCGTTGTCTATCCATCGTTGTTGGCCGCCGTCTGCTGTCGCTGGCATGACGCGTGCAGCATGTATTGGCTATACGGGTAGAGGAACTGGTCATTGTGATGGTAATGCTGATACGGTGTGCTGACGCTGGTGTCCAATAACACCGTGGCGATCAGCTTTGCTGCGTACGATTATTGCTGCTCTGTACTTTTGGACCGCTGCGCTCTCCTTTCTTGTCGTTGTTCTCCCCCAACAGCAGCAGCTGCAGGATCATTTGTAGTTGCAGACGAGGTCGCTCAACGAGTTGCTGTCGTCGTGGAGTGAACTCTCCTAGAGAGCTTTTGCTGTCCGTGGTATTCCTGCTGCTGACGCTGCTCGAAGCTATCGTAGGGGGCCAGGCAAGAGAAGTTGATGTCATACTTTTTCTGCTGCTTTATGCTGTCGCCGCAGCACTAGCGGTGTCGCGGGACAGCTGCTAGAGTCGCAGTTTCCCTCTCCCAATTTTCTTCTAGATATAGTAACTTGCAGACTTTCTGCTGCTGCCGGTGGCAGCAGCTTTTACTGCTCTCTGGCTGTTGTCGACTGATAGATGGACTGACTAACTGACGTACTAACCGATCGACCGAACAACACCGCCAGAGGACCGAATGTGGCAACGGCAGCCGTGAAGCCGGTGCTGCCTTTGAGTGGAACGGTTCTACTGACTGCGGCTGCTGGCAGCAGGAGCTCGGCGGGCAAAAGAGGAGATCTGTGGAGAGTGAGTAGCTCGGCTGCTTGCTCGCTCGTTTCGAAGGATCGGGTGCGGAGGGTGTTGTCGCTGCTATGAGAACAGCATTAGCTGATGAAGATAGAAGGAAGAAACAGCAGCAACAGAAGCGATTTTCAGTAGAACGAGAGGGGTAACCTGCCCGTGGTCGCAGCAGCACCAGCAGCGCTAGAGGTGACTAGTGGAAAACCACAGCATCAGCCCTACTACACCCAATCGCGACGTGACAGCCGCCCAAGAGCTGTTGTGCTCGCATGATGAGAGAGGGGCCGCGACACACAGAACATCGCAGCATTCGCTTTGCTGCTGTCTGTGTTAGTGTCGATGTCAGCGTGTGAGTCCTCCGTGTGCGTTGGTTTGTAGTGCTCTAACTCGTACTGCTGCCGCGGCGGCAGTGCTGGTTATCGTCGTCGTCGTCGTGGTGCTTCTCCTTTGACGACTCCGATCGCGAGACGATGTCGTTGTCATCCAGCGGCCGTCTTCGTGTTCAGCGTAACAGTGCTCCTGTTACAGTAGTGCTATAACGAGCTGTGGCTGCGGCCGCCTCTGAGGCTTGTGTCGTTCACTGTGTCTCCGTATCGTTAGTTTGTGATTGTGCCAGACCAGTGCGACAGAATCCAGCTCTTTGTGCCATCGCTAGCGCTGCTCCCCCTCGTCTGTACGATTAGTTGGTTCGTCGATTGCTGACATCGTCTTTGGCAATGACCGCTGTCACCTGCGTCCGTAACGCGACAAATGCGCAGAGGATAACGTTGTTTTGCCGATCACCGCCGCCGCCGTCCCCGTCGCCGCCGCCGCCGCCGTACTATCTGTCATCAGAGTCAGATTGATATTTTGCTGGCTTTGTTACATTCTCGTGAGCTTCGGTATCATCTGAAGTCTAAATGTTGAAAGCCTGAAAAACAATTCCTTACTGGATCTGGTCCTTCCTGAGCCGAAACAGCACCGCCTAACACTAGAACAAGAGAAACGAAAACAGCCTGTGCTACTACTGCTGCCGGCGGTTCCAGCGACCGGCACGTCCAGAAGTGAAGGAGATCGCTAATATTTGTTTAGCGGCGGTGCCAAATCCACGCGTGTCTGGCTGTCCTATTGTCTGAATAAGGTACAGGACCTTCATATGTCCATGCAAGCCTATCCAAGTACTCAACGGATGGACCACACAAACCAAATTATCACAATACCAGGATCTACGAAGCTATACATCTAAAACAACCGCTATCGACGTGACTTTACAGCGTTCGCTTTCAGTAAATTTTCTTTCTTGTCACACTTTACGGCTTTATCCGCCGGAATACATTTTTACTTGCTACATTGTTCCCAGCCAGACTCAACATCGGACAATTTCTCCTATTCGAAATAGTTTTAAATTTAACAATTTCCCCTCGGATTGGACAAGTTGTTCGGATAAAGCTTTAATTGCCATTGTCAATTCTACTGGTCGGCAAGGCTGCAATAAGCAATGGCAATGAATTTAAACCAAGGTCCACGACTGGAGCTTGTACTGTGGATTACCTTGCCGCCATTGCCCTCTACGCGTTCGAACTAGGATGGTGTCGCGTGAACCTGAAGCGCACAGGTCAGTTTTTTCGAATATTGCGGACATAAATTGTAAAAAGTAAAGCAGAGCAGACCAGACGGACGAAAGAATGCTGCATCTCGGCGGATCTGTGGCGATCGTATCGACTTATCGTGTGGTCGCAGTGACAGTCACACGACGAGGTTGGTGTCGGTGATTTTGGTCGCACCTTGTTCGTATCACAGAATTGGTCCAACGGTACTAGCTTGCCAGCACTGTGTGATGTTCGTGGCCTCAGAGTGTACAAGAAACCGGCTGAGCTCCCCGCCATGCATAACAGTCATGTAATCAGTGCAGCGTGAAGTATATGCGAAATACGTGCTAGCGTGACAATGTGCGTGTGTTGTTATATTGGCAATGATGACGAGAACG
The DNA here is from genome assembly GCF_002443255.2 of Varroa destructor. Taxonomy (NCBI): domain Eukaryota; kingdom Metazoa; phylum Arthropoda; class Arachnida; order Mesostigmata; family Varroidae; genus Varroa; species Varroa destructor. Next base: position 20,504,318 of record NW_019211456.1, read on the forward strand.
AGTACCCCACGGCGCGGATAATCTACAGTGGTAATAACGGTTGTCGTGGTGAAAATAGTGATGATCATGTGTTTTATTGTAGCCTCATCAATCTAATTGGATCACGGCAGGTCAAATGCAGCGTTGGCAATGACCTAGTGGTAGTAGGTAGTCAGAAAAACCGCGACGACGACGACGCCAACAACAACAGCGGCTCTATCAGAAGTAATGAAAGCTAACCATAGCAAGACGTATTCCTAACCCATTCTGCCGTAATCTTTAATACTTCCTTTGACCCGACTCGATAGTCCGGGTTCAGAAAACAGACGGACAAACAGAGAGACAGGCTTCGCACATTCGCGTCGCCATTGTGAAGATTGCCTCGTAGTGTTTGGCGTCAGCCAGCCGATGTAGACTGGACGCTTTGAGTCTGGAAAAAACCTCATCTAGCAGCTTCCGGTGTCGCCTGATTTTTCAGGCTGACGCTGATTGTCCAGCATCAGTCGCTAGCTAATCTATTCGTGTCAAAATCCTTTGCGCTGTCACTTGTCATTTGTTGAAAAGCGAAAAGAACCGCACACATATAGATAATGGCAGGCAGTCTAAAGGAGCGTGTGTCCCGCGTCGACAATATGTTTCTCCGGAACCATATTCGAGTCGGCGGTACGGCGTTCACCGTCGATTCTCTCGTTGACTGTCTATTGTTACTATACGACGAATGTGTGCGATCGTCACTCTCCAAGGACAAGACTTTACAGGGCTTCGTCAAATTTGGTTAGTATATAGTAATAATAATAATGGTAGAATAAAATTGTCTCATGAGTAGCACCAATAAAGCTTTACGAGTTTTTAGAGTAGGCATTCCTATGTTCCTACGCTCGTATGCGCGCATTTGGCCGTACCTAGGTGATGGCATGGTTCAAAGGACATGCATACATGAGAAGCTATGCTATCCGTTGCGACAGCGCTCGAAGTATTCCATACGTAGATTTTGAACTTGTATCAGTACTACCTGTAGTAGATGCATGGGTATTCGGATTAACTCGTGTCCTGGGCATTTGAATACAAGTAGCAACAACATTACCTTAGTGGTCAGAATATAATAGCAATAGTAAATGGGTTTTGATTGCTTATGAGTAAGCCTTACGTGTCTATTCAAATGTGTGTATCTGTGAGATCTTCAACATTTTAGTTAGTTCAATATATTGCTGAAAGCTCAGGTCCAGCCAGTATAACTGGAGAGAGGTGGCTGCTTTAGGTATAGGTGTAACAATTTTAGTTGTCTTTTTTATACAAAGGTTCTTAGGTCCAGGCTAGCCCTGTTTTTGCTTACCAGGTCCGATATTTGTCTTAATTTTGCTAAATTTGCTTGACTTCAAATTTCTCTTTAATAATGTTCGTCCACTGCTACACTGCGTTACACATCTTCTACCAATCTATTTGTCCACTGGCCTGCTAAGGGTTTTGGGGTAGTGGGTTTGTTCGACGCAAAACGATCTCTTAAGGGGGTCCAATTAGAGTGAACCTTTTGTAGCTAGCCAGAGTTTCATTCTGGGAAATTTGCGCGTAAGATAGAGCCAACTGATCAAGTGTTTGCCTTTAAAAAGAGAAATTTGCTTCTACTAATAGATCGCATGTTAGTTTTATTGATCGTAAACATACGACACTCCTTTCTTTCAAGTCTCCACATTTGAAAACAATATCGCATCGCCGTTCACAAACACCACGACGGCCATCAACTTCGCCCGCACTGATGTATCAACAAACGTACAGAAGTTTATTTCGCTAACTATGCGTGGACGTGTGCTCAATGTTGGATAGGAAAACAAGGGCAGAGCGCGCTCTACTAGGTAACTTACGCTCTACTAGGCCTTTATGCTTGAGTTTCAATCTAAGAAATACTCAGCATTTCAACGAGGACGCAACCTGTGGGTACAAGTTCTGATACGTAACGACTATTCAATTATCCGTTAAATTCTGTAAGTTTAAGTTTCCGTTGCCATAAGCGCTCTCCCAGTAGCGTCGAGATGTATCTTGTTATTATAGTGATGTACCCCCCTTCTGTAACTAAATTACGAAATTATGAAGTGTTACATTTTATGTAGGTATACGATCCCATTGCTGTTTGCCAGTTACGATACCACCACACGATACCTCCTCTATGGATCTAAGTATCTATAAATATTGTAAGCTCAATGACTAAGCTACTGTCTATCGATAGCGTTTGTCAGCTAAAATGAAGTAGATGTCATCGAAACGACGTAAAACTCTTCAACTCGCGAACAAAACACGTCCGTGACTAATCTATGGGGCAATTTCGTCGAAACAGCGAAGGTTCATTTGTAAAAACGACAAAAAAAGATCAGAATAAAAATGTGCCAGAACATAAGCCGCATTCTTTGGCAAATACACTTTTCCTGACTATTAGGACCGTGTGCTACCTGTATTCGCGCATGTGGCGACGTAACGAGACTAAAAACTGAATCATTCGTCTCTAAGAGAATGAGCCGCGCTTTCACAATAGTTAAATTTTAATAGATTTAAGATCTATAAATAGATGTTTTATTTATTTACCTCTATCGATATAAAAAAATTATGAAGACGTTAACTGGGCAGTGGCCTAAAATGTAGTAGCAATATCAAATCTGCATCTTTGAAGCCTCCATCAAGTGAAGTTTTTGTAAACTAACATTAAATGCAAAAATTTTCGAGAGTTGTACTCTGTCACACAGGCTTCTGAGGAACAGGTATATCCGTGAGGTTGCAAGTCATACCGTATGAGTTTTCTAGTCTCACAATCCAAGTAGCTTATCATTTTCGTAAATCAGAGTTCTGCCTGATTCAGAAAAACTTGGTTATTCGTTACTTCAGCTAATAGCCTTAACTGTTTGTACATGCCCTTTTGGCTTAGTAATAATAGAGAAAACTCCCCACTAGAGGACGAACCTAATCGCTTCCAAATGCAAGTATCAATGCTACTTGATGTTGTGTCGTCGAATTGCTTCAATGAACACGTCGCTGGCCAGTTCACTCTCCGCCGTATTGTCGATGGACATTGCGTCGAGAAGACGTCCTATGCTGTTATATATTTAGCTGGGCTGAAATAACAACAGCGACACTTGAACAACCCCTCCTCAGCAAACTTCGTCCTTCAGATCATACTTTGCATTGGCGCCTCGCGAATCAGCCTTATTCAGCGCAATACTTGCAGCTTCGCGCTTCAGCGTGTAAGTCAAAGCTTTATCAGTATCACAGGACAAACCACCTCTACGTATGGCACTCGAAGTCTGTTGACAGTGTTCTTCTCGAACTTTCCTTTGATGCCGACTGTTGAAGGAGGAGCAGAGTTTTAGATGATATTTAATATCTAGAGCAAATTTTCTGTGCGTTTTACTTTTGCTCGGACTCATGTCCATAGCTCGAACAGTCCACAAGTCAAAGTTTTGTTTTAAACAGTAATTCGGTAACGTGTATTGCTTTAGTGAGGCGATTAGTTAGGATGTTTTTTAATATATGCCTTTGCTATACCTTGTTTTCTTTTTTAGTGATATAATATATTATCTCGCATACTGTTGCACGTGTTGACGACATTATAGGTTTAAAACCTTACTCAATGACTAGTTAGGCGCAGCTTGGTTAGTAAGATAATATAAGAGATAATATAATAAGATCATAAGATATAACGGTAGCTCTCGAGTGGCATTTTTACCGTTTCCTAGATCTATCTATGAATTAAATTTTAAAATTTTGCCAGGAAAAGTTAGCTGGTTTTATATAGGCCATTTACGCTCCGAGGTTTGAGTTTGGACGCTTTCATCTGTGTTCAAAGGTCTTGTCTTCGATTGCTGCACATTCTTTCTTATTTTGTTCTGTTAAAATGAATCTCCTCTTTATCTGCGTCGATGTTATCGGTGTTTGTCGTTTTAGAGTATTTTTGATGACACACCTGTTATAATATATTTAAGGTCCAACTTGGGTCTTCGAAAATATTAATTCAGGTTGTTTTACAATAAACTTAACGAAAATACTACTCTTAAATAAGACTTCAATGTACCGAATTGTGTGGCAGAGGTTGTAACGCATTTGCTTCGATCTGCGCTTGTTTTCAGCATGTTCCTAGCGTAACTCGATTTTCCAGAACCCTGATTACAAGGTGATTACAACCAAGTCCGCTTACGTCATCTCAAACAAGTTTCCCTTGATCTTACATCGTAGGGTTATAATTATTTGCATTCGGTAATGGACAGAGTGCAATTACGCGAGCCACGGTAAACGTGGTCCTTACGCACGTCGTCGTCTATGGCTAAAAGCTGGATAATTCGGCTAAGTCGTGCTGGTATCTGAAACGCCTGCATAATTTCTGAATGCTAAAATAACAAAGGCAGGCGATACGACTGCTAACAGCACTATTTTATTAGCGACATCAACCCACTCTAGCGGTTCAAGAAATTTCGCTAATAAGGTTGGAGCGACAACGGCTTTTCAATTTGATGTTTCCAATCGTGTGGTATCTTATAGTGACAAAATGCTTTAACGCTGTTGGTAACCGGTTCGTGATTTGCTATACCACAGCTGAATTTTCACATCCTAATAAGTTTATTAAAGCGTTGATGCGTGTGGCTAATCGAATTTCTCTTTGTTGTTCGCTGTTCATATATGGGATTTTATTCGTTCAGAAGAACACAGGTCGGCAATTTTGCGAATCCGCAGCCGTTTCGATCGAGGCTACACTGACAGAAACAAGCATCAATCATGATTACCTTTAGAAGCAAAATTGTTGCATTATTCGAGCATGCGTTGGCGTATGCTCATAATTGCATTTAGAGCTATCCTATCATCGTAAAACGTATTGAACAGTTGTTCATCGTATTGTGTCAAAAGCGAAGTTTATGTGGTAATTCGATATTCCATAGTACAGGAAGATAAAGAAACAGAGCAAGACAAAAATTTTCAAAACACCTTCAAACAGGATTTGTCAGAGTTCATCAACAGGGCCATATTGCACTGGTTCGTTGTTCTGGTAGTTTTTGTCAGGCTGAACAATGTGGCCAGGAATAAGGCCACAGTAACAAAAAATAGTTTTCCTAAGGACAAAACCAACGCTTACTCTTTCAGCCTTGACAATGTTTACATATGCCGGTATCATAACACCTTCTTGTCGATTAAAAATTCATTCGATTCTTCACTCTATCTCTCGACTCGTTTAGTAATGAAACCTGTGTCATTGTGGTTAAATTTTGTTTTGATTGAATGACTGTTGTATGGTTTGTTGTTACGGCCAAGCGCTTTTTTGTGGGATTTTTCTGTCGAATCGTGCCTACAACACCTTATGTTGGCGTTACAAGCGGCGCCTGCTGTATTTTCGCTGTATTTATGTAAACGTCGAGCGAGCGTTGCCGTAGTTGTCTCTCGTCGATATTTTTATTGATGTCAGCAGTTTTACCTCATTTCACCATGACATGATGGCGCTTCCTACCAGGGCAGTTCTTTCTTGTGCTTCAGCATCGTCAGAGCCGCTGCTGCTGCTGTTAACACGCTAGTCGTTCTGCTTTAATTAGTTCACTGCTGTTTCCGCTACTGTTTCTGTCTTTTTGTCGCTCCCTACTTTGGAATGAGCACTGTTACAGTTCGAAAAACATATATATATGCACCTCTAAATCGACCAAATAGGGGCCGGTGGCACGAGGCACATTTTACGTCAGATGGTATGACACAATCCACTTGAATAACTGAATTGTCAGATCTCGCGAAGTCGTATTTCATTACAAAAGGACAGAGATATCGAACACGCGAATTAGGACGGTGAATCTCTGTGGATATGTTTGATATGAAACTCTGCTGTTGAGTGCCCATCTGTCCACCTACAAGAGCATCACGGAAACTCACGGGGTTTTAAGCTGCCTGGTCCTTTTTCTAATTCTATTATTAATGATTATTAGATCTGGCCTGACTTTAGTCCGAATATGTGGAAATTTCTCTATTATGTCTATATCGGCATCAAATCACTTTGAAACTATATTTAACATAGAATAATATTTGATAGATTAAAATACCTTGCTTCAGGCAAGAAAAAAATAGCAAATCCTTAAAATTGAGTATGATCTTTTTTGTTGGAGATTGTCCTATTGAGAATCAAACAGAAGCAAGTACAGGACAGAGTATTTGAAGTGTAGAAGATAGGGCGGTATTTATCTATATGAACATTTTATTGAAGATCATGCAATGTTCAAGATCTTCACTGGAAAAACTCAAAATCAAGCAGATGGATCAGGTTTTTCTATGCGTGCTTAATGGACCATGGTGGACTAAGAAATTTTAATATTAAAATGCGAATATTACGCTTTCGATATAGAAGCTGGCTTTGTTTCAAATAAGTTCTACCGAGTTTATGCTACAGAAAATAACATAACAAAGCTTTAACTGAGAAGAAAACATCATTTTGGCTAGAAGTTATGTCACACGTAGCTTTCAACGACTTTGTCAGTCTTTGTGGATCAAACTGGCTCATAACATGTGAGTGTACATTTATCTCAGAACTCTAATCGTATAGGGTTGGGCGGCACGACTTACACTTAAAGCTAAAGATGCGCTCTGTTGCATTTATCCTTGCATAATGAAAATTCAGTGATTTTTAATATCAGCTCTTTTTTATTACATGCGCCTGCCTATATTATCAGATATCATTATATGCGCTCTTTGATTATTGTAAATATCTTCAATTTGTGTATTTGGCTTTCTAAAACTTGATTTTCGACAAGACAACTACGTTGTTCATATTGAACAGCGCAAAGTATTGTTTACAATATCTAGCATTCTGCCCGCCAGGGAGCTGAATGTCTACTTTTGTAGATTTACAGTATTTTTCCCCTGCAGCACAGCTATCTATTCATTCTGCTCACCGAATGTAAACTTCCATAGGAACTGCATTGGCCATTGAATACCGCTTGATTACCAAAGAGGTAACGGTGTCATCTGTGCACTGCTAAATGGTAGTGGGCTGCTGCCGTATCTGTCTGCGTGTGGTACGCCCATTCCAGCAGAACAGTGAAGTTCACCGGTTGGTAAGCGACGAATTCTGGCCGTCATATTATCAGTAATGGAGTGGGTACATTAAACATCCACTGTTTACAGGTTTTTCTCTGTCATACCTGGGCTGTCCATTGGGGCCCCTGTTCGCGGACTGTCCAAAAGTTATCTGCGCCAGACCGGCAAGCGTAATTTTGGTGATCATCGTAAACGCAACGATGCTCAGGCGTTAGGGCAGTAGCAGCAGTTATCGGTGCTTGGAGAGGACCCTTCGGCTACCGAATGGCATAAGGATCTGCTAATGCAATGTGGATCTGGTGATTCATATTATTCGTTGGACGTTAACTGTTGCAATGACCTTACTCAGTCGATGAAAGAAAAAGGGTACACTGGTAGTTTTGTAATCGAAGTTGCTTCTAAATAATACAACACCGATCAGGATACTTCCCTTTAGAAATATTCTCTATGACATTTTCCATTTAAGGGTAACTTTAATGAACGCATAGTAGACAACTTGATATAAGTCCACTACCAGTAGTCCGGCGCACCTCTTCTTTTTAATATATTCTCTACTAGGAATACTGTGTACTGTACTCGTAGTCTACGTTTCGTTAGTCTACTTCGTCTATGTTAGAGAAGGTCATCGTAAAGCTAGAAGCCTTTTCTAGTCTAACGTCTTCAAAGGTTTGGTTCAAAATTTTTTTAATAAAAGAGCCCTATAGCCTTTCTGACACGAAACTACTTTCGGCGTGAGGTATGAGTTCAACGACGGATTTCAGTATCTTGACTTTATGAAGTTATCTGCAAACTGCCGAATGATAGGCCAATCGTTCGAGAAGAGGTAAAGGTTATATAGTTTTCGTTTTGCGTTACTATTTATCTTTTCGTTTGGTAGACTGACAAAACGTTTTTCAGTACGAAATTATATATTTTCATTTCCAACTTACGTTCGCTTTCTTCCATCGCGCTTAGCTTTTTATTCTAAATAGCGGCACGTACACACGTTATTTCTATATGCGCTGTGCTTTTGATTTGGTTGTGGTACATGCATGGCGTAATTACTACGACTTTATGCAAAAATGTAGTTCATCCTTTGCCATATTTGAATGATTACTGTGCCTCATTGGTGTACTTGACTATGTAAGGGTACTTTTGGGTTGTACTAGGAAATTTTTAGTAATAACATGTTGTCCGGACAACAAAAGAAGGTGCAAATGTTCAGACGCAACGAACTCGAGATGTACACCTACAGTGAAGTAAAACTCCATACGACGCCTATGCGATTTTTCATCAGGTTAGCTGAGCCTGATCGTTTGGGGTTTCGGGGATCCATGTTACTGTAATCTACTAAAGGCTCTGCTTTTGCTGGCAACTCTACCAATCACGACTTTCGATTAACTATAAATGATCAATGCCGCATGTGGCTTTGATCATGAAAGTAATTTTGTTCACGGTCCACCAGAATAGTCAGCCTATATATATGCTAGACAGTTAGTTGCATTTGGCTTGTGGCTATCGTATTTCTGCCTGCCAAGAACGGAACTGTGTCAAACGAATCGGCTGACGACGCTTTTTCATGTTTCATACTAATAAACATTTTTTCGATTTGCAAAAAACGTTTCTCTTAGAGTTGCGGTCTTTTTTATCTTTGTTATTAAAGGGGGGTCGATTTAGTAGTCATAATCAAAAAATAAAATGATTTTTTTTAGTAAGATAGAAATTCAGCTTTAATCATTTTGCTAAACGTAATACAGTGCACACGACTACGAGATCTAAATCAGTTTCATTACTTTCTTGGTGACCTACACACTGGATGGGATAAAAGTACAATACAAGGATATGTGAACCTTCCCGAACAAAGAGATCATTTTAATAGGCGGTTCCGTTGCGTATTTCAAAACATAGGATTTTTTAAATGCAACTGTTTCAAACTGTTAAAGAACGAATAATTCATCCTTATGGTCCGCGTAAGGCCACTGTCCACCAAACAGCCAATTGGAGTTCTAGGCCTACTATTTGTAACAGCATGTTACAGCCCGAATTTCGAATTCGCTTTAGACTTGTGTCACGATTATCGAAGCTCTATGTCCGATTTTTACCGGCCTATGCATACCCTGGACGAAAATTACGGAAAGCACAGAAAACAGTTTGTTCTACGATTCGCGCGTGACCCTGTCGGATCGGCGGGTTCTTTAGGGAAATTGTGTTGTCGAAAGCGAAAGATAACGATCGCAGAAGGGTAGAACAGGATTTTTATAGTCGTGACAGCATGGTTATGAGTTACAATACACACGTATTCTTTATACAAACAGGTGAAAGCGTATATTACAAACAATGTAAGTGTTCTCCAGGGAGACACTTCCAGTCGTGTAGCCATTTAGAATACATAGTCTTCCAAAACTGTTGGCGCCACGGACTACGTTTTCATAGTCGAGTAGCGATCAGCGGTCAGGAGGCTAAAGCCGTCCTGTGTCGAGGGCCTGAAGGTACGCTCGGAAACAGCGGCGATTCGGGCCTGTCGAATGCACACGTTAGAAGAGTAACTGATCTCCAGGGAGTACTCGTTCTTCCATTGTCTCTGCTTTGTCCTGATGGATAGCTAGGCTTTAAGCATAAATTATTTCCACAAGAAGTTCTGACCTGCCCCTTTGTTGGGCGTAAGTACATTTCTAGCATTTATACAAAATTTGGGTCACCCGGAAGTAGCATACGAACGTGAATCATTTATGACCGTATCTACGTGCATCATCGTAAAAAGTGAATCAGATGGGACGGAGCCTGACAAATAACATCATTTCTATGTCTCGTTGAACTGCAATTGACTTTGTTTTCAATACAATGAAACTTTTTACAAGCTTGGCCTAATTTCAGCAACTATCTAGAGGGCTCTGAATATTTCTGCTTTAAAAAGAATAAGGTTCATGCAACTTCGATGCTTGCTATCCATTTCATTTTTTTTTTCGTTAATTTAACTTTTGTTTTTCACGTTTGGCTCATAAATTAGGAAACATGTTACTCAGAACGGTAAGCATATTATTTCTTTAAATGTTTGAAAAGTGAAGTTCATGTTCGTTAGCTTTGCTATAGGTTATGCGAAGCTTTCATTTATTTACAATCGTGCACAAAAGTTCTATCTCTGTTTCTGGAACTAGGGCTATGTAAACCTCGAAATGTATATATGTAATTTATTTTAGTCTAATTTACCTCTGATAAGTTTGTAGCTCATTATATTTAAGTGGGGCCGGAATAGAAACCTTTTGATGCGGGTCGCTATGACGGAATGAGCTAAATTCTGTTACTTGTGCTGCGGATTTTTAACGCTTCATTTATATGTAGATGAGCGCTAATTATGCATCTTAAGCTCTTTGTTGTAAAAAGTTGTTTTTTTACAAGGAACAATGAACTGTCCCAATAACTTGTTCTTGTACATGAGATAATTGAAGACCCTATTCCTTGATTAAGACAGCTCAGTTGACACGATGTATCATCTGAAAAATGACATTCATCGCTAATGTTGATCTAGTGCTGACAGAATGCCGCCTCAGCCACATTGGTAGTGGCATCTGGTAATGTTAACCAATGATAAAGAAACACTGAGTCACTAGTTTTACAGAAACAATTTTATAGCGGTCTGCAGTCGCTATTATAAGCTTTCTTTATAGAATTCAGGCGGGAATTATGTGTACATATATTTACTCTGATTCATATAGTTAGTGTAACGAAATAGTGCGGTCGGTAGTAACTGTTTTCATAATTTTGGCCTTTCCACACCGTTGACAAGAAAGCCTTTTTTGGATATAACCCTCAGTGTGCCTGTGGCCGCAATGCGGACTTCTGCAGCTAAAAAGCACAGCGATATACCTGATGGTAAACGACCGCAAAATTAGCTTTAAGAGACCACTCATTTTCGCGGTTACACCTATCGATTGCAACTGTTAGGCCTATACTCAGAACAGTAGCTTACCTGAAAAGGTAAATAGACCGATGCAACTATACATCAGTTACGGCGGGCGACTTTTAGATCTAGTGATCCATAATGTATACAAATGGAGACATATATATATATATATATATATATAGTTCACATTTGCTCTAAAGTTACACAAAACATATAGACTTTGCATTGTTATTGGAATTGCAAAAATTATTGGGCATTAGAGATAGAAATATTAAAATGATAATGTTCGTAGTGCAACAGTTGTCGTGGGAATATTTTAGACACATGGCCTTTTCGACAACTTAGTCAAGTTTATTAAAATTTCAACTCGTCCTTTTATTTAGTTCTGATAAGATTTAAAAGTGCGTATGTTTGCTCAAGTTGGTAGGCGCCTTCATCGCCAGGTTATTTCGGGTTTCTATCTACATGAACGCTATTTAAGGAAAGGATAAGATCACTAAATAAATAAAAGCTGTGTATTTAGCTTCAGTTGAAATTTCAACGTGTTTAGTTCCTGATATATTTTCGTGTTGGTATTAATTAATAATCGCTCGGCTTGTTAATGGTAGCTGCGCATATACAACTGGTCGTAAAAGATTCTAATTCGTGAAATTGGATTGCAGTGTCGCCCGTTGTCGCCGAAGTGAAACGCCAGCGTTTGGCACGCAGCGATTTTGAGATCCTGAAAGTAATTGGCCGCGGTGCTTTCGGGGAAGTTGCCGTAGTGCGAGAAAAAAGTTCGCATAAAGTTTATGCCATGAAGATACTCAACAAGTGGGAGATGCTCAAGCGCGCTGAGGTAAGCAGAATAAACAGAAAATGCTCTTCATAGAAAACTTTCGAATTACTCTTTTATATAATTGAACTAAGATTTGCAAAAGTTGTTCTTACTTGAGCTTATTTTGTGGAACTTGAATGTTTCTCTCAACGTTAATCTTTCATCAATAAAAAATGTATCGTATAACGGGACTCAGCTATATGCTTTGACCGAGAGCTATTAGTTCTAGACTGCATCAAGTTTGCTCTATAGAGTACTTCGGTGACATAACTAGAATATAGTACGTTATAATCGTCGTATCTCGTCGTGTGTCGTTCTTTCCGAAATCATCAAAAACGTGCACAAGCATCGTTAAAAAGATCAACGACTGACTTGGTCTTGCCTACGGCAATTATTTGCCATGTTGCTACAACAACTAGAAAGCTTCACCCCGTTTTATATAACGAAATTGTAGTGCCACGAAATAATCGTTACGAAAAGATTTAAGCGCGCCTGATACACAAGTCAAAGATAGTTTAGTCTAATATACGTGCATACAAGAATATCCTCGTGTGTATTTGTATACCTTGTTAACTCGACAGATAAGAACGTTTACCCTGTCGCTCTGGCTATATTTGGTGATACCGTTTTATCTATTAGCTGTGATTGTCACCATAGCTACGGCTCACGTCATTGATGTTGTTAATCTAATGACGGGCGCACGGCATCTGGTTATCTAGTTTTGTACGAGGATAATCGTTTAGACGGCTTTCAGCGGTTTAGAGTCACGTTAAGATTTTGTCATCGACTAGGATCCATGCATCTGTAAGAAGCTGATTCATTATGATTATATAAGAAGGGTTAACGAAGAGGATGACCCTGAGAGCCTCCGAAACGTTCCGAAGACTGCTCTCTATAGACAACTATTTGCCAATCAAACGAGCAACATTCCGCCTATCAATAAAAATAATAGCCGTTTTTTACTGCATAATGGTAAAGGAAATTCTTGACACCGCTGGTTATAGTCGTCAGCACGGAGGGACGCGAATGATGATGATGATCTGAAAAGGTCAAAATGGCAGTTATAATGCGGTACATAGGGACTCAACGGCCCGTAAAAGGGTCCCGGGAAGGGCCACGCACACACGACTCCATACGTCTTGATCCTTTGTTGGTCCCGTGAATTCTCTTCGATCACGCGTGCACCGTGAATGAAAGCGCGTTATATAGTGATTGAGTGTTATTGGATGTACAGTTTTTTCTCCAAACGCACAATAAATAAGAGAAGAAAAACGCTGTGTCTGGTATCAAGTAGCGTCGGTGTTATTATGTAGCAGCTGTGGATTAACTTTTTTCATAACATAATAATGTTTATAATAAAGTAACAATAATAACAATGCTATAACAAAGCTCTGTACGTGTACTGCATTGTATAGTGGCTATTGTAGCTGGCAGTTGAGTCGTGTATCAGTGTAAATGACCAGGAGAGAGGTCAGATCAGAGTTTTAATGTTCGATTCGGTTTCATATTTTTATCCAGGATAATCATTCAAAGCCGTCGAGCTGCTCGTTTCATTTGGTACTTACTATAGTCACACTTGAAATATAGGTCAAGAACTAGGCGTTGCACAGACAGTTTCGTCTAAATGTATAGGTTGATTTTTAGAGCATCGACGATATGTAACAAATGCACTTTTTGGGTACAGATAACCTTATTGCAAAAAGCGTAAAAAGAGAGATTTGGTGGCACCTTTCATTATTCCGTACCCATTTCAAATGGTCGTAAAAGAAATTGCAATTAGCGTTCACTGAGGACGTCGAAGGGCAATACAGTAGCCGTCGTCGACTGGCTCCCATAGTTCGTATACCCTTATTCACCCATTTGTATTGGCACAAGTTTGCCCCGTTCTCACACCTGGCAAGCGCATTAAACTTCTAGCCGCGCTTTTCCCAATTGACCTAGTCCAGGTTATGGCGGTTCGGACCGTATCGCCTTGTTGTATGAGCTGAGTCGTTTATTGTTAACCTGTAATTGCCCTGAAGCCGCTGTGTTACTGATGATGAAAACTTATATTGCTGAATGTAAAGCATTAATAGACTTTTAATGCGAACATTGGTAATAATAGTTCGTAATTCTTATATACCATTTTTTTAAACTGCTCTTTGATGAAATCGACCGATGCTTTGTATTACGATATATGACCAGATCAAAGTATAACAAATAGTGTAGAGTAACAGAATTGAGCACTGCACCAACTCGCTCGTAGCAAGTTCTGATAGATCACGTTATAAAGAAAATCGTCTCGCTAACGATAAGCGTGTTTAGCGGGAGTCCGTGGACCTGGTGGATTCTTCTAACATGGTGACAGCCAACGAGCTCACGGTTCTGGTAGGTTTCAATGATCGCAGCAAATCCTTTGCAAAAAAGTTTCTCTAGCCTTTTCTAGCGAAAGTAAACAGGCCAGCAGGCTCTGTTGGCCGTATCAGTGCTGTATCAAAGTTAAATGAAAAACATGGTGTAGTGATATGAGTGAACCCTACTCAGTGTACAATCGGATATTGCTCAAGCAAATCTGGAGCTGACATACGAATGATTCGATGCTCATAAGACGTAAAAATTTACTTTATGTTATTTATATGAAGTCGGTAGTTGGTGGTGCCAACTCGAAAAAGATCAGCGTGCGAAATATGTCGTCAATATTTCGTTCAAAAGACGCATTTTTCTCAATGTGTAAGCAATTTTCTTATCGTTGCCGCCTGACGGGAAGAGCGATTACATTAGACAGGCTGAAATATTTATTCTTGTTATTAGTGAATGCTGATCGATATATAAGGTTCATCCTTGCTTTGTTTGACCCGCGCGGTACACTGGTAGGTAAATCTCTATCAATACGTCTATCACAAATATGTAGAAAATTCAGGTTTTTTTTTAAGAAAGAAATGTAGCATCAATGATATCTCGTTTATTGTTATTTTATGGAATGAAATGGTGATTAAGATAAAAATTTTATACAATTTCATCTCAAGATGTTCGATAGAGAAAAGCGAAATTTTTAACGAGATCGTGCTTACGTGCGGAAAGAGATCTTTTCGCCGTAGTAAGCACGGGAACGAAATTCATAGATATATCGACTTTTTACAGTATTATGACAAACCTTTTCCTCGCAAAAAAAAGTACCACGTACATATTATTTTTGGATGGAAGCCAATTCTGGTTTTTGTAATTCAGGCCTTTAAAAAAACAAAAAAGCATACAGGAGCGCAAAAATTTTAGATCTTTTCCGGCTTGAAACAATTTTACTTTATCATGGAAAGTCAATATGTGGTGGGTAAAACTGATCTAAGGCGACGAAGTAAGCCGAAAAATAATATCCATGCGTCGAAATCTAGCAAACAGTCGCTACATTAGATGCTCTGTCACAGTGTGATTATCATTAGCTTTTTATGATTCACCCTAAACCCCGGGCAATTTTGAAAGTTGAAATAAACAATTATAACATTAACTCAATGTTTGACAAAAGCCATATCTACGATATGACTGTAGCTATAGAGAACCTCGCGTATATCATAAACATGAACCCCATACCTACAATGGACCATGTTGTTGCAGCTGATGCATTTTGTTGGCATCGTTCCTGCTATGTCCACCTATTACATGAACAAATGCCCTCAATGGCAAGGATTCAGGTTGAATGTAAACAAGCACGCAAAATCATTACTGGTGTGGAACTGTATGTATTCTACAATGTGTAATAAGAATATTTATTATACAAGCGTAATTTTTCTATAAGGAGATAATACGTTGATGCTCTGCGAGCTTATTCTAGCATTTGATTTCTATCTACTTAACTATGTAATTTAGCTTGCAGTAAACCATAGAACGGATAGATATCTTTGCGATGAAATCAGATACATCATCTTTACCCAATACGTCATTTGTAATGTTGAACGTTCGCCGCTCAGAGAAGCGTGCATCACCATGATCCATTTAAGTCAATTTTTTACTATATTTAGATAATGTATGCTCAGCATTATAATCGTTGCTCTAATTTAAGTATTCCGGTCCTTGAGTCAAGGTATCAACTAACACCTTGCTGACTTTTTCCGCTTTTTTTGTGTGGGGTTTGAAGCGTCTTATAGAGGGCTCGTTGCAGTGATTCAAACTTTTTCAAATACAGGTCTAGTACATCCCTACTACCCATAGGTGCTATCCCGCTTCAGTAGTTCGGGACATTCTTTTAGTTCTATGTAGGCTGTTGCTAACGATGAAGCGTCCTTCTATCGTTGACTTTCTTGCAATTGTTCTCTCTGGTTCCGTCACTTCGGTGTTGCAGCTGCTGCTGCTGCTGTTATACGGAAACTCTATATCATGTGTTCCTTATTAAGCGGACGTGAAAGTGGATAGAAAGCCAGCCAGCCAGCCAGCCAGCCAGCCTGTGAGGTGGAGATAGAATTGGCGATGACATAGTTGATGTCATCATTGAGTTTTGTAGTGTCCCTTTGCTCGTAGACATTGGTGCTACAGCATTTACTGATACTGAGTTTTTAAAGCTCGCCGACACAACCGCTCCTTCTTAGTTCCGTCACCAGTTGTCGTGGCTGCTTTTGTTGCTGTTAGTGATATCGTCGCGGACGATGCTGCCGGTTCTGATCTTTACTCCGGCCGACTATTCATCCTTCCAGCATGTGCTTCAACAACGTCACACTGTGACACGGTTTGAGCCCGGACAAATGGTAAAGGCTCTTTCTCTAAAGCAGTTGAAATGTCTTGCCTTTCGTTTCCTCTCATCTCAAATGAAGATACACACTCCCTAACTAATTATTGTTGAGTGAACGTACCAAAGCTGAGCAAGCAAAGTCAGCTACCTCACCACTGGGCTCCCAACAACTGACTAACCGCATACATCAGATTGCGGAATATTAATTAAGACAATGTGGAGAGCTAAGATGGCGCTTATCTATAATTTCTTTACCGTTGCTGTTCTTCTCATCTGGAATGGCCGCTATTGTTAGTACAATTACCACCGACGTTCAAAACACCATTTATCTCCCCTTTTTGCGCTAAGCGTTTAAACGCGTTTCCGCCTCCCTGCTTGCCATTCTTGTAGGCGTTTATATTGAACTAATTTGCGCTAGCTGAAACAACAACAGAAACGCAAACGGCGATTGCGGCCACCGTGACAGGTACACTGCTGGTAATGATATCAAACGATAACAGTAGCCATCATTTCATTGTTTAACTTCGTGTATTCTGTTATAGCTGTCGCTTTCAGGGGACGTCTGAATAAATGCTAATTGAGAATGTCGCTATGACCCAACATCTGCCGATGGTCGTTATCCAAGTGGAATTTCTCGTTAAACCTGTCATGTCAGAAGCAGTTCTTGTTGAAATATTAACTCAGCTTTCTATATTTGCTAGATTTGTTGTGTTCATGAGATGAATAGGGACGGAATGACAAAGCGAAAAAATGCAAGGTATTGGATACCATTTCGTACCAAATGAAGCGGTTAGTTATATGAAGCAATGGTTAGTTCTATGCGGGAACGTTTCTGCGTCATGTTTGCTTCACTGCAATTAACGTAAAGCCGTTCGTAGAGTTTTTGTTATTACATGAGAATTACTGGAACAGACGCTCCATTACCTGTTCGATGTTTATGATCATGTTAATAGTAATAATAATAACAATATTAATAAGAATATTAGTTATAATATTGTGCGTTTCATTCGTGTCGATAAAAGTTTCTGCTTATGCTTGTTCTGCATTTTTCTCCTTTCAGACGGCGTGCTTCCAGGAAGAGCGTGACGTCTTGGTGTTTGGGGATAAACGCTGGATTACAAATCTTCATTACTCATTTCAGGATCAATCCAACCTGGTAAGTTAATTCTTTGGTTAGATAATCCACACCGCAGTGTGAAGCTATCAAGGGTACCATTATGTTGCATTTGATCCTGTGCTGCCAGGCTCCAGCCAACGTAAATAAACTCAATTGTCGTTTTTTGGGGTGTTGCGTTATTACTGTCCTATGTTTGTTGACAGTGAGGGTCTCTTTTTGAAAAACAATTTTTTATATCGTGACCCTATAGAATTTTATAGAACCCTATAGAAGACTACTGAAATGATGCGCTTTGTTGTTCTTGTCGTTAAGCTGAGGCGGTCTGAGCATTGCCTGAATCAGCTGCTTTCTTCGTACGGCAAAATCAATAAAATTAATTGGTATGGATGAGACCAATGGCTTCAACGCTTTCTCCAGCTTTTGAAACAAATCTCTCAAAGATTTCGAATCCGTTTTTCCGGACAAAAAACGTAGCTTGGAACATAAGTTAATCAAGTTATTATTAATAAAAAGAGCTGCAGTAATGAGAGAGTACAGAACGACTATTATCTTCCACGTGCTAAAAAAATCCTGCGAACGTCCCGCTAGAGTGACTAATATGGTGGTCAACACAGTAGGAAAAAGTCCTGAAGTCGAAATAATGCTAGAGGAATGGTACCGTTATTGAAAGCGTCCTTCAGTGCATAGAGGCAGGACGTACGTACTATTTGCAGGACAGAAAAAACAGACATGCATCGGATTTTAGCTATAATCGTTATACAGCAAACCTTTTATTTTTTATGTACGCATCATCGGATTTTCTCTGTTATCAGCGATGTTACTGTTGTTGGCGTCGTTTTCCACGTTTGTTTGCTGTTCAATGCCACCATAATCGCCGTTACAGTACCATCTGTTTGATGGAAAGTGGGGCAGGAAACATTATCTCCGCTTGCTCGTCGTATTATTAGCGGGTCTCAGTACGCCGCACAAGGCGGCATAACGTGCAGACGACAATGGTCATTATCATAGATTAGTATTCTTGATGGACGGATAGCAAAAGGTTCGGTCATATGCTTCTGCGATGATTCCTGTTTCAGAATTTCCACTGCATTTTTCGTTTCCATCTTTTAGTTTCCGCTTCATCTCATGGCCACTTTTCACACCTTCACTTTAGTCCTTCCCAAATAGTACATTATGTCGATCTTCGCTGCCCCACAGCTTATGGTCGGTTTCATTGATGATATAGTGTCTGGCAAGTCTTGACATAGGACGCGTTTTTGCCCAAGGTGACGCTGTACGCCGGCATCCTGCAACAGTTCAGCCACGCAAGCGACAGCGGATGAAATTAATCCTACAAGACACAGACTTCAGCAGTGGCACAAAACGTGTTTTTATATTTATATACCTGCGAATTTTATCTTATACTTTGTTACTACTGTTCTTATCATGATTATTCCTCTCAGTATTTCCACTCAGGCTACACTCTGACCATAAGTGGCTGGTCTCGACATCGAATTTCCTTACCCCCTAGGTACGATGGTGTCACAACGTCCATGCTACCGTAGCCATACTCAATCTGGATCCGTCCATGCGGTTTACGTCGACGTGTGTTTTTGCATTATACCCCTTATAACACAGGGTTAGTTAACTTTCTGCGTCGGTTCACGTAGTGAACTGTTTACATTTGGTCTAGTCGACGCGTCTGTCGCCGACTCTCTCTCAATTTCCGCATATGTCTGTGTATCATTCGGGCGCATACTCATGAATTCGAGAGAACATACAATACGGGCTTAGTAACAATACTGCTAACGATCCGACGAGTAGATTTGCGATGCTACCCGAAATGACGACACTGATTGACCAACTGGGTACACAATGTCTGCAAAATACGTGCTGGAATGGTGGCATTCACGTCCGCTGGAAAATGGTTCGTTCAGTTGTCTATTGCCAACACAAAGAGTAGTTCTCCCGTGAGTCCACTATGCCAGTTTTGTCCGGTCATAGGGCGGTTATTCGTGGAATGCGAATCTTTCTTTTTTGATGACTCGGATGTTATAAATAGCCCAAATAGCCGTTTAGCCAGAACGGCCGTGACAGCGGAAACGCGATCGGGCGAACGAGTCTGCGATCAGGACGATTGCTGGCAGTGCGGTTCAACGTATGGGTCAAAATAACTACAATTGTTTGCTAGCGGCGCAGCAATAGATTCACGGACATTGAACGGGGCCGTCTGTTGGCAGACGGTCAGCCGAAAGGAAGGGGATAACGCTGATCATCATCCCGTAAATAGCGGACGGTATCAATTAAGTTCATATCGTACGTTATGTACACAGATAGATATTAATCGACTGAATTTAATCATCTCCGAGCCTCACTCGAAAAATTAATCCCGTGGAGGCAGAATAGGAGAGGATGTGCTCACAGAATGAACGAAGAAAGACCAGCGGTATCATCTAAGAGATCGACTGGCGCTAAACACTGTGTTTGAAGGGTTAGGACATTAGGCGCAATCTGTGGACGCAAGTGGTAAAATTGTGCTCCTTTCAAAACCGACAAATTAATAATGGGCAAGATATCGGAGCTATTTTTTTCAACAATCGATTTTGCAACAACAATCGAAATTATCGTTGATTGTTGTTCCTTAAAGTTCCTTCCGCCTTTTAAAGTTCAACGTGGGGTATGGACCGAATAACTTCCGCTTTAGGAATTACCTGGGTCTGAATTCGCTTACGCCTACACCTAATCTCAGAAACCGCCGCAAGATAGAACGAAAGATGTTTTAATACTCATAATTTTTTGCGCTGCTGGATTTCGTCCTTTCGTTTAGCCCCAATGCTGACTGAAAAAAAATAGAACAGCTATTGTTATGATGACTTTAATAATCGGCTGCAAAAGTGAACGCACTCTATGTAGCATCCGAACACGACGATGAGCTGATACGCGACATATTTTAAAGGGAACTTGTCCCACTACACCGATACATCTAAACGCTTTGTCCATCCTGCCTCAAAATACGTACAAAAGAGCCGAATTTGGATTTAGCGGACCAGCTCTTTAAAACTGTAATGTGGTAGAACAACAAAAACCCGGTGCTGGACTTTTTTAAGTGCGATAATCAATGTATTTCGCGCGCAAGAACGTATCTCGTTCTCGCATCCGTCGAAATTGAAGAATAACTTCGTCTGGCTAAGCGCAAGGAGTCATCCTGTTTTCGTTCTATATTTTAGTGCATCCCGATTTCAATCGTAGTTTCAGAAGATCACATACATTACTATAATATGCTAGACGTAAAGATGTACATATATTAGGTATATGTCTAGGTTATCTATGGTTAGAGACACTTCAGAACATGTAGAATGTAGTTTTTGTACATAGGCTAAATTCTAATGATAGGTCAGTTTCATTGTTTCTACGCACCCCCAGCTATTTCAATATGTTTAAAAAAATGTTGCCATTTCTATGCAACATAGTGCACCAAAACTTGGTCACAGCGTTAGTCCTTGCTACATTATACAGTAGCTCGAAGTTCGAAAGCTCTCGAACGGAATTATTGGTTAGACGATGCGTTCGCTTCGTAAACTTTGACAGTCTTTGAAATGATAAAAAAAAAATGTATAAAATGAACTTTGGTGTTTATCGACTTTAGGTATTTTTACAGTTCAGGCATACTGGTGATAAAATAACTCACCATCGCTGCTTGGAGTCATTGCTAATTTGTAAATAAGGAAAAGTCAATTGTTTTTTGACTACGCTTATCATATGCACATCAGCACACATGCACACCAGCACACACGCATACCAGCACACATGCACGGATAGATGCACATTTAAGCTTTGCCGTTATTTGCGCCGGAGTGAATCATTTCTTGACCCCTGACTGGGCAGTAATTAATGCCACTGATAATGTCACCGCAAACTTGCTACGAGGCCATCACCGGAAAAGGTCGTAGATTACGATATAATGTTTAACAAACTAATAGCTCACAGTCACAAGATTCGCAGGTGCGTTTCAAAACCTATACATATATATATATATATATATATATTTTTCCTTTTGTTTTTCATAAGCTATGTTTACGGGTGTATATAACAACAAGTATGGCATCTACGAAGAAAAGCTACTTACTCAATGTTGGCCTAAGCATTAGTTTTATTCGTCAACATTGTTTTCCGAAAAATAAACAATGTATCCAGCATGAAGTGTAAACACTCAGAGTAAACGCTCAGATCTATCTGTGATACTAGAAGGGGGCTATATCCATTTTCCTCTTTAACCACCTAGATCCCACAGGTTTCACAGACGCCCTATTGTCACATGATGGCCTTTTATGCTCTTTGAGCATGCATGATTGTTTATTATTGTCCTATTAAATGCCCTCCGTTCAGTCCAGTATCCTTCAGCCCCATTACACTTCGACTCATTCCTGTTGCTATATATGGGCTTGACACTTCCATGACGAACTCGGCCCTTTTGGAGACGTCCGCCAATCCAGCAACGCACTCCCCTTCGACAAGTTTACGCCACCGCAGCTGCGTTACGGTCGCAACTGTTCGATGCGGGCGCTCAAACACGACAGTGAGTGACACTTAGCGTTACTCCGCTAAATCGCACGAAGTCTGGGTGACTACTAGATCTAAATTCGTGCGACATAATCAACTCCATTCTGCGACAGCCCCTCAACAAAAACACTAGCGGTTTCCTTTAGAGAGGACATTTTGTACTAGCCAGTTACGGAGCGCTCGATTGCCCACCCGCTTTGTTTGCCGTTCACTTAAGCCGCAAGCCTTCCGGAACGCAAGGACGGGCTACTATTTAATGTTTACTTTAACAACCTCGTCATGTTACATGTCAAGCGGCATTGTGCTTTGAAAGGCAAGAAGAAATCGTGTTGGATTGCGTACTACTGTTAACAGTAATTCTAGCCAGCAGTAACGAAGGGCTTACGAAATTATTGATACGAGTAAGAACTGGAGAGCGTCGGATCACGAATCGGATACAGCAACTTCAGAAGTAGCAAATGGTATGACGCCGTATCGTGGGCCTTTAGGTGGGCGGACGCGCCATGGAAAATACGGAAATATTATATATTATAGGCAGATGAATGACTGGGAACGGGAGTCGATGCAGCTGAAATTTGAAACGACAGGAAACGATCGATTTGTTGCTAAGTGCGGTGGAAAGTTAGGCTACTGTGATCGACGATAAAGTCGCAGCTTCCTTCATGTGTGGGAAAATGAGAGAAACGTTTAAACCTAGTGTTTCTCCATTGTTTATAAACTTGGTGGGTCGTTTTGTATGTATTGCCTAAACTGGAACCCCTGCAGTAATGATTCCACCATAGATATTTCAGTTGAATTAGTTCTTATGGGCGTAATGTTCTGGCGACGACGCGTATACGAACAACTAATTACTTGTTTTCTCTAATCTAATTTGATGTGGAAGCATTTAGTTACTGAAGAAGTTATAGATCAGATTTGCCAAGTTCACTTATTTAGTACAGATGTATGTTTTTTTTCACGATGAGACACATTGATTTGAGCTGATATTGCCATTTTGTTGATCTTATAGTATTCTGATTTACTGGGGTCATAGGTATAAACAGTAAAAGCCAGTGTATACAAAGAGACTGCCAGTTCCAGTAGTTAAAAGCATTTTAGTTTTCTTGAAGTTAGGTAATAAAGTTAAATAATTTCTGCCCGTAAAGTAACACGTGCAAACTAGACCTTCGTGCTTTCCTACGAAGCAGATTAACACTAGGAAAACATCTGGGACTCTTCTCGGGCAATAAGCATTGGATGATATGAGGACGAGCATGAAAATGAATTGTATCTTCGTAACAGCTTTTCGAAAAGCTTTGCATCTCACCTTGAAATCGATAACAGGAGATATCCAGGTATAAACGGTGCCGATTATATACTAAAAAAGCATGAAGCTTTCATTCAGAAAGAGCCCATCTTGACTCTGCTATACATGTATGTAATGTATGTAATTTATAGGAGTTGCGGATATATGTCAAAAAACGAATTCTATGTGAATCTAGCTGAATTTCGAGTGAAAACATGCTCCCATTGCGTATTCACTTAGAAGACCTATGCGTTGAAGTTTGCGCTTGATGTGTTGAGGCGCCTCCTATAAGAATAGCTATTATATTGAATATATGTGAAAAATAGGTTTACTCTTACTTAAGCTAACCGTGACATTAATGGGTATATCTAATTAACATTTATATACAATAAATGAAAGAGAAACTAATCCGAGTTTTACATTTATGAAGTAAGATGCCCATATTAACGCAACTCCAATTCAGCTTCAATTTTTCATTATAAGTGTGCTAAAATGTTTGCAAACATTTGATCACTCCTTGATCTGCAGCCGAGCGTATGAATGCAGGACAAATTTCAATGCATGTCCATATTTTGTGCCTTAGTATCTGGTGATGGATTACTACTGCGGTGGTGACCTTTTGACGCTCCTGTCGAAATTTGAAGATCGTCTTCCGGAGGATATGGCCAAGTTCTATATCGCCGAAATGATACTTGCTATTCACTCGTTACACGTACTACGATACGTTCATCGAGACGTGAAACCGGACAACGTATTGCTCGATGCCCACGGCCATATTCGTCTAGCAGATTTCGGCTCGTGCCTTCGGCTCGGAGAGGGCGGACTGGTGGGTACTATTGTAACGTATTACTTGACCATGAAATAATTTTGTTACGGATTAAACTAGCGGTATCCTATTTGGGTGAACTGAACCATCTGGTGAATAAATGTAGATGAGAAAGGGTTGTTTCTCTGGCCCTCAAGATTTTCATAAGTTTTTTCGTTGGCCCCCATTTAATTCTTAGGTTCACTCTCGAGTGGCAGTTGGCACTCCTGACTACATTTCGCCCGAGATTCTTCGGGCGATGGAGGACAACCAGGGCACGTACGGGCCTGAATGTGATTGGTGGTCACTTGGCGTTTGCATGTACGAAATGCTTTTCGGCGAAACGCCATTCTATGCTGAGAGCTTACTGGAAACATACGGAAAAATTATGAATCACAAGAGTTCATTTGACTTTCCCGAGGACACGGTGGGCGTGTCTGAAGACGCTAAGGACCTAATCCGACATTTGGTGTGCTCGGCCGATGTGCGGCTGGGCCAGAATGGTGTCGAAGATTTTAAAGCACATCCTTGGTTTTCCGGCATTGACTGGGATACGATTCGAGATAGCGAGGCACCATTCATTCCACAGGTGAGTGGGCATCGTCGAGCACGTACGTGCGGGCAATAGGGTTTCATCCAAAATTGCACGAATTCAATAGGGGACTCAATTCAGGAATGTATTGACGATGCGCGTTTTTTACCCAGCACAATGTCTACTAAAATTGTCAAATAGGCTGCAGTCATACAATTATTGCGGATAAATTTGCGGTTTATACAACGGTGTAAATAAATAGACCGTATGAAGTGACATCAGATAAACGAAAAACTGACTTATTTATTGAATTATAAAGTTATGTTGCTGGGGTCCTATTCGAATTGCACTATACTTTTAAGGATCAGAGATTTGTTTACGAGATATCCTTATTAAATTGACAAAATGAGGTAATAAATCTTCGCGGATTAACCAATTATCAGTATAATGCTCTTACCGGATCTGCACATACGTCTATTTCACGTCGGAAACAGGTAAGCTCGCCTACCGACACGTCGAACTTTGACGTGGACGAGCTGACATTCAAGAACGCGGACTCATCAGCTCCGCCATCGGCAAACGCCGTCTTCTCGGGACTACATTTGCCGTTTATTGGTTTCACATTCACGTCAAACAGCCAGCTGTCGGAAGGATTGAATGGAGGAGAAGAGACAGACACTGTGGATACCTCGGCGGAGCGGGACGAACTCCGGCGTCTACGTGAAGAGCTCAATAAAATGCGAGCCCGTAACAGTGAAATGGAAATCGAATTGAAAACCGTCTGCCTTTCCATGGCGGCGTGCGGTAATACTAGTGAAACTGGAGGCTCCGCAGCGGCCAACGGCGAGATGAGCGCCGTCAGCTGTCAGCTACGCGACATGGAACGTCTCATAACAAATTTGTCAAGAGATAAAGGTGACTTACAGGAAGAGCTGCGGGAGTCCCAAGAACGGATAACGCAGATGTCCAAAGAAATGAAGGATCAAACTACACAACTGAAAACGGCCATGTCTGAGTACAATGAAGTATCAGATCGATTATCAGATCTACGTGCTCAAAAACAGCGCCTATCCAGACAGGTTCGAGATAAGGAGGAAGAGGTCGAATCGGCTATGCACAAAATTGACACGCTCAGACAGGAGCTTAGAAAGGCCGATAGGCTCAGGTAGGTAGTTCATCACAAATGCCCACTGATAATGTTAAGGCAGCCATGGCTTTTGAACACAGGATTGGGGCACGAATAGGCTTACTGCGGAGAAAGGCTAAAGTTTACAAAAAGCAGGTTCATAGTTGAAACAGTAGAGTGATTGATGTATTAGGTTGCGCAATGTGTCTCAGGTAATTCAATGTAAGTTCATTTACAGATTGAATTAATAGTCTCAACGTTTACGTTTCTTCAAAATTAATTTATTTACTCTGTTATCTTATCAGCTATCAATACGGATTACCCAGTCTGACATATTCTTGGTAATGTTGTTTGTCTTTAATGCATTTGATCTCCCTGTTTTAGACGAGAGCAAGAAACGCTTGTAGAAGAAGCCCAGGCTGAAGCTCTGAAGGAGCGGAGGCTTCGTGAACGGAGTGACGAATACGTTCGCCATTTGGAAACGGAGCTCGAAACACTTCGTACAGGCGCTAGCGGAGGTACCAACGGAACCTCGAGTAGCGGGGATCTGATCGTGCAGCTCAAAGCTGAATTGCAGGAACAGGACAAGCACTGGAGAGAGCTTGAAGCTCAGTGGGGTAGCAGAACCCAGCTAGAAATCAGCGGACTTAAGCACAAACTGGGAGAGGTAAGAGAGATAATTTTCAGCCGTAGTTACGTTTCATGATTATGTTATAGTATCGCTGTAGAAGTCAATTTAGATTGTTCTTTTTTTTTTTTTTTTTTTTTTTTTTATATATTAAAAAGGCGCTTACGTTCTTGTTACAACCTTTCAGACAGCTGGAACAATTGCGAATAGTTGCTTATGTGTTGAGAAATATCTTTATAGTTGAGAGTACCCGGGGGTCGAAAATATCAACTAAATGAATTTTACGTGAAACCAGTCTTCCATTGTCGTCATCATAGGCTCCTCGTGGCACTTCTAAAGTTTTTGTATTAGAACCGAAACCATGATAAGACCATTGCGTGTTTCTATAGTCCGAAATAACTAATGTAATTCGATTTGTTTGTGCTGGCCAAGGACGCACGTTAAGATATCTATTTATGTAAAATATATGTATAGTATTAATAGGCACAGAGTACTGTTGGCCGTACAAAGCACACCTATACAATAAGTTTCAAACTGAATAACAGCTATACTGTTTGATACCAATGATCGGCTGTGCTCCGATTTTTTTAGCAGTCAAGCGGAAGTACAGTGATTTTCATGAGAGTTCCGAGTCATATGGAGGAAGCAAACATAGATAAGTATCTGACGTCATGTGCTTTTAGACTGGTCCACTTCTATTGAAAGACCAAATGACGACACTGATGCTTCACGTATTTTCTCGCAAACCATTGAACTAGCGTCATCTTTGTTACCATGATGGTAGTACCATGAAGGTAGACCAAAATTGAGGTTATACAGAATAACAACGTGGTAACTGTAATTGTATAGCATGCAAAGCATGTAGTGACAAAGATTTATTGGGTTGACGTTTCTGTTGCCTGATTAGTCGAATTTAATTTTGTTGACACCGTTAGCATCAAAACAGAGTAATGATGAAACCATTTATTTAAGCGGACTCAATAGATGTCGCGACAATATTATTGAATAAGATCATTGATAAAGTATAGGATAAGCGATGTGGGCTGAGTGGCTAAGCTTTCGAGCGCCCTGTCATTTCGCTTAGCATGTTGCTACGCTGCTTCAAATCTCAGCGTGGGCAAAAATTATTTCCAGATTTTAACAATAAAGAAGGAAGGTAACGTAACATTATTAAAGCAGCAATAGCTGCTAGCATGCTTACTATGCCGATTTTGTAGCTTTGTTAAAGAAGCCCCAAATACATCATTCCGGTTACACACTCCTAATGGGAAGCTTAATCGCCTCAAAATAGGTTATTTCGAAGATTTGCTTACGTAGGGTCAATAGTTAGTAATGCTAGACATAGAAAAATACATTTATATGTACTTGCAATTCTTAGTAATGCTTTATTTCTGTGCTATTATTGAGAGACGTTGTCTGTAAGGCAGAGAAAAATCTATAAACGGCAAGGTTAACATACTGTAAATCACCCCCGGTTGACCCAAACCGAGTCCTTAAAAATCGATTAGTATTTAATTTAACGTAAATTACTATTGGATTCGTACACATGCTGAAGGTCTCGTTTAAAAGTTTCAAAATGAATAATGTGTCAGTTTATCATGGGAATTTTAAAATCAGTTTTTTACGCTTTCGTTACTTCTAACAGAACTTGGCATGTATCAGTTGACTCCATGACGGTCACTGTACCAGTGCTGATTAAAAAAATTAATTAATTAATGATTAAAAGAAAGCGCTAATACAAAATATTAATTGTCGAGACTATTTTTTCTCGAGACAGTTGAAGACGTCCCTTCCAAATGTTATATCTATGTGTCATCGAATCCAAACGGGCCCGGTAGATTTCACCGGCGCATAGCACATTCTGCTATAGGTAACTGAAGTATGTAAAGTTGACTCCAAGTTACGAATTTTCTGTATTTAACGCGACATTTTTTGTCTTCGATCCCCAGACCTGATTTTCTCCATGAAAACAGGCTTAACAATGCTCGCTTGGCACGTCTTATGCCTGCCTGCCTGGTTTGTTAGCACTTATTATTTTTCAGACAGCAATAGATTTCTTATCAACAGCGTGTGCTTGTCTTAGTTCCATGGTATACGATTATGAGGAATGTACTCGCTTTCATCGACATGTCCAAACGGTCAAAGTGGGTCACCTTTTTTTTATTTATACATATTCAGTATTACCATTCCGATCTTGTTTTTGCCTCCTACAAAGACGCAACAAGCGAAGGAGCTATTAGAAGAAGAGGTTCATCGATTACGGCGATCTGCCGAGGAATCCGGTAATGGTTTAAAAGTAGCCGCCGGAGGCCGCAGCCGAATTCAAGCGCTCGAAGAAGAGCTAGCCCGTGCACGTAGCGAGATCGAACGGCTGGTCGCTCTACTACAGCGCGGAGATCAGGAAATGGCTGTACTTCGAGAAAAGCACGAATTCATTGCCAACTGGGAGACGCAGATCACAGGCGAGCAAAACATACGATATTATTATCATATACGTCTATTCATAGAGTAAACTGTAAAACATACATTTGTAGGCCACACGATGTTTCACAGTTCCTAAATTGAAACTAAGCACCTTGATTACTCTAGTTATTAGATATGTAATTTTTTGCTGCATTAAGAACGAAATAACACGAGCAGTTTGCTTGTTTGTCGTTACTTAAATTACAGAAATTATCCAATGGGTGTCAGATGAAAAGGACGCCAGAGAATACCTTCAGGCATTAGCAACGAAGATGACTCAGGAACTGGATTATCTTCGAGGCATCCCCTCGAGTGGTGGAGGAGCTCTGGAGCAAAAGAACTGGAGAAATCGACGCTCTCAGAAGCTCGACAAGATGGAGTTGTTGGCATTACAATCAAGCTTACAGAGCGAAATACAAGCGAAACAGGCGATTGCGGAGGAACTGAGTCAAGTGCGTGCGGAAATGGTTGCGCAACATAAGGAGCTTGAAAGGTTAGTTATACCTAATAGTATTGTATAAAAGCTGTCCGTCGTTGCCCAGTGTAGGAGTATCTTTAAATGTATGGTTTTTTTTACCTATACCTCGTGATAATATACGGTATATACTAGGCATATACGCGTTTTTCTCACCGCGCTAGCGCTTCTTGTGATACAACCATTTTTTATGCTGTTTTTTAACCAATTGGCATGTGCTGTACGCAATTTATTTAATTGCAGGCTCAGGCAAGAACTGGGCGAAAAGGACAAAGCGCTTAAAGAAGCAAAAAAGGAGCTTGATGAAGGGGATACTCTACTCGATCAATTTCTCAAGGATACAGCTGGACAGAGGGAGTCCGGTACACCTGCGCCACTCGTGAGCACCAGTGCAGCTCAAGGCACCGCTGTCGGCTCGAATTTGTCATTGGCAATGGGCTCAAGACCGTCATCGCGAAATCTCGTTATATCTTCGCCTATCCTTCAGGGAGCCGGCACCTATTCAGATGCCCTGAACAAGTCACTACAACACACGAACAGCATTACAACGACAACCATTCCCGTTACAGCTGCCAAGGTAAGTAAGATTTGTTGGAAACGGATGTTTGTCGTAGTGGTTTTAGCTCAGCTTGCTGGTCACGAGGGAACGCCATCGTCAGGTGGTCTCGACGGCGAACATTGGTCTAACCTTCTTCAGTCACTACAACGGTATAGGGCTGAAATGGGTGGCGTTTAAGTTTACTAACTCACTTATTTAAGGTACTTGATACATGGGATGTTCACTTATTGCGTGCTCTTGTTTGATTTTACTGGTCACATCCTACTTAATAGCAATACCTCCTTGCATTGTTCTGCCTTGCAGCTGAAAGCGCATCAGTTTCTGGTACGGTCTTTCATTGCTCCTCTCAAGTGCAACCAATGCACGTCGTTGATGCTGGGGCTAAGCCGTCAAGGAGTCGTATGCGAAGTGTGTGGCTTCGCGTGTCATGTGGCCTGTCAGGATCGGGTGCCGCCCCAATGTCCCGTGCCTGCGGACCAGCACCGTCAGGGTTTACTGGCGATTGACCCCACAAGAGGTATAATGTTTTTCCTATGTTTCTATTCCCAATGATTTTTATGCAGTGTTTTACATCGTTTCGTTAAGCATCGACTGGCAAAGACACCCGCCTCGTATGCTTGTATTATGTTCGCGTCTTTATACAATAATAGTTGTATACTAATTGAATTGAATTACTTCCTGTTCGACTATAGATATACGTAATGAAGAGGGCGAAACGACAAAAATAGCTGAGTAATATAATAAATAATGTTTCATTTTTCTCTCGAATAATACATATTTCCAATTCCCGGGCTTCATTCCCTTCGCCTCTATCCAGGGGTCGGCACCGCGTACGAAGGTTATGTAAAGGTACCGAAGGTAGGCGGAGTAAAAAAGGGCTGGCAGAGGCAATTCGTAGCCGTATGCGACTTCAAACTATTCCTTTACGACACCCAACAGCTAGCTGGGGGCCCGGGCGGCCATGGATCGCTTGGGCACGGCGCCTCCCTAGCCCAAATTGATAAAATACAACAGGCGTGCGTTTCTGCCACACAGGTATACATTCATACTGACCCAACCAACGTCGTGATCGAAATCATGCGTTTCTCTTAAAAAATTTCTGCTCGGTAATACCTTAGTCTCGTTGCATTACAAATGGGCCTAGTCGAACGATCTTCATGGTCGTGACAAAACAAGGACAGCTCGATATCAAGAGCCGTAGAAGCGCCGATGGACAACGATAAATCAACGATTATAACTGAACAAATTTGTAATTTTGCTTCTTTCCTTGCGTCATCAACTCTTCTAAAGCAAACATTATCTAGTTGTATTTTGATACTTCCCAGGTACTGGATATGCGTGACCCAGATTTCATCGTGAGTGCAGTGCTGGAAAGCGATGTTATTCATGCAAATCGTAAGGATGTGCCATGTATATTTAGGATAGCAACCTCCATGCTCGACCCGCCAGGTCTAAAGTCGATCACCCTAATGATGGTGGACCGCGAGAGCGAAAAAAATAAATGGGTCGACGCTTTGGCCGAGCTCCACCGGATTCTCAAGCGCAATAAACTGGCTCACCGAAGACTCGTAGAGCCGAAACAACTACTTGATTCGACGCTCAGCATAATTAAGAATTGCTTATCAGCGGTCATAATCTCGAAGGTACAGTTTCTTCATCTAAACGTGCCACTATATGGCAAAAATATTGTTCATACGGTCTCGTTTGATATTCTTTCATTTATAGGCGGCGTATAGCGTGCCGTTGGATATGGTGCGAAGCAGTATACTCAACGACACGCGAACGGTTTTTGCACGTCGTAGTTTGCCTTGCCAATAATCTAACCAGCAATTATTGTATTTCCATTCGCTTAAAGGAACGTGTCCTTCTCGGCACGGAAGAAGGCCTGTTCTGCGTCGATCTCGACAATGACGAAATTTGCAAAGTGGGCTATAACAAAAAGATCGAACAGCTTGAATATCTGCCTGAAGAGCAGCTAATTCTTTGCATCTCCGGAAAGCAACGTAACTTGCGTCTTATACCGGTCGCTGCGTTAGACCTCAAACACTCTGTCGACTGGATTAAGGTTTGTGTAATGCAATTCATTGATTTCCATTTAATTCATGCGAACAGCTGGCGTAATGTAATGGCTATTCCCTTCATATCGATCTAAACATGAACTTATCACTTCTACTCCAGGTTGCTGACACTAAGGGTTGCGTGACATTCTGTACAACACATTTGTTTTATAATCAACAGAGCACGCATTACTTCTGCGTGGCTGTCAAAAAACAAGTGTTCATCCACCAGATCAACCGTAGTAAAACCCGCCACGGGGGTCGTCAAGTCATCTCATTGACGGCGCCCGTCCAGTGTTTGGACGTAACAGCAGATAGGCTGTGTGTTGGGTGCCATGCAATATTCTATCTTTACAGGTGAGCCGTAGAAAAAGCACTATGTAAGCTAATTATAGAGACAGTAGCATCTGCAGACGGGTGTTGTCGATCTGTGGCGCAAATGATAGCTTTACGCTAACGAAGACTTGGAACACTGTTATCGACCACGACTCAATTTCCCCAATAAATATCGTTTGTGTATTGTGTTAATTGATGACCTATTCCGCAGTCTGGAAGCACTCTGCGAGCCTGTTTGCCTTGTACAACCTGATTCCAACTTGTCATTTGTCTACCATACGCCAATCGATGCGCTGATGTGCATCGAGCTGCCCAACTACGAGTACCTGTTGGTATTTAGCCAACTCGGCATATTCGTCAACTCGAAAGGGAAAAAGAGCCGTGAACGAGAGCTAATGTTTGCAAGTGCGCCCATATACGTTAGTCTCCGAGACGAGGTAAAGATGACAGCATAAGGGTGCGCGCACCGGATTTATAAGGGCTTTTGAAGCCAGTTGGTTTGACGCATAAATAGAAGAAGACTATAATATATTTAGCTTGAACGCAACGAGTTACTAATTTAAAAATGCATCTGCACCCTTGGATGAAATATCGAACTTGAAAATATTGTCGAAAATGAGATAGACTGCACATTTTCGATTTTTTCTTATCGAAGAGGCTAATGTACTTCATCACTTGCCAGGTGCTATGCGTATATGCAGAGAGCCACGTGGACTGTTTTGACGTGACCTCTGGCGAGTGGCTACAAACGGTAAACCTCCGGAGGACGCGCCCACTCAACCGGCAAGGTACACTATGTATCTCTCAAATTGGAGATCAACCCCATGTAGTATACATGCATCCTTCACATCTGCGTGATAACCTCATCATGATCGCAGATGTGCTTCACGGAGCTGCTAGCAGGTGAGCGGGAACTTACTTCAGGGTACTTAATGACTGGCGTGAATCTTTAATAAAATACATCAAAGGAGGTCTAATGCACAAAATACTCACTCAGATCTGAATTTGCTTTTTTTCAGACGGCGCTTTTCAATGCGAGGCGCTGATGGTACTCGAACAGTGGACCGTCGTTCACGTATCATTTCAGCTCCAAGCAACTTTAACCATCTGCAACATATGGGACCTGGAGAGGTACACAAACTCATAGATCTTCCAACGGTACGTCAATAACCGATTAGTGGAAGTAGACTAATTCGCTAAACACTTTGCAATGGCACGCAGACAAGGTTCTTGTGGGCACAATGTTAATCGTAGCTAAAATTATCGTCTGTTCCGTGTTCCTTCTGTTTTCGCTTTTACGGTTTTCTGCAGACGCTGCACGAGGTGGCTGCGCAAGAGGAACAGGCGGCGACAGGTGGCAAAAATCGCCTTTCGACTTGGTCGTCGATGTCCGGCGGAAGCAGTTCTACTTCGTCAACGCCTCGACCCCCTTTGCCTAATAAGCCTCCGCCACCACGTTAGTACAACGACAATTTCCCACACGTTTTCATAACCATGAGAATGTGCTTTGATAAAAAAACACACCCTTGTCTTTCTTTTATCTTTGATCCGTCAGCAAGCCAACCTCCTTCAAAACTAACACTTTGCCAATAACAATGCAGATGTAGAATGTGCCATCGTCGTTAACTGAACATGATGCTTAGGTATGTTCCGCAAAGCATCTGTTGATTCTTGTTACGCGCTACCCATTTATTCGGCGTATCTACGTACGCACATCATAAAGCCTATTATAGTGCCTATAATAGGCCAATTTAGTTAATTAGTTTTCAGATTGCCTCCAGCAGAAAATAAGTATAGCAAGCCTATTCATAGAACAAAATAAATATAGTTCACCAAACAGACGTTCTATTTTTCTGTCGCTGCCCATCTGTAGCAACCTGTAGATGAGACAGTGTTTTCGCAAGTACGCAATAATAGGTAGTAACTGCCATACTTTTAGAAATATAGGCGCTTGTTGTATATTAACACACGGTCTGGCTGATTTCGTTTTTGCTTGCCTCACCTCTGTTGCGCTGTTCTCTACGTTTTGGACTGCGTGCGGGGGTTTTGCGCGCAAACCCCTGTTTTTCTGCTCTCTGTGACAATTGCTGTTTCCGCTGACACGCTCACCCATGATACTGTACATGTCCGATACGTCACTTGCCGGTCAAATTGTCAAAACAGTCATTCCGGCGCAACCAAGACGGCGTGCGCCGTCATCAATGCGCTCGCCAGACTGTTCGCCATCATCATCATCCTGCGCCACTCAGCAGGATCATCGTTCATCATTGCAGTTGCACGTCAGTATCCTAATGACAACCGACAGTCAATACGATCTAAAAAGCCATGCTCATAGCTTAGCTGACGTTCATATTAACTAATTAAGCCACAAGGTATGCTTCAATTGTACAACGCGTCTTCGAGAAACACTTTGGTAGCTGGGTCTGTTTCGTAGCGATATGCCCCAGAAAGCGTGTATTGAACTTAAGCAACCGCATTGTAGTGTTCGGATCCGGCACTAGGCGACATTAATGTCAGTGATAGAAGACAGAACACCTTTTCGTTTGTTTGCTTTAAACATCTACGCTTATCAAGTCAAATACGAGCTTCATATCGAGTGAAACTTTCCCACTATCACATGTCTGACGTTTTGCCTCCAAGTCAAGTTGCGGGTCAATTCCTGCTAGTTAATTTTCTGTATTCTAAGGTTGCTTTTCTTGTTTGTCCCATAGGAGTCTCGGCGTTCGAGTCCGCGCCATTCGATCACTTCGAACAACAGCTGTTCGAGTATCAGTCCCCCACCATCACCGGACCCTCATTCTCAGCATCACAACAACAGTCATAAACATCCAAACAACAATAACAACAGCCACAACTCCAATGGACAACAACAACAACAGCAGCAGCAGCAGCAGCAGCAACAACAGCAACAACAGCAGTCGGCAACCATTTCAACTGGACAGCACGAATGAGTTTAGAAATCAACGACGCTCCTAACCCAATCGGCGTTGTTGCTGACTCAGCCTAACGCCACGTCAGCTGAATTGTATTTTTAGCCGGCGTTCCACAAGGCTCGACAATAGAGCCTTCTGAATGCGGCCTCAAGCATTTTGCTGATAATCACGATTATTGTCAGGGGTTTAGACTAGCCACAGTAACTTGGAGGCAGCTTGATATGACTTTACTTTCACAAGCCGCACTTCTCCACGACCGTAACTAATGTCTCAAATCACTATCTACTCAGGAGAGGCCGGTGAACGGATGACTTCTATCAAGATACAACAATATAATTAAAGCAGAATGGATACGAAAGTGATTCTGGTTAGTATTTGGTAGCAAGCTGACGTCAGTAGCTTAGATGGCTATGGCTGAAATACTGCTATCCGACTGAAGCAGCTGCAAGCCTAAGCGAATAAATGATCCAATCCTTCCACGAGCTGGAAGAAGTTGCCTCTTCACACAAACACAGGCACATACACACACGTCTATATATATAGCTCATTCAAACCAGAATCAGGTTTCCCCGAATAAACAGAAGCTTGCTAGCACATGGAAAGACAAATTTCGACGGAACATTTCCTTCAGAACGAACGATTTCGGCACAAGATATTAAGAGGCCATACACTAGCGCAAAAAATACACTGGGAGAAATAATGGAAATACACTGTTAGATACTGGATCAGTCTAGCCGAGTGCGTATAATTTCAATACACAGTGGATTCTATGATCGCAAGTGAAGAGCAATTCCTTTTCTTTTACCACCTTCGTCAAACGTGCGACCGGCAAACTCAGTTTGCCGTTAATAAGGATTATGGTAGACCATATAGGTGATATGCATATGTAACTGTTACGATTAGTACGCTCTCTTCATCCACCATACTCCCCCTTTCACCGCAGATACACGCATTTATATATATATATAGAGCCAAATCTTCATCTACATTGATGCCTTCGCGAATACCTCTTTCAATTTTTGACCTAGACTATATAATAGATCTGATTTTAATACAAACTATTATTATTGCTATTATTTATTTGTACATTACTAGGTCGGCGACTGGTAACTGTGTAGTGCATGCGTATGGATATCAGTTATGACATGTTTACGATAATACTATTCATAATAACAAAATTAGTTAGTAAAAGAAAGGTTTATCATTCATTAAATGTATGTTCGGGTTTCTATACCATTGTTGTTTATCAATGGCAACTTTATGGCAGATGCCCCCGTGAAGACAGTGAAGTTCTACTAGGATCACTGTTCATTTTTGTATAACTTGATGTGGTCTCTGATATTCGATCCATGAACAATGCAATATCGATGATACACGTGTGAGGGTGTATTGAAACGCTTTTTTATTTTTTGTTTACAGAAAGAGCTATTGTAAATGGACATTTTATAAAAGCACATAGTTCATTTATATATGATGACTAATGTATATATATATATATATATATATATATATATACATTAGCCCTAATTTAACCCTTGGTGGTACTATTTTCTAAGCACTTGATAACTATGTAAGGAACCCATCTGGCCGCATGTTGGTCATCAGTATTACGACAAAGATCACGAGTGATTCTTAAATTAATATGAATATATTGTCATACGACTGCTGTAACAATATGACTGCACAACGAACGTCGTATTAAACTTTCAACATATATTTTACCCGTATTGTACCGGCTGCCTACCTCTGAACGCATCAAAGAGTGACATTATTTTTTCACTAACAGCAAACAATATTCATCATAGGCCATGCATATCTATTTAAGTTAGATGACAAAGTAGGTTGTATTTCGACAATAGAATGGTCTGATGTCAGTGTGTCGCATTTTGCGGCTCGATCATATATTGTTTCAACAGAGACGCCGGTCGACCTTTTTCCCTTACTCATTGTTAGCCCTGCACCGCAACGCATTGAGCGTATATAGCATATGTTATGAAATTGATCGAAAGACGACAAAGTCAACCTTATGAAGATTTAGCTTTTGTACAAAGCTAAATCTCTTGTTTTTAGAATAGATCGGCCGACAGTCGTTTAGGATTTACATGCCGTGCGGATAATTACTATTCGTTTGTATTTGTAATTCACTGGTTTACGAGCTAATACGGGTGCCCGAGTTACGAATACGGTTTCTTTTCTTTTAGGCAGACTCGACGTAGAGACAGCGACAGGGAACGGATTAGGGTGTTTGTATTCCTTATTATTGTCGTTATTTAAATACGCTTTAAAAACTGTCTCGGCAGACATTACTTTATTTAGCCAGAACTGGGTTTTATTCAAACAGCATTCTGCATTTTGCTCGGAAGTCGCTGAAAGTTTCGACCAGTTCTGTCTGGAGCGGCTGTGTAACGTGTAGAGAACATCATCATTTCACGCTAGATACTAGTAAGGGCAATAATAAAACGAAGGCTAAACGATTGTGCCACTATTGTATAGTTGATATCGATTCAGTTTTTGTCGTAAAATTCATGTAGTCACAATTTGAAATAGCGCGGGCGTGAAGAATGCCTGTAGTGTTCTGTTTGTTATGATAAGACTACCTGCCGACCAGTTAATACGGCCCGTTCGTTACACGTGAATAACATCCAACGTGTTCCCCGCGCAAAGTAAGTTCTATAATACCAAATGGCTGTACAATTAGTGTTGGGTCTTTTGAGATTAGCACAGTTTTTTTTTTTTTTTTTATCTAATAATCGGCTTAGTGGCACATGCGTACAAACGCCAGATCTCTGACAAACTGGAAACCTTTTAATTTTATTCAAGTTCACATCCGAGTACACACACACACACACATTTATATATATATATATATATATATATATATATATATAGGTTTTTGTAATTCTAGAATGTGTTTTGACTATAGTGATCATATGAGCATACACAGCTGACAAACGGTCAGGACATTTGGTGAACTATGTGCCTCTGTTTGTTAATTATATATTGCTATACATGATACTTTTAGATAATCAGTATAATACGAACAAGAGTAGTGAGTAGTGACAAACACATAATAGATAATCTACGGGTACCACCAGAAATATCATACTAATAATCACGGAGGCAAACCGTTACATATCTCACTGATTCGGAACGCCGAGGCGACTGGCGCAATGTGGTACAGATATTAAGACAACGAACAATTGTACAATATGCCCCCTAACGACCTCGGAAAATTTATAATAGAAACTATTTTAATTTATTATTTAGTACTATGATTATTATCACAGTGAATATTATAATTAACACTGATTGTTGTCATTATTAATATACTTATTTTTTAGGACTGAAAATTCCTCGTCTTTTTTTCATCTTCTAAATTACCCAACTTGGCTGCACTTGACGGGTCTCAAGGTGCAAGTCTGAAGTAAGCTGACGACAGTAAGAGAGTCGGGCCGTCGACGCCAATGAATAGGTCGACATATGTAGTAAGGAGGCAAACGAGAGGAAAATAACATGACATAGAAACAATATAAGAAATGATATTGGTGCCAGGATTACGCTAATCATCAATTACCATTATTATCATATCACAGACATGACAGCAGGCTAGTGCATAAATTATGCAGCAAAATACGGGGCAGTCGAACGGGAATCGATTGCAAAAACGCGAAGCGAAACGCAAACTGTCACTCATCGTATACACATGAAGGTAAATATTGCGATAACCATTGTATGAATGTCTGAATAAGGTCAGCAGCCGCCAGTGTAGCTTGACCTTCGACCATTCAGGGACACTGAGAGATACAATAATATCGACTGCGTAGAGATATATGGTGATAAAGGAACAAATAGCTAAAATGAAACAAACGGACAGAAAGATATACGCTGTACAATAGACAGGCTCCACTGACGGATCAGGGCCATGCTTATGATGATACTACATTCAGGGTGTAGTATCATTTTATTAAATGCAGTACATACAGTATATATATATATATGAATGAAACGAATTATATACAACGATAGGCGTCAAGAGCGAGGGACAAAGAGATAGAAAGCATGAAAAGATCATTGTGGTATATAAATAATATTGATAATGATAATATTATGTGGCGAGTATGATCGAAAAAAGGAGCTAACATGACTCGAAAGATCTAATAAATTTTGCTCATATGCGAATAAACGCATACTTATTAGAGATAATTTAGCGTGATGCCATCAAAAGGGAGTGGCCTGACCCTTACCGCATTCGATCTAAGGTGAGTCCTCTAAATGCCGGGTGTTACATGTAAAGGTTAGAAATAGAACGAACGCTTTTAGATTATACTTTGATCCTAGCGGAGACCATCGGAGGTACGTTCCGTTGGCAGTGGTGTTATCGAATATTGATTTTTTTGGCGGTAGAATCACCAAATCTCGACGAGAGAGCGGGAAGGAACCCAGATTTTTCACACGATTTGTGTCAGAACATTTGGAAGGTTACTGAAATACTCATAGAAAGAATTGCGCCTCTCCATCGGATGCATCTCCATCGAAATCTGTCTCACCAGAACCTTGTAGCATTAAAAAAAAAAAGCCTCAACTACCGTATTTATAGAAATTAGTCCTCCACAATTTTCTTTTCCATTACTAAAACTTGAGCAATATTTAGAAAAAAAAGATCTGAGACGATAGAAAAATCCGAGACAATTAAGGGTAGAGCTGAGGGATTAAATTCGAAAGTTGCGCACAATCCGGCGGGGATTACTTAAAAGGGTCAACTAGAATTTGAACGATTAAAGCGTGAGTAGTTCACACAGAGCCAAATTATCGATACTGTTAATGCAGTAAAGATCGTAAATATACTAATGACAATAGCAGTAATATAATTATATACCAGTAGTCGTGTGTCAGTCATGTTTAATGTACTTGGGTATCCAAGTTGCTATATCTCTAAAATTTAGGAGGCACAATGACTCTGTAAAAATTTTGGCTTTACGTAATTAAATTAGCACGCTTTGTATCTGCTAACCCTCAATGATGAAGTAAGTACGTCTAACTCTCGTGACTGCGATGCTATGAATAACATCATATATGTGTAAAAAAATCGTGAAAAAAAAATTATAAATTGCACGTCATGAATCTTAGGTTGGTTTAAATGCGCCTTTCCCTTTCATCTCTTCACAGCTTGTTTCCTTTTATATACCATTAAAAGTGTTCTCTTATCCGTACATGTCCATTGTAATTTTTTTGCGCAGTGGATGAAATTTTACGTAGAGTTCAGATTCCAAGGATAAATGTTCCTAATGAAAAAGCGAATTGCTCTTTTCTACGAACGTCGACCACCTACAGAAGCAGCCGGAAATATTTATTCTGCGAAGTTCAGTAATAGCATTCTGAAGCAGGAGATTACACCCAACCTTGATCGGCCATCCAGGTTCGCTCAAGACAGACTCAAGGTGCTTTTGAAGGCGAATAGCCGGTGAATAACTTATGAATCGGGCGAGACGATGAATCACGATCATTTCGTTATCGGCAGGCATCTTAAATCTTACGCAAAAACTAGAAGCCTCGTGCCTCATGAACCAAGTATGCCAAGCATAAAGAAATACAGCTTTCAGTTGCTTTTCAACGTTTTATTTGGAACCTGGTAGTACGCAGCTCTGACGACAGTTTTCTATATAGCATTGTTACGGGTGACGGGAAGTGGTGCCTCCACGCTTATATGAAAAGAGCGGGTTATTCAGGGAGACACACCTAACTTGGACGTACGCTGGACCGGATTGCCATTTGAAGAAGCCTATCATTTGCGCTGGGCCGAGCGAAAAAAATTTGATGCACTAGGTAATGCTAGAGAAGAACAAGACAGTCGACAAGATGGGCATGCTAGTCGTCCAATCGCATCAACTGGGCGAGCCTATTCACCAGAAGCAACCCTACAGATAAGACAACGTCATCCTTTTCCCTGACAATGCCTAGACTGTGCATGGTAAAGGCGGCTAAAATTGCCCTGCGGGAGATTGAGTACGAGCTTCTTTTGCCATTGTATTTTTCAGATCGCGCGTCAACAGATTATCATCTGTTATCATCTTTGGCAAGTGGGAATCATAGCAGCACATTGGACAGTGAAGATGGCCCCAATTGGTCAAACGAGTTTCCTAACCCCAGACATCAGGATTTTAGGCAAGACGGCAGTAAATAAATTGAGAAAGGCGTGAAAAGGAACAGCAAATACATAAGAGAATACAAGTAGGAATGACAAATATCTTATGAACAAGCTATCTGTCATCCCTACTTGTATTCTAGCTTATGACGTAACAAGATTACGTTATCAAAGAATTTTCCATGTTTACACTAAGCTTTGTCTCACACATTTACTCCATTTTCTCGAATCCCATCTACATTCGAATACTACCCTGCTTTTCGCTTGTCACGCTATTTGTACTTGTCTGATACGTGACATGTACAACGTCGTAATATCATTTTCATGTTCAGCATACGTTGACGGTTCTAGTTCTTGTTCAAAATAGGTCTCTATTCGTGATTATTTTACCCTTGCGTAATACGCATGAGCATCGTTACACATCTATTAAACTGCCACGCATACAGCGAGAACTACTCTAACATGGATTAAAACACTGAATTGTGCCACTTGTTCACTTGGAGTTTATGTGTACGATGGCCTAGATATGCCTCAAATACGCTGCGCCTTTCGCTGTCGTCGTCGTTTTTGCCTCAAACACACTTCCCGTCCAGTCAATACGAGAATCACTTCACTATTCGCGCCAAATGCTATCGTTTCGATTGATATTTGTCTTTTTGTTGTCTTAGTAATTTTAATCAGTTGCGTGTTGTTCGAGCACTTGAATTAGCTTGAAGCTGTACAGTACAAATCAGAAAAAAAAAACAGCCCTCTGAGGTAGCGTACAGAGTTGAGATAGGCAATGCTTGTGGCCGTTGAGTTGATAGAGGCTTACGGTAAGTGCATTAAACCCGTTGCGCTTGGATACCATTTCCCTTTCGCCTCCGCCTTCAGAAGGTAACATTCTAACGAAAATCTTCGTATTGCCGATTGCCGAACCTCTAATTCCTTTGTCCTTCTAAATCTACTTTTAATGTATTATTTGACAGCAACTTGTGGCACATTAGTCTGCATTAGAGGTCGGGAAAACCTAGAACCTGTTTTGAAACACAGAAGTTAAATGTATAGGCATTCAAACTGCAAAGAATAATGAAGTCATAAATATAATCTAAGGGAGAATAAATATACAACTGAGAGAATAATATTATGGCTTCTTATGTTGCTTTAATACTACTTGTGCACGTTATAAATGAATTAGAATTCGATATGTTTAAGATGAATCGTTGGTTTTTTTGGCATCACATATACTAGATACGTTAGAGAAAGTTCGATATAAGAGGACATGCACAATTCAAAAAATAAAGTACGCAACTAACGTTTTTACATGGCCATATCTTAAATAAATACCATCTAACTAGACGGAGTGCTATTTTCTGGTGGTAAGTTGTTTGTAAAATAACCAATACCTATCACTTCAGGCAAACGAGTCCTTAAAGTGTTAGCTATCTGGAACTGTGTGGATCTTTCTAAGGAGCTAATGGTCTACTTTCCGAGCGGTATGATAATTTTCGAAGCTGTAGGAAAGGCATTGGTATAGCGTCCAATTGTTCTCGGAGGCTTCCAGCGATGTCATCTGTGTGGGCCAATCCACATTTCACTTTTCCATCAACTTTTATTGAATAACTTTGCACTATTTATCTTTTTATATCCACGTCATTCGTTTAAATATAACTGATCATCCTCCCCGCTGTCCGCTTTCGTTGTTGACTCTGCGATGTTACCGTTGATGCTGCCTTTAAGACTAAGCGAATTTTGCTGGTTTGAATGTTGTCGGTTAAGTACCAGCTCAGAGCGAGGTCCCTCAATATACGAGCCTTTGAAGTTAACGAAAGGCGTAACCAGTACAATCAAATCTCCGCTGGGAAGATCGTCCGGATTCACCTTAATTATTATTACAAGATAGACAAGTTAATGCTTTATGAAGTTGTTTTCTTCCCGCGTGTGTGTTTTTGTCTTGCCTTCTATACATGTATGTACACTTTAAGCATAAGATACTATTTGAAATTAAATCGTATGTTTACAGTATTTGTGTGTATTTATAGAAATGTAATAAACATCCTGATTTCTTTAAGCCCAAAACGATTAATTGAGTGCATATTCGACTTATAGGCAAGTGCGCGCATGGGGCAAATAATAGTGTTGTGACTGTTGCGTCATATTATACATAAAAGAACTAGGCCATTGTTTATTGCCTGTAAAGTAATATAGATGAATCCTCAACCCATTATATGATACAAAAAATGTATAAAAACAAATAAATGAAGCGTTACTATTGTATCTGAGCTGTAAAACCCAACCAGAGATCTGATACTTCTTTGCAGCTCTCTAAAGTGTCCCCAATGCGTAACTTCGAAGTCGTAAGAACCATAACTCAATAATGCGCAGAGAAAAAAAGCTACTTTTGCCAGTGTTTTACCTGGTAGTATCTATCGCGTCGCCCTGTTTCAATATTGCTGCATCCCTCAATGGGGTCTTCGCGGCTTTTGCAAAAGGAGACAATAAATCCGGAAGGCTCCCAGTAGCTGCGATATCTCCAGCTTAAAAGAGCCTTATCCTCGTCCCAGTCGACACCTGCCAATGGAACCGGTGCGGGCTGATAGGTCGGCAACGTTATATTCGCTGCCGACGTAGAATCGAACACTCCGTAGCACACGTCCACTGTGATAACGTACTCCGTCCAAGGCAGTCTGACGCAGTTGCATTATCGGGTGTCAGTTTTTTCTTTTTCTTAGTTGCATATGTCAGATGTTATTTGATGTTTTGAAAATATTCATTTTTTTACAGTTTTTATTTTATACGTCCTGTAGTCTGTTTTTCAAATTTAGACAACATTGTGTGTGTATTTTATTTTTTATTTGTTGTTCTTTGCACTTCAAGGAAGTCAGTTCAGACCAGGTCTATTCACCATTGTATATCTGATAATATATCATTTTAATAATGTATATGTGAAACATACACTAGAGGGAGAATCGTTTTGTCAAGCTGGTCAACGTCATAATGCTGTGTTGTTTATTAGAGGGCACGTCGCGGTCATCTTTAAGGATATTTTAAGAACCTTCCTTAAGGATAAACATAACACATTTAAAGAAGCTCGTTTCAAATTGTTGTTGAAGTAATGCTGAACTGAACTGCTTCTACTGAGATCTAAAAATCCCATCAACACACCTTGGGTTGGTTATTTGAAACAAGTAATCGATCTGACATCCATATGAGATATAGACTAGTTTATTCTCGTCTTTGAATTTTCGACTTTTATAAAGCGCCTTGATACTGGAGTGTTCATCAAAAAGTGCGCTACGAGATAACCGTACAAGACACATAACTGTGAGCTAGAAGTCACACAATGGCCCATATCAAATGTTTTGAT
The DNA here is from genome assembly GCF_002443255.2 of Varroa destructor. NCBI lineage: Eukaryota > Metazoa > Arthropoda > Arachnida > Mesostigmata > Varroidae > Varroa > Varroa destructor. Next base: position 20,549,077 of record NW_019211456.1, read on the forward strand.
GGCACGTTCTGTTTGCAATCGGCTTTTTTGCTGGTTTTCAATATGGCTGATCTTACGATACCTATAAGAAGTCATCCTCTGCTCGCTAAACATACCGATGAATCAATCACAAGTTTGAATCTTTGAAAATCGAAAATATCCCGAAAAAAACCGTACATGAGACAGAGTGCATGTAGAAAATGACCTAGTCCACCTAGTAGCTCTTTATTGTATATACTTGTATAGTCTTATTCTAGTCTAGGGTCATTACAAAAACCTAATTGACTCATGTAATCAAGGTATTCATGCAGTTGAAGTTTGTGTGACCGGAAAAGTCACGCCTAAATGAGTATTTGAAAGCTTACCTAGAGAAGCTGAACGTAGCGTTTTCTGTTGCCACTGTGAACTTTTTACAGAATTTGGCCTCTTGCACTTCTTCATCCCAAATAGGCAGTCGTGTACCACAAATATTGACGTGGTACTCGGTCACCTTAGATAATTCGGCACCACCTTTGTAATCAATTTTCACTTGGATCTTCAAGAGTTCGAAACGGAAAAAGAGGAACGTTGTTAAACTTACTTATTGCGAAAATTTTCTTTCTAACTACACGACACTGAACAAGCCTATAAACCTATAATACAAACGACTATTCACTATGTGGCTAATCTTCAAGTAATTATCTGGAAGTATACGAATGAAATTTTGATATTTCAATAAAATTATAAGGAGGGTTCTATTTTTGGAAGTGTTCAATAACTGTTGTACTTCGGCATTTCGTTTCGGCATTTTCTGCTTTAAGACATCTGATATTATATACCAGAAAGTTAGGGTTTCCACGTAACGCAAAATATGAGAAAAATTTCGATAGGGAATAGATGGAATAGCTAAAGGCGATAATCATCACCGACGACATAATCTAACTTGCTGACCTACTAGTATCATAAGTTAACCTACATAACCATACCAAAACTATAAGAATAATATGCATTACAGACACAGCCAGTAATTACGCTATAACTTAGTCCTGACCTATGTGCTCGTTCCTTGTACGTGCATGTTTCACTTGGTCAACAAATATATTACGTTATTTTTTGGTGGTAAAGTCGCAACAGCCTAGTGTGGAAGAAGCGGGAATACTACTTGAGAGGCCTTATTTATGAGTCCCCTAAAATATAGCACCGTTCTATTTGGACATTCTTATAAGCAGAAAATGGAGAAAGATATGCGACTGTATCTTATAACTTTTATTTATTAAACTGAAGCGATCCTTCACGCTAGGCGTAAGGGCATAGTAATACATAGATTGGGCATAGTTTTAATTACTGTTGTTATATATATATATATATATAGCTAAGTCATATATATATATCATCTAGCTCAATTACAATAATTATTTCAGTAAATGAATCTGCTTATTTGACAGGAAATCTAGTACAAGGAAACGATCTGTGCCATAAAGCCAGAGAACAAACACTCATTGACTTACGTCCTGCGAGTCAGCATTATTTTCCGTCGAAAGGCTGATCTTCTCAGGTATCTGTGCTTGACTGGGTACGTAGAATGAAACCGCGCGCGGCTCGCTCTGTATAATTGTATCGCGATGCATCTATTTATTGAATGGAAGAGAGACAAGATGATTTTATATTTTATATTGATTTTTATTGTCAGTTTGTAGTAATATATCACGATTTTGACATATCGTTCTACTCGAATCAACAGTTCTTTGTATAGATTATAGTCGAAGCTTTGGGTTGAATCATTGTTAACCCTTGTTAGTTCTAAATGCACAACATTTGTTGAAGTTAAGTCTGACTTCAACTTGACTCTCTGTCTATTTCGTTTTGAACCAGCATCTACATCCTCCATGCAAAACACTGCCACAATTGTCAGCATCATAGCTGCTATAACTAGGCCGTACCTGGTAAAGAGATTTGCTATTGCTTAGTGCAACTTGAAAATATATACTGTACAGTTAACGAAGAACCGGTGGCCGACTCATGCTAAATTAGGACGTGTTACCCTTTAACTATGTATTCATTTTAACAACCTTTCCCGTTTGAATGGAGATGTAGTAGACGCATCCGTTTTCCAAGGATGTAAGGGTTGCCGATTTGCTGCTATGTGGTAATGATGTCGCTGAACAAGTGGAGCTAGACCCGCTCTGTCCCGGGCGACCGGATATGCATTTGGTAAGGAGAAAGTAATCTGGCTCCGGAATAGTCGCATAGGTCCACGATACTATCGTACCTTATTACCAAGATCAGATAATCATAATAATAAATGAATGACATTTGGAACCACTTACGTGTCGATACCCTGTCGGCTAATTAGTTTATTAGGAGTCTATGGGGACTGATCTCAAGCAGCGTCAGAGTACTTGAAGGTGCTAAACATAATGAACCGATGTCGAAGTAAAGGCCGCTGGCGAAAACATTGGTGCATTGAAATCTTCCTGAAGGTGTTATAAGAGAACTTATGATATGAACTTAATTGCTCGCTTCGTGTAAACAACGACGAAAGATACGGCACATCAAGAAAGTGTAACACACACGCAGTAACTCAATAATAATCTAATCAAAAATCTTGTAAGGCCACAATAAAATCAATAAACTTCCGACTGATGCTTTGATTGATGTTGACGGTCTGTTACCCGTACCACATCATACCAGAATTTGGTCTTTTTTAAATTTCGTATTCAACGGTGAAATTAAAAATCAAAATGAGTTTTGCAACTTACTGTTTGTACTATGAGATAGTTTCAGCGAAGAAACTGGAGGCACAATGCCTCCTAGTTGCGGTAGTTGGAATAGCTCCTCCTTCTGAGCTCTGTAATGATTACAACTTCAAGACGGATCGACAATCAATCATTATAATATATAGAGCACGCGTAAAGGTCTCTGAAAATGAACTCTTGATACTTGATTTGTCAATGATCCTTGAGTAAATAGGGAAATCCTATAAGGCGTCGCAAGATTAGTTATGACACGACTCTGTAGGAAAACAGGTGTTTTCAGTGGACTTGCACGTTCAACTCGATCGAATGGCCGTGATAGGTCAAACCGACGCAAATTCGGTTGTCGATAGAGATCTACTGCTAAAGTATTTGCTAGTTTTCGTTCTTTATAGAGTGTTTGACGAGATAGGAAATGTGGTTCATAAGAGGATTGCTCATGCATTAGAAACGCTTACCAATAAAAACTCTTGGAAAACGGTATTTGTGAACTCAATTTACGTCAACTCTCTATTCATCCGAAGCTCGAATGAACTGAACCGAAACGTCTTCGATGGCCTTCCACAGGAGGATATAGAAATGGAATAGTCCACATTCAAATATAGCTAGAGTAGTACCGTTGTGAAAATCGTCCAGGATGACTAATATGAACCAAAGGACTGATAAATAACTCTATTATTATTTATGTCTGGTAAAAATGTTTCTCAGATGCTGCACCTGATCGTCGTTCGAAGCTTGAGAATATATGACGTCCAAGGCAAAATGTTGCCTGGTCCAAGCGTAAGGACAGACTGGTGCCCCGATAGCTCGACCCATGCCAAACAACTTACGTTATCTCTGCATAGTTGATACTGAAAAATCAAATGATTGACCACAATATATGTCATTGCACAATAGGTTTGATTTATATAATGCAATTCATTGCTTATTGCCGCGGGCACGAGCGAAGAGGTAGATACCCTCATTTTGCAATAGCACCGATTTTACGATGCTTAGAGGAATATATATATAGTTTTAACGTAATGAGTTGTTTCTATATTTATACGCCAAAACGGTTTTCTATTCAGTTCTAATAGAGTATGGAGGAAAAAGATAAACGTAAAAACATATCCTGTACACATTTACATATTTATAGGATAAAGGAAAACAAGTGATAAGTCTACATTTTAGTAGTGTCTAATTTTGTTCCAAAGCAAAAAAAATATCTCCAGCTGGTAATCAAGCCTAATAAAAGGATACATATTACCTAAAGGAGCAAACTGTATCCGGGTGCTGAGTAAGCGTGCAAAACACTATTTCATTTCCGAAAAAATTAGTCGACTACGTGTTTGTATACAAACGCTTGCTCTGATACAGGGTAAAAGTATATATATATATATATATATATATATATATATGTAGAGGAAACTCTATTCTCATTTTTCGTATCAATTCGAAATCAATAAAAAAAAATTCGCATTTTATCATCTGCGTAAAATTCGTCTGCTTCAAAGTTTTCATTTGGTTAAAGACGAAAAAGTATCCCCGTAGAGCCAAACATATCATTCTTTTTGTACCACTTAAACGTTGGCTGAGCAATAGAGGTATCAAAACAAACTATGGAGTATTAAATGAAAATGAGTTGAATGAATCAAAATATACTCTATTCTGCAATCATGATATGAATGAATTATAAAAGACTGTACTTTTTTTTTTTAGATCAAATCAAATATCTCGTCAAAATTCGACAAGTAGTCGCTTCACTGACTCTCCTTCTAGTGGCTCAAGCAGCGATAATAGAGGTAATTAGCGATAACAGATGCTTAATATGGATATAAGGTAGTACCGCACTGTTGGGAAAGTGTACATTATTTGCAGTTAATTTATTTCTGCTAATAGCAAGTTGTAAGTTAACTACTTTTAACTCAAATTCGTGTCAAATGCCTGCGTAGAAAGGCCTGCTTGATTCGATCGAATACGAAAGTCGATTTTTTTTATGGAAACGCCTTGAAAAACGGAATCCCTTACCAAATTTTGAAACCGTAAAGCCCATCGAGATTGAATACCTTGACCAGAAAAGAAAAAATATGTTTGATGCAGTAGTTGTCTTCCGCCTTTTCCCACTTTTTGCACATTTCTTTTTAGGTACAATTTCTGATCGGCCTGAACATCCTCTTGGCGGTAATATGAAATCAATGACAGCTTACTATAGCCACCAATGAACGCCTATTTTTCCGCATATGAAGCTGTTGGAGGCTATACTAAACTTCAGAGGCTCTATTAAAATTTTTACTGGACATGATAATTAGTTATTTTTTTAGATTTTATATAAAGTATAGAGAGAATGAGGCTTTAAGATATCGATTTATGTACCTAATGACTTGAGGCTGCTGGTAAAATTTTTAAGTGATCTCAACGCTTTAGAATCTTCTATTTACAACGCCTCAATTATTTAGGTACTAACCAGCAGTGATTGCTTACCTCATTAGTAGCCGTTACGTAATGATGGTTCAATGACGTGTTAGTATTAAACTGAATACGAAGAGAATTGCTTTTAAATCCCTGATTTTTTTGTTCATCACATGAAGACACACTAAGCATTAAGTTGCGAATAGAGTAGTACTTGTCATAGCAACGAATTGACTGACGCTCGTTAGGCTTATCCAGCTGACGTCTAATTATTACTTGATGCGTTTTTTGAGCCCAAGGATCAGAAGAAAACCATGTCGTGAGTGTACAATTCAATTCAGTCACTTCATCTGACATCGACTTAAATACTAGAAGATTGTTAGAGCCTGATAGATCTATCTTTATTATAGGTCTGGGACCCTCCCGAGCGGCGTAACAAGCCACCTGATGACTAACTGGACATGGCCATTTAGAATTATTCCATTGAAGCTTAATGTCAGAACTTTGATCCTCCCCCTGAAACTGAAGATCGGGCAGCTCAGATGGTAGCGTTCGTTGTTGTGATGCTACTGTGAGTGCGCTGGACCTGTTACTCTTCGGCTCAAAAAATGCGATTACTTGTACCTCGTATTCGGTATCGGGGTCAAGACCTTCGATTGTAATATTCGATTGGAAACCGAAGGACAAAATTTTTTCTTGCACTAGAATATCGTTGTTGACAACTTTTATCAGGGATCCGTCACTGATTTCTGATAACCACCTAGCGTGTAACGAAGTGTTGGTCAGGGGACGAACCACCAAATCTCGCACAGGCGGCGGAGCCTCATCGCAGAACGTAACGCCTTCAACCGTTGAACTAACTGTGGCATCCGATGGCAGTGTTTTGATTTCCAGGTGATATTTAGTCCTTGGTAGTAAATTCCAGGTAGTAAACGAATTCACGTTTGCCTTAAGTTCGTACTTCAAAACGCGATGTAATGAATAATGGCTCAAACGAATGACGAGCTCGTAACTATTGCAGAAATGACACACATCCCACGTGAATTCTAAGTAACTGCGCGCAAGATGAACGGTCTCTCTGACTCGAAGAGAGCGCACACGGTCGTGATCCAAACGTATCTCAGCAGGATTCACGGCGGTCAAAGCCACGTGTTCATCAGCTAGGGCTACTTTTCTAGACCATATTATTAAAACTAAAAGCCATGTTATTGAAATAAGCACCCTCATTGCGTACCGAGCAAAACGTCCTTATGGCGAAACCAAGATTTCTAATGTATCTTGTTGCAGCACGGCACACATTTATCGTGATCCTGCCTTACATTTTCTTTGGCTGTACCGTTGGCCGCAGGGAGCGCTCGAGGAAACTAAAGTAATGCAAGGTGACTCGATTGCTGTAAAAGGATGGAACGAGGACTTTTATGCCTGTTTCAGTGCTTTCTTTAAGTGCCGTTGTTCTGGGTGAGAGTGCATGTATCTAATCGTCTGGTGTCGTTTGATAAATCGTGTTCGTTATCGTTTTTCGGTACCTGTTTCTACCAGGATGCATCCCAAAATAGATGGGTTCTGACATGCCTGTGTCTTGGGAAACTCTTAAAATGTTTAATTTCTCTTATTATGCAAAAAACGTAAGTTTGTTTGTACACGTTTCTTTTCAAACCGTCAAAGTATATCCGGCACTATGCCAATAAAACATAGTGCATTTCGACATAGAGTTCTAGAGGAAGGAAATGCCAAAGTAGAAAACCCTCGATTACACCTATCATATTTGAAATATATGATATATACTGCTAACTGGTATCAACAGAGATTAATATTAATTTTTTACTTTTCTGCATCTGTCGAACAGAGACATGCAGGAAGCCTTAAACTGGCGTTGATGATGTGATACCTAAGAACCCTACGGCAAACCTTTCGCTCATAGCTCTCGTTCCCCTAGGCTGGAGTGCTACGCTATAAATGATAAGGACCACAGGTGACAAGTAGCATCACAAAGACCTTGCTCTTGCCACTCGACTATCGCATGGCAAGTTATTTCATTCGCTAATAATGCATTGTAATGGAGGCGGCTGTCAAATCGCGCACTCGCCACCAGCCAAACATCAGCAGTACATAAAGCCTAAGTGTCACCGATCCTAAGCTGGCTTTCATTCAACTATGAAATCGTCGTTATCTCTGTTAAAGATGTAGTGGAAGACATATAACGTATATTGTAGAGAGCTGGCAAAGCGTCCTGCACTTGCCTCGTTCGGCAAAGCTGAGATAAGAAGAACCGATTTTATTGGCTAGAACTGATCCAAAATAAATCGTTCCGACAATGCCTCGGGAAATCTTATCGCTATCTTCCATTGCTGATTAGTGCTTGTTTTTTTGCACTACATACTCGTTTCAAAATATACATACACTGAACAGGGCAATGATCTAAATATTCAATAGTATTTGCAAATTGTAGTGTTCTTCAGCAGTTAAATAGTTTGTTTAGCATTCTCGCTCAGACACTATTGTGAAACGTTTTTGTAAAATAAACAACATGTGTAAGGCAAATAAGCATTACGATACACCCTAATTCATTGAAATCAATTAAAAAAAAAGATCAAAGGTGAATTATTAGTGAGAAATATTAAAAATAGCCAAAATACTAACTAACGATATCAAACGCCAAACATTTAAATAGGGCAAAACGCATTTCTGTCTCAGCAGGTACATTCAAGTACTTGCTTCCCACACTTGATCGGGTTAAAGCGTGGTTTCGAAGCTATAGTATAAGTGCAAACTTCATGTAAGGACGCCTGGTTGTTCTTATACATGTAAGTTGAAGGGAAACTAGCTATCAAGCGACTGACGTGCTGTGCTGCGTATGCTGTAATAGGGTACCGTTTTTAGTTGCCCAGATATACGCTCAATCAATTAAGCGTCGGAAATAGAAAAGTAGCAGAAGTAGATGTTGCAACCAGCTTTATCTTGCTATATATGTGCCCCTGTTAACAGTGAAACAACATGGTCAGCATGCAGCACATGCTAAGAATTGCAAAACAGTATCTGATCGATTAGATACGACAGCCGATACTTTTCATTCCAGAGTCTTTCTATAAATTGTATCCTTCATCAGTAGCTTTGATTCAATGTGGTGCGAAATGGGGTAACTGCTTTTTAAAAACACAAGTTTTTTTTTATCGTTGTCATAGAGAGGTAAAGAAAACGACGCAGCTTATTATTTATTCGTACGAACAAAAAACGTGAATTGGTAAAATCTTCCAGAAGAGCTGTACCGAACTCACGTTATTCATTGAAGTTGTAGTTGAATAGTATTACGTCAATTTCTGAATTAAATTCTCTCCGGAATTCTTGCGCTTCTTACAATGAAAACTACGTATTTTGCAGATCGTTCGACGTGTGACCTCCTGCATTATTTTCCACGATCATCAATAATTATATACTTAAAAGCTAACGTAGGGAGCAGACCAGTGAAAATGGTTGTCAGTTGCCAACGCGTCAAGATTCGTCCTTTAGTAGTTAGCAGCAGTAACAAAGCAGTGATAGTCGACATCGGCCTGACGTACATGGGAGCATTTAGAGATTTTCTCGGGTTTAGACTCACCTATTATTTGTTTTTGTATTTCAAATAACGAGGGGCGTCACAGCACTGATCTTTAAACCTAATTTTTTATATGTGAACTCTATAATTACTCTCTTTATTGTAAACTGTTCACTTTGTGGGTTCTCGCCATCGGTGAGTAAAAGCCTATGGCACGCTTGACCTTGCGGGTTGTTAAAGGGATCTTTGTTTGGAGATGGAAGTTCACATCTGCCGGATAGCGAGGCTTGTTTCCAGTCATCTTGAACGGTCCAACTATTCCCGCATTGCGACGGCCGGAACGACGTAAATAAATCGGTCATTTCAATGTTGTCTACGTTGACAGCAAAAACCTGAATCAGTGTCGTTCTGGCTCGGATTCAGCTCGAAGCTGAATATGTCATACGAACATATGTACTTGAGATAAGCCGATATGGTTGCATTGGATGCGGTAGTCATTTATGTGGACATATCAACAAATTACCGCTCATGGTAATATCAGGCTTGATCTTTTAATTGCTTAGGTAAAGCACTATCATTCACTTCACCGTCAGTGCGTCGTCCACCGTCGACGTGTTCTTCTTCCCATGCGAAGCTTAACCCGTACCGTAGGTGATGTTCCATTGGTAGCTGAGTAATGTCAATAGACCGGAAAAGGCCCAAGCAACGGCAATTAGAGGATTGGTATGATTCGTCGAAACGTCGAACGATTGGTTTACCAGTTCGGCGGAACATTATTTTTTAATCTGCCACCTAACAAAGCAAATTTAGAGAAAAAGGGTACACTCCGAGTCTTGCTTATTTTTACAACTGTATATTGTATAATTAATTGTCTTATTTTATGCATTTGAATTGAAATTCAGTTTTAGAATTATACTGCAAGCCCGCCATATATTTGTGCGCTTACTACTTGTTGTATCAACGACACAAATTCTGCATAGTATAAATAAATGACGAAATTTATTGCCTTTTTGAATGAATATCATAATAATATAAATATTTAGTCTTGCTCTTGTATGGATACGTTTGAGTGGAATTTTCTTGGTAGGACTTCCAACAATTGTCTGTCTATAGCACACGATCTCGTATAACAACATGGCTAGAGGGCAGCTCGAACATTGATAACAGCTCTATTTGTTGTTTGCAAGGGCCGCTCCTAAACGCACAGACACACACGAAGTTGTGCTTGATAACAGGTCAGATTATCCGTCATTTAGCTTATTTAATGTAATTTAGTTGAATAGGGGTGCTCTACATAGCTGCGTAAAAAGTAACGTGACTAGAAACGGTCAATTTCCAGCTTCGTGCTTTTCCTTTTTATCGGTGTAAGTTAATGTATCTCTGGGCCATCGACTCATTTAGAATAATTTTCTGCAATAACGCAAGCTATGGTCGTAATCGAGATCACCCTTACCCTATCGTTATTGTAAACTTCGAATGGTGTTATTGATGGGGTGAACATCGCATTTAAGATAGCTAACAGCAAGTTCTGAGCACGCTTGTAAGCTCAATTCAATTCAATGGTTCTCGCGGTACCTCCCTATCAAAATGACCGCTAAAAGCCTGCCACCTTTTGAAGATCTGTCAGTATTTCGAAGAATCATCATCATCGCCATCGTAGTCCTGTCGATAAGCGTCACCCTCGCCGTACGACGAAAAGCTACTATGGTCCGACGGTGAACTTTTCCAGCTGCGCGAACAACTTCGGTTAGTAGTCAGTAGCAGCGTCTGGCTGAGCGGCAGGCAGGTAGCACCGCAATCCAGCGATGACGGAACTGGTCGGCGCCGCGGGGTTCCCCGGTCCGAGGAACGACTTAATACAATGATAATGCTGTCACTAGTAACGAAAAACTCGTGCTACCGACCGACGTTGAGAATTGCGCTTGACCTTCGCGGCCGTTAAGCTGCATCGAATAGCGGCTACCCTGGTAACTCCTACCAGTGCACGCTTCACTGAGAGCTGCGATCAACGATGCATACCTACCAAATAATGAAATGAAATTAAAAATCTAGATTAATATACAACCCTGTAACGGCGAACGCGTGAAAGCGAGTTCATAGAAGCCACCCAGCTGCAGTCGTTAGGGATGCAGGGATATCTGTTGTTAGTTGGCATGTGACAGAGTCAAATAAAACACTTGGACACATGTCACGCTGAACCGCGTTCTGTAACTTTTCAATAATGACGTTTTAGACGTAGGTTCAGGACAAAAAATCCATTTACCTTACCTGAAACTGAGATTGTTACCTCTTAAGTAATTGCTCCAAGGGCTGGCTCGCTGTACGTCACTTCTGACACATTTCCGACACGTTTCTCGTCTGCAACCCATTGCTGCCTTCGTACTATTTTTCCGATTTTGCGGTTAGCTGCATGTTTCCAACAAAACAAAGCTAGATGCACACCAGTTCAACCCATTTCAACATGCTCCAAACAGAAACTACTGAAACCATTATGCTCAATTTTCCCACAATTCTAACGTATCATAATAGCCCATAGAAGCTCAGTGGTGTATTATACGGCTTGCACGTCCAGAAAATGCTCAATACATACCTCTAATGATACTGTTATGTTTCTAATGATAGCTATGAATTGTTTCTAGTATCCAATACAGCTCATTGATAGTGGATATGGTCATATCGTCATATTTATTTATTTAAGGCTTATCTAGCCACCTTGTCGTAGCGTATTAAACGATCGGTGACCAATACGGAGAACTTGGGGATTAAACATTGGTTTTAGCGCCAAACCCCTGTCAATGTGCGCTCATCATTGTTTTATTAGTGGCATAGCTAGTGTTGAATACGCTCACAAAAAGTAAGTAGGATAAATACTAAATGATGATAATCCTCCCGAGTCAGATTACGTACGATTTTCTAGAAGATCTATTCATATCGAAGGGAATAACTCAATTCTTCCATTCATAGCCGTAGTTAGAGTGGAAATAACAGTTGTATTACATAACAAAGCGAAGGCACCCAAGAGGAAAGCACCCGTTATTTTTTGTGCTAACTACTTATTTTCCATATAGATTCTTTTTTTAATCTATGAGTAGGGTCTATGGTTATCCACCAGTTTAGCACACGATTAACCATTATCATAATCTAATTAGTACTATTCCACTTTTCCTACGGTTTCTGGGTTTTTTTTTGCGTCTTTTTAGTAATCATTGTTTATTTTAGGGGTTGTCGATCGAGCAGTAGCGGTTCGCATTCGTACTAGTCGTAGTAGTAACTTTTGACTTTGTTGCAGAGTATTATTATTTACTATCATCCGATAGAGGTAAAATACCTACCACAGTAGCCTTAAATCAGTTTACACGGGTCGGGACTTCCGGTGTTATCAGCGACACGCTGATAATACCCGACCGACGAGCGATTTGTGCAGGAATAATTAGAATTGACCAACTGACGTAATGGAGAGATACCTCCGAATGTGTTTTTATTTTTACATTTCGGAATAATGTTTGTGTTCTCCTGACAATGGCCTTCTTCGTTAAATATCGATGTAGCATTTATATGGCTGTTTCTATTTGCCTCGTGTAATGTAGTAGGGTTATGTCAATATGATTGCTCTTGTACTGCTACAGGCCACTGCTCATACTACAGTCATACTCTCTTGATAATATCATTTCATCAATTATAATTGTTAAACTGAGTTTTGCTTTTTAACCGTCATTCAGTGATACCCTGCCCTTGGTTTCGCATCACTAACTATAAATATTTAGCGGCGTTTTATGGATATGATCGAACTGAATTTTGCTCACTCGGTATAAATTTCTTCCTCTCTCTTGTATATATATACGAACAGGGTACAGAGACATCAATGTGGAACAACCTGTGGACCTTGTATAGTGTCACGCTGGACACAAAAACAGCTCCTATGGCTGTGGATATAAAAAAGATGACTCGTCTTGGTTTTTCGAGTCGGTACAAAAAAAGTATTGGCTTTGTATCATGAGTCGGTATAAAAATGAAAAAGGAAAAAAATGCAGATAATTTATCAGTGTCGTTAGGCGTTGTCGTCGCAGATTTCAAATGTTTGTTTTCATTTTCTACCATTGTGGAAAAATAACAATTCGTTGCTCCCGTAAGCCGCAACAGTTGTATTTAGTCTGAATAACCACTGTACGAGGCTCATCCAGTGTGCTTGATAGCGGCCAAGGTAACTTAACCAGTCTTACGAATTACAGTCTTCACATTGCAGTCTTATTTCATTTACTCGATCATTACCAATTTCATCAATGATTCAAATAAGATCAGCCACGAGCCGTAAAAACGTTCCATTAGTGAAGCGTACTGTTCGTTTTCTATCAATGCACAGTTACACGTTAGCATAATTACAGTTAGGGAAATAATAATCATAGGACAAAGTAATCATTGAGTGGATAAGAAAGTGTGTTCGCCCACTTTGTATACTATTACAGGTTATGGCGAAGACGCGCTTTCGGAATATGAATCGTTAGGTCGGATTTGACGTAGAAAATCGAATGGCCTGGTGATTCGGCCTCACCAGGCCATCTGTAGGTTCGAGCAATGAATTAAATCTCAGTATTACTGCAATAACCGCACTGTAGTTCTTACTATCAGCTGTACGTGGTATCGCTAGCGTCAGGGAGGAAGTCGTCGAGGTTGAAGCGGTTGTCAATGTCGAATTCGTGCTGATACGCTAATAAATAGAAGTAGCGGCGAACAGGGTTGTTAGGGTTAAGTTGCTGCTGCTCTATCGCCGTCTGCTAATGTCGCGTCTTTAGAAAAGCCCTTTTTTCTTTTCCTTTCTCTTTTCCTGTTTGCGCGAGTCCAAAGTGCTGACAATGACCAACGCGAAGAAGCAGCGGAACGAAGCCAGCGGCAATGGGAAGGCGGTAGAAACGTCAGATACGCAATGACGCCGATAATAGTGATGGGCAGCATGAATATCAGGGGCACACGCAGAAATCGAATCATAACACGGCAAAAAAACGGTTAGAACGTTAGTTACATTTTGGTTGATCGGCATGATCATGCTAATCAAGTTAGTGGTAAATAAATATATGCTAACAGTGGTAGACTGTGTGAGTACGTGGGTTGTCGTGTTTAACAACGACAGTGAAAACGCTTTAACGTTTATATACATATATGTATATATAGATTACATTATTTCGGTTAATATGTGCTATTGCTGAAGCATTAAGATGTTGTCCAAGTGAAAATTGGGCCGAACAATAGGTAAAATATATGTTAGAAAACTAAGATGTTATCGCACCGTGCAAATGCCAGACATTCCTTATATATCCATCAAGTTCCGTCCAAGCTCTGTCGACAAGGGCGTGGAACAATCATGTTTGATTGATCCGTACACAAACAAAGGACTTCAGTCCCTTTAATACTAATCGAGCATATTACGAATCAGCCTGCCATAAGCAATCGCGATGGATAAAGTTAAACTGATATCACAATAGCATGGTGAAGTATCTGCGACTTCTTGTAGCTGAAAAAGTTTCTGTATAATAATTGAGTTTCGGTATAATAAGGACTATTTTAACCTGCATTTAATCGGATAATTTCAAGTAAACTGGCCTGCTTCTTAAATCCGACGTATATTTCTATTTTTGTCTGTCCGAGTTTTGTGTTGTCTTATAAAGCTGCTTCTAAGAGAAAAAAAAATAGCTACTGATAATGGGGGCTAATAGAACCTAAAATGGAAAAATCTGCGCCATGTTTAGCCGACGTCAGCATCATGTTAGTATCTGCTCGTAACATATTTTAAACTGGTCCTAACCGTTGCGCAGGTATTATTGCTCAATCCAGGAAAATAGGCACTTAGCGATTTCAGCCTTTTCTAAACTTTTCACTCAATGAAGTAAATCAGCTTTGCACCCGATTTACGCTTTAGGTCGGTACTGTCTGCAATATAGCAGTCCATTTTCAACCTTAAGCTTACACTTATTATTGTTTTAATGTGTGCCATCTGGCGCAGGTCGAAAAGTTTCAGTTTTTACGCACAAAATACCTTCACCGATTGCAATGGGGGCAAATTCCTTGTATCGGCTTATTAGGTTCTCATCGTGTAAAAGTATTGTGGAGGTAATGAACCTGTCAAGGGTCTTATTGTTATGTGTCAATTATCATACCGCTTTGTCGACGCAGATTATATATAGAACCTGATAATTGTTATTTTATTACACTGTCTTTATTTCGCTCGTTTCCTGACTATGTAATTCCCTAAATCTTGCAGTATCGCAATGACAGTTAAATGTGACACTCACAAAGAAACCATCTCGACGCCAAAATGACAAAGAGTAGATCCTATCGAGGTGCCCGGCTCAAATGTTCCCTCAGTAGGTTACGAAGAAGGTTTTAAGAGAAAATGTGGCACTGTTTTAACGCATACATATAATAATACCCTATGTCAACGCCGTCTTAAGATTGTTCTAAGATTGAAATTAGTTTAAAAATTCGACCGTAAAACTAGATTAATCAAGCTAAAGTTATCGAACGTGTCTTTTATATATTGTGTTTTCCTAGCTGTAAAGGGAAAATACTGAAAATTTTTTTTTTAGAGCAAATCCAATTGACTTGGTATATTTGCAACTGGCAATTAGATCGAGGCTCGTTAATAATAAACGGATCAATGAATAAGTGCTACCTACGAACTAACCCTTTTTTTTTTTTTTTTTTTTTTAGCAATTTTGCTATAGGACTACTATGAATTGCAAATGTTATGGATTTTCAGCGAGCAAAAACAGTGCTAAAAAATAGGTAAGAGGCCACGCGATAGCCTCATATGCATACAGGGTTGTAATAGTTCAGAACTCCCAGAAAAATACGAATGGTAAAAATCTTGCGGGCCTTATTAGGTCATTAGTAAATTATGGTGGACAGATCGAGGGTGTGTCGAATGGATTTCACTAAATAAGAGCAGCAAATATGGAAAAATTGACTATTGTGTACGGGCATTTTCTTAATTGGCTCAATATCGACTGCATCCCCTTTCTATCTACGTATCTAAGCGACATGTTCTAAGAAAACGAAGGAAATGTTGTTTCGATGAATCATTGATGTTAAATTGTCCTTCAAACATGCATGTAGTAAAATAAACAAAAATATAAACGAACTAAGTAATAAGGTTTATTAAGTTCTCGTTTCTTCTGTCTCGCTGCTTGACTGCTTCATCCACTAATATTTGTATATAACAATTTGTTCCGCATTTGCAACAGTCAACAAGCGTCAAAGACCAACTAAAAGCTCCTAATTATTCTACACAATTCCAGCTGACCTTTGCTTTTTCGAACTTTAAAACATAGTTAGTCAGTAATACATTCGATCGTTCAGTTCATTTTCAACGAAGAAAACATCACCACTATTGACTTTCGCCATTTCATGCCCAAAGTCTTCGATAATAATCAGTCAATCAATCATCGTAAGCACCAGCCACATAGTTAATACCCTTTGCTTATGGCGCACATCAGCTATGTGCGTCTGGAACTTACAAATATTTGCTACCAACGAGTACTACGATGCGTTATTACATAATACAATTTCATGTTATGATGGTTTGCTGCTGCCTTTCTCCATCACGACCACAAAGTTCCATTAAGCGGCGCCTTCGTACCCACCAAAACATTAGTTATGAGTGGCTTTTGGGATTTAAAGGTCCGTTGAGAGTACGACAATGTTCGGATAGTCCTGACTAGGGTCTGGCTCGGTGGTTTTGTTGTTAGTTTCTGTGATATATGTGTATTGTATATATATATATATATATATATATATATATATATATATATATATATATATATATCATCTGTATCTTTCTGCTAGTTCTGTGTACGTGCTCTGAAAGCGCAGTGGCGCGCCTTTAACATCTATAGCAGATTTGACATGCGTAGGTAGCTCTGATACTATTTATGTTTATTGGAACCCAGATTGCAATATGTGTATATTAGATCCGCTTCTTTATTTTTACTCCGTGTACTGGCTGTTCTCGGCAGTCGTGGCACATTGAATATAACTTTCATCCGCTTTGAAGAACGCTGCTCTTGCCATAAACTTCTCATCGGCAGTAGACAGTGAAGAGCCAGCTGCCAAGTTAACAGTTCCGTTTAGCGCCCGCCATATTTCTTTAAGCGTACGACAACGTCATAAGTATTTCTATTTTCCTGTAGTGCTACTAGAATCACATCTGTACAAAATTCGGCCTGTTAGTGAACGATCTTGCGGGACGCTGATAATCATTAGCAGTAATCAGGAAGCTTCTGTCACTTACAGCAGTGACGATGACTCTAACTCCCTCTGAGTAAAAACGCTATCTGGTCACGCTCGACCACCATTAACTTCTGCATACTGCCGTTACTCGACGCGCATTGGAAGCTTTACATGTAATTAAGCACGGTGCGAACTAACTTGGAATTTTGCAAGTTCTCTTTTTATTGACCAGTCTCTCGTTGCATTTTCGTGCACAATAGACGTCTATCACAAATGGAGGCTATCGCAGTTCCTGAATTTCCCGTTTTGAACAATCGCTCAAAAGGACAAAGTTAGCTCTCACGACGTGACGCCTCCTAATTTAAGTCGCAGTCAATACAGCTGGAGGAGTCACGAAAGGTGCAAAGTTGTGCCGAAAAACGACATAGATGCGCGTTGGGACAAGCTGTTACGAACTGCCATTGATATAACGATATTCAACGCTCAAGCAATTCATTCCATCTGCTGCCACTGCTATTGTTGATTACATGACCTTTTCGAATGACGGGAAGCACCCCGTCCAAGATCGTCTTGGCCATCTCCCGCGATGACGGAGTTTCCTGATGGCGCCAGAGTGAACGACTTGCTCAACTTTAATAACTCGGTACTCTTCCATCGCTTTATTTTAGTTGGCTTCCTGTATCCCAGGCAAAGGTAGAAGTCAGTCAGCGGAAAAGGATGATGGTTAACAACAGTTAAGTATCGTCGGACGCAGAAGTCGTTAGTGGTGTAGTTGTTGTTGGTAATGGTGATGATGATGACCAGGGTGAGCGGATGTTGGTTTGTTGTTTAACAGATATAGATACAGATATCAGAAGGCGCACAGATCGAAGATTGAAGACGAAGACGAAATGGGTAAGATACCAGAGGATGAGAAGTTCCAAACGGCGTGCAGAAGCGACCCATGGAGAACCGTTTGAAGGACAATAACAACCGGTACCGAGATGAAATATAATGAAAATAGCAAAACTTAATAGTGGAAAAATAGTAAAAAAATAAAAATTGATAAAACAAATGAGAATACAAAGGCAACTGCAACCACTGAGTAAGCGTTGAATCATTATTTAGACAGACGCGCACGTATACATAGAACAATACGACAACAAATAACACTGAACTCAATGTATGAATAGTAGAAAGCCTGTAGTGTAACATGAAGATTCAATCAAGTAATGACATTCTATGTGTCCTTGTGTTTCCTATACACAAAAGCCGAATGTTTTGGGTTTTACGTCCGGTATTGCCGATAGGTGTTCCATCAGACGGCTGGTTGGCTTCCAGCGCTGAAGAAAGCGTGTCCGAACCCAGACACGCTACTCGCTACGCCATCATCATGTACACATAAAAGTGGCTATTTATAGCAGCGGTCTTAGTGTATAGCTGGATATAGTAAACTGGCAGTTATATACCTGTAATGCTTGAGCATTATTGGCGAAAAAAGTAAGAAAAGTGTGGCACTATCGGTAATGATTTGAAGTTAACTTAATTCTATGTGCGATTCGGAAAGCAAAATTGACGGTTTGTAGATACACTGATAATTGTTAGTTGTTTGATAGTTCATTACACATTCATCATATTTCCGCATCATTACCATGGGAAAACTATGGCTTGTACGACGACGAGCATCCGGCCCCAAGATGCTCCATATAGCGTATCATTGATTGTTGTTGGGGGGATGCGCTTGACCGGGTTCGAGACCATTGACAATATTAATTCTTCTGGCTTACACTTCAATTAAAAACGATCAGCAAGTACTTTCCGAGTCAAACAAGGTAGCTCTAACACAATATTATTGTCCATACTTGCAATAAACAAAAATCACAGTTAGCGCACACAGAATAAAGCCGCTCATGAAAAATATAAGCCATATAAAGTTTAGATGGCAGAAGTACTATAAATAGTCCGCGGAAAGTGGAAAATCAATAAGGCAAATGGGCATTTTCCATTTTACGGAAACTTTGATCTACAAGCTCTAGTCTAGTGTTGAAACATTGCATTGTTGAAGTACTAGAATAAAGCATCAGAGCTAGAAGAATACCAGATTATGAAGCGCTCGATACTGCTAAATTATTTTCTCTGAAAACACACAATTGCCCGAGACGCACTTCTTCGCGACTCACGAAATACAGGTATCTCGTTTTGATATTTGAAATGATATATTTTTTTCGGGGCGAGGAGTCCTGGCCGCTAATCCAGCACAGGTAGTTTGCGCATTTTGTTGAAAAGCTTCTATAATGATTTGAACAATTTCACATACTGGTTATGTAGGTATATAAAGTAGCCATTTAAGCGCAATAATTAACAAACCCGAAGCAAGTTTTAGTCTGTTTTCAATAGTCTTGAACAGAATTGCAGTTACTTACGCAATTAGCACTTAGATAATCCGTAAAGCTACCACTGGTGAACCTCTAGTCTAGTTTTGTTGTTGGCGTGTTATCTTGTCAATATTTCCATTAGATTTGTATTATATGCATCTTGGAAGAGTCTTTACTTTAAATGCTGAATTAGTTCTCGCTATTAAAATCTATTTAAGTTCCTATTTCCCGGCTGGAATTTTTGCTAGCTAAATTTCAGAGGCCAAGACATAACGTGCAGCGAGACACACCTGTTGCGATTATCTTAGTATGTTCTAAATGAACAAGACGCGAAACTTTTACAACCAGACTGATTCGAATCCGATGCGGTCTTCGCAGTATTCAGCTAGATTCGTTTTTAGGTTTTGTCTCGGACAAAACTTAACGAAGTATTCTAGCAAAGTTTTATATTTAGATGTTTAAGTGTCAAGTTCTGCTTTGTTTTTAAGACGACTTCCGAGACTGGGCAACACGAAGACACAAAAAATATGGCGCTCAATGCGTACGTATGCTAACTAGCGTTGATTAATTAATACTTTTTCTAAGTAAAAGCTGAGATACGACATACTTCCTAGGCAAGCCAGAGGATTCGTTCACTTAATTCGTTGATATTCCGATAAGTAATATCTCTTCATACATATTTTTATTTGGTCATAGGCGCTTCATTCGTTCGCCAAAGGTTAGTTGCAGGTCGGCATATCGGAACCGACCAACATTCCCAGAAAAACGATGGCCAGCAACTAAAATGGCAAGCGTTGGTGATTTAGTGAAAAGAACCTCCACCTTGTTTGCTTCTTTTTGCTTAGATTAGCAATCAAGTTAATTAGTGACAAGTTAAATAGTAGAAGTGGTGCGGCAATTTCACACAGAGGTAGACCTTAAAAATCGCGTACGCGGTAGAAGTAGTACAATCAAGCATTAAAAAAAAAAATAGCCAAAATGCATACTTACTCTCGGTTGTCGATCGTCATCTTGCGGAACATGTCCGCATACTCCTGATGTGTTGCTTCAAAGGCAAATCGTTCTCTTTCGAAATTACGCTCGCGTTCTTCGAGTTCGGCGCGCTGCTGTTCAAGTGATTTCATCTGCTCCTCATGGCGCCGGCTGCGCTCAGTTTCGTTTTCTTCTAACTTTTGCAACTGTAAGTTATATGTCGTCCGAGGCAAGAACAAAAGGATAGAGCAGTTTTGAAGGCCGTATTGCTTTAGTAACGCAATAATCTTGTACAAATCTGAACAAAAATCGTCGATCGCTAGGGATTAAGGAGCAAAATATTATATAGGACTAACGTCAATGAAGCTTAGTTACCGCTCAAAATACCTTTCCTTGTTGGAACACCAAATCCATTATAGGAGATGTTAGCTGAGTTTAGAAATTATAGCATACTTGTCGTTTGATTGCTACGCTGAAGCCCGTAGGATTGACCAGTGAGAAGAATAATGGAACATTAGAAAATCTCACTTATTTTTCTGCTCCAATGCCTCTGGCACCACATCACACATCAGTAGCAAGTAATTGCGAAAGACAGTCAAATTGAAATCTAGTAAACTGGGATAATATTAGATTTGGAAGACGCAGCTTATCCGCTATGTAACCGCTTTGTCGAACAAATCAATAGGTTGGTGATAGTTGATAGACTGTTAACGCGTTAGAAATCACCATCAGTCTATACACGATCAACTGCAGCATACCCAACCGATTGTGTGACATCTGCTGACATGTATCACCTACTAACACTCATCCTAATACCGCTACAATTACCCAGGACGTCGAAGGCTTCATTTGGTGAATCAGATATAGCGCGCTGAAAACGCGCTGAAAATATTTTTATAGGCGACACCGGAACAGATACAAAACGTTTCCATCGAAAATTCGCGTGTGGAGTGCAATCACTGTTAGACTATCTCGCATTTGCAACTTTGGCTACGAAGTCAATACCTTTTCCTTGACTTTCATGGCAAACACTGTTTCCATTTCTTGACGCATTTTTGCTACTTTGGCGTCATGCTCTTTCTTCTCTTCCTCCATTTGTGCAAGTGGATTCTTGTTGCTGGCGCCGCCCTCGGGAGGCGCGCACGCTCCCCCAGTCAGCTTGCGAACTCTGCAATGACAGAGAGCGAAGGCTATATGAGATCCTTACCAAACAAGCATTTTCGCGATGTACTGAATAAGCTCTCAATCGTTAATCACAGCAAAGCAACGCATCAATTAGATTATACGGGTTTTACTAACCGGAAGTGCTCATAGTGGCAGTTGTGGGTGACTTCTTTGAGGTCTTGCATATGCGAGCGGATTAGGACGTTCCGTAAGGGGATAAAGTCGCAGTGCTCGATCGAGTCGACCTCGACCGTTCCCCAAGGATATTTTCGGGCGCGGACCTTTTTTCCGCCAATTTCGATTAGAGCATTCGAACCAACGATGGCAAACGGTAAACGGTCCTTTATTGATTTGGACACAGTTCCGTTCTTGAGATCTGTCCCATCTGATCCGCCGACTTCCATTGAGCCATTCTCGCTGATTTCGTTCAGCGACGGGAAATCGTACACCTGTGGCGAAATGAATGGAAGAATACTCGCGAGAATGAAAACGTTACTCTCATAATGTTACTACGCTTTTCAACAAAAAATTGGTTTTCACGGATGGGCATGCATCCATGGCTGTTGCCATTAAGGAATATCTATTTGAACGGAAAACCAAAAAAAAAAAACGAAGAAATCATTTTTCTTTACATTAAATACAACTTAATTTTTACACATTGAAAAAAATCCACTATTTCGTGTTATTATTTCTTGCGGTGCTATTGACACTGAAAGGCTTCAGCGTTGACGGAAAAAACGTACGCACTTTAATGAACAGCTCGTTGATGATCTTGATTTCCACCTACCTTGATTCCATGTTGTGTAAGCTCATTTTGAATGCGTCTTTTGAAAAGCTGGCATTCTTCTGGCGTGAACGTGTCAGCTTTAGCAATAACTGGTACGATGTTGACTTTGTCGTGTAGCTTTTTCATCACTTCGACATCCAGCGACTTCAGGCCGTGCCCCGATGGCGCGATGAAATACAAGCAACAGTGGACCCTATACATCAATTAAACTCGATGTTTAGTCGTGAAAATATAGCCTTAGAAAGATAGCCCTTAGGATCGAAAACCGTTCTGTTTGAAATTTTTAGGAAAAAATCAGTCACGTCTCATGGCGGTTAGAGGCCTCTAGCCGTTAATACAACTACAGGTTTCAACACTATCCTTCGTAAAGTACGTTTAAAGTTGAATACAGTAATGATTAAAAATGCCGAAACATTATTACTCGCCTATTATCGACGATATGAGCCGATCTTTGAATCTTAGTCTCTTCTTGAAGATACTCGGCATATTTATCCTCAATGAAATCGATGAGAGGCATCCAGCAGTTAGTGTTATCTAGATTTCCTCCAAAGCCCGGGGTGTCCACAATAGTTAGCGTCAAGGTGACTTGTCCCTCCTTGATACAAGTGAGCGGGTTTACAGGGTGAAAAAAGCAATGACAATATTAGAATTTGCAATACAAACCGCTTACATTGATCGACGACTCCCGGTGCTTAAGCAAGTTATTTATTTGTCCATGAGATCGATCGTGTCATAAGTTCAATTGACATAAAATAACGATTTATCAGCCATAGAGCTATTATAGTTTTCAGCTTTTTGCGACAATTTTCGTAGTAGCTAATTTTACTTTAATGAACAAAAACAATGATGTGCGTATTTAAATTTACAATCACACAATAAATATATATATATATATATATATATATATATATATATATATATATATATTCTAATAAAGTTCGAGGACCTAACGCTACTAACTGATTCATTAGAATGGAGACTAATTCGTACCTGTAATACAACTTTTGTTGTTTCAACCTGGACAGTCTTCTGTACCGTCCTCTGCGAAGGCCCAGGATAATCGGCCGAGTAAATATCAGCACAGAACAGAGAATTAACGAGGGTGCTTTTGCCGAGACCAGACTCACCACAGACCATCAGCGTGAATTCAAAGCCACGTTTCACCGTCTTGTTATACACCTGTTGCATGACAAATGGTCACTATAGTCGTAATATAAAGTCTCGATTTTACAGTATATATATTAGCGGAATTAAACATCGGGCTAATTATAGGCCAAAGTTTGTAAACAGAAAAAACTGGGCCAAAAGGTCTCGACATGATTAACCGTTGGAACAACCCAGTTGATATTCGCTTGGAAAAGCCGTTGATCTCTGTCTAAAAATTCAGGCGTTTGGAAAATTATTTGCAAGCTTCTTTGATTAAGTCCAAAGTCTCAACGTGATCTAAAATTTTGTGATTTTCTTGATGGCAGCTTACTTTCGGATTTTCCAGAAATCATATGAAAACTGACATAATATAAACGGTCGATTCCAGACAGAAGTCTCACTAACAACACGAAACGATGGAATAATATCTGATTTATGCTCAAATCTTGAAAACGGCACGTTTCTGTTTCGCCAAGACGAGTTTAACTATTTGGATGAAAAAACGACCTTTTTCTGTTATCGGAGCTATCGAAGCCTGCATTCGTTTGCCACTGTGCTTGCTGGACCCGAGACTTTTATTTATATTTCGAAGAAAAAGTTTGTTTGTTTGTTTCCATAGGACGCATTGTAATTTGATTATAGGTACATAGACGGCAGAAACGGCTTGTTTGGAAACAATGCCATACCACTGCTTACAGGCCACCCGGCGGCATCGATGGCACTGAGATTATATCAAATGCGTACAAAGTGGCGCCGAGTATGCTGTCTTGGACGACAAACGGTGTCTAGATAGATATTGTGAGAGCTGCTAGGAGGTTACAGCTGTTAAAGAATAGTTACCTCTATTATAAATATAATTAGTTTTTTTTACCTTTCCTCAGTTGAAATAAGACATGTACATAAAAACAATCGAAAATGATACCACAATATACAAGGGTGCTCTTGTAAACAAATTAAGGATTCTCGTAGCAAGTGTTCCAGAAGTAGCTCCACTAACTGATCTCACTTCAGTGCTGCACTAGTAACCACATTTTTATCGCTTAGATTAAAATAAAGCAAACTTGAACACTTATAAACTTTAAAGCGAGCAGCAGTTACTGCTGGTCTGACTTCGATTCAATAAAACTTCATCTATTAATAACGTGGCACGTCTTGCTAGCGACCAACGTTTAACGGGAATAGGCGTCTGTTCATCGATATACACACGTGCCCAATAGTATGTTTTTTGTATGTGAAAGCCTTGCTAGTAGCACCTGTTCTTTGAAGTAATCGTTTAGCTCGAGTTTGTCGCGCTTCAAAGCTGCATTGAATATCCGAACCTCGTTCTTCTTTTGGACAACTCCGGCGATGATCTCATTCCTATCCGTTTCGACCATATTTTCAACAACAGAAATTACCGGTTGTCCATCAACTGCCATTAGCCGTACCACTGTGAACGTTGCTGCTACTAATGTAGGTAGGTAATGGTGGCCGAAATCTCTGAGGCAGACAGGCACACCATATAATTCGTATACTTCTCGCAAATAAACCTGATGCCTCTGTTCTTTTCAAGGACCACAACACTGACGACATCAAAATATGACTAGGATGTTGCAGCTGCAGCGATTTTTTTGATGTATCGACGCTGGAACTGTGCTTTCTGTACCGCTTCCCGATTACGATTGCGTTGTCGCGCCTGGATCAAGGGGCACGGTACCTGACGACCTCCATAGCACTGGTCCAAATTACTGGATGTTAGCCGCTTCCAAGTGAAGCAACTTCCCGTTGAACGCACGATTTTTACCACTGCTAGCACCACCTTCTATGCATGCTCCATTCTATAGACGTTTTAATGCTGTATTTTGGATACGGATCCACACGGCCAGCGTTCTGTTATTATCTGTATCATCACTGATCCTCTATGACAAATCACTCATTAGTAATTTCTAGACTTGAAGCTCAATGAGCATAGCTCCAAGAATCACTTACTGTTACTACTAACATATGAATGCTCCCGTGTACGCACGAGGTGGGGAGCTCGATTGGCCAATCAACTCAAAAATTGATCATAGATTTCACGGAACGAGGTACAACAAGTAGGCAAAACCTCAGCCATAGGTTGTCTATGCAGCACATAGTCGACTTTGCATTACTTCTAGCTACCATGAGTTCATCGCTGCCATTGAAGCTTGGCAAGCGTTTTTGGAAACTTTGCTTGAACCTTACCAGCTATGTCAACGTACACCGAGCTTCTTCAGCTTCAACACTGCAATCATTGACTCGAACTGCAGAAAAAGATTCTGCTGTGCAAAACAATTGCACAGGTTTACATTTCAGAGACTCGTAAATCTTGTCACAATGCAAAAACAGCTACCGCTCATCTCTGGTTCTTTACTGCCTTTCAACGGGACCATAGAATAAGATCGGAACAACGGCGGACGCCAACGCCTACGACACCATACAATCACATATAAGCTTGACAGAGTCACGCCAGACAACGAAGGCCTACTCCGAACCACTTCTAAAAACGGCATCTATCGATCGTCACAGAACAGACGTGCAGAACCATAACAGCAAATAAGGCTGATAAAATACGACGGCGTTGGAGGTTCAAGGGGTAGAACTCGCATTACTGAATCTGACAGATAGAAATGTTTCGTCGTGTTTATCACAAGCAGATACACATGCGCACGACACATAAGTACGGCAAAGTCGTCTCATTCGCTGAAGCTGTGGTGATCTTCAGCGAACTCATCCAGCAGATTAAGTTTCTGAACAAGGCTTAAAAAGCATTTAGTAGTGACTGTGCGATGACCATCAGTGTATCGTTTAATCGCCCACAGTTCAAGCAAGCGTTTCAAAATGGAGACCCTATATGTTGATTTAAGTGTTACTGACAGACGACACACGACATTAAGCATCTTATTAACGACAAAGAAGTGACGGCAATATGTACTTGCCTTGCCAAGCACAAGCAAAATTCAAGCAGAGGCTCTTTCTGCCAGTTGAAACGGCGGCTAGTACCAGAGGTAAACGAATCTCGATGAGCATGGGGCTACTTAGCCCATCTATCTAAACACGAGAAGAAAACGCGTACGGGTTCGTGCCGGTACAGAAGCTGCAGATTTGTCATGTCTAGCTACGAATGTGCTCATTTTAAGTGATTTGTACACGTTCCCCTCATGATTAACCTAGTCTTACTCGAGAGTACTGCCAAAACGATGGATGATGTGGAACCGCTGTTAGCGTAACACCATCGCATATACAAACAATAAACCGATTGTTTATGTTGTATCTTTGCCCAACAATCCGCCCAAGCAGTAGAAGTGCCGCGCTAGCGTCAATTTATAATTGGCGGGTCCGCACAGAACAGAAATATTCATTGTTTCGCCAATTTTTAAACACAGCGGGAGCTAAATGAGCAAGTCGGGCCTATAGAACATTGATTAGCGTCCTATCAACACCGGTGGACGTTGGTGTTATTAGGTGATATCCAGTTTAGAGTGTACCTTGTTGAGAATACCAACCAGTGGTACGAACTGGTCCACTTCACATACAATGCTGATCTATGCTATAATGAACTTCCTAGTCGTTCTCTAGTTCATCGACGATAAAGTACGTGCCTAATAAGCTCGAGCTACATCGCATTCGAGTGCTCACCCTTGAACTTACAACCTAAATGTTGCCTAAGAACTAGGCTCAGTTAAATCTATTTATGGTAGCATTTGTATGGAACATCCACTATCAACATCACCGAAATCAAACGAGAACGCAAAATGCCTTAGCGCTTTTTCTAAATTAATAATAATGACTATCATTTAGTGTTTCAAGAATTCATTGTACCTTACGATGGTGGTAAGTATCTATATCTATGGACGAGAAATCTTGTATACGTTTTGTATGCATTTAAACCGGCTCACAATTGATTTACTTGAATATAGTAGACGAGCTATTTACCCAAAAATGTGCTTGAATCAGATGTATTTTTTAGTTGTTTCCTGTTATCCTTACGTTTCCAATCGTCTCCTTTACGACGTGTGATGTAATAAGCTTTTCCTTCTACTGCTTAATAACCGAGCTAATGATAAATAGAAACTTGTTGTTTCCCAACTAGCATTCGCGAGATAGTTTTGTTAATAACCTGTCGCCTACCTGTTCGGGAAGTGTGGAGAAACCGACGGGCCCGTCAAGTTTGCTGAGGGTATTTGCACACGCGCCTACGTCCTTGTATTTGGAGGTGTAGTCGCCGCTTCCGCCATTCGTTTCAGACCGAAAGCTGCTGGAGGCGTAGAGTGACGTTTTTTCAGAAACTCGCGGTGATTCGAAGCCTTTCTGATACTCTTTTGATGCCAACTGAAAAGAAAAAAGCGCAACAGAAAATTGCTCGTTAGTATTATTTTTAATTTCGGCCACAGCATACATACATACTTGTCTCATTTTCGATTTATGCGCGTCGTCAACAGCATCACAAAGTACATACTAAATCTGATCGTATGAACGAGGGAACACAATTTCTCTCTAAATAAAAAGCTTGTTTTTTGGAGATACTATTTTAGCTATAGACGAGCCAATAGCTTCCCGCTCATTTGGACGTATCTTCCTTCGTTTCGTTTTCTTCCTGCTCTGTCAGTGTTATTCGTTATGGCATGTAGCGACAAGGCCATCAAGCTAAACAAGCGCAAGTAACGAGGTCAGCGACGCGTTGGCATCAGTATGATCGTGGCAGCAGTTTTATCAAAATGAACATTGAAACAGACTGGTGCAGCCGTATGGGTCCCGTAGCAGCGGCAGCTGCCCCCCACTCCGACCTCTCTAACCATCTGCACCACTCTAACAAACCGCCGAACATCTGATAGTACCATATATCTATACTATACCCAACCGTACGAAAGTAAAGTGATGTATACACGCAGTCCTTCGGCCCATCTAACATCCTCCACTCGGAAAGTTCGTGAAACTGGTTAGCATATAGCAGTTATGAAGTAACGTGAAGTCGATCCGCAGGTTATTGGTGAAGGCCTAAGGAGGATAGGGTGGTAAGATTGGAGCGGGGAGGACGACAACGGCAGGATTCGGCAGTTAGCCGGCCGAGTGTTGTGATGGCGCGACGCGCTACTGGTGTCGTCAAATGTGTGTGTGCGTATCCATGTATATTTGTCGCGGACGAAGCCGAGGGTAAATGAGTACGGCACCTTGACTACACGGAGTATTGGATAGATGTGTCATGGTATACAATTGGTAAAGGTGACTGCGATACATCATTTTCGTTGTCAGGCAGGCCGATATGGCAAGTGGTAGCCATGCGCATGGCATTACACAGTCTGCGCATTTTGGTCGTCACATATATCTTGACTCATTTGCCGGTAATAATATATGTGGCTGAACCAGTCTGACGATGTTGAAATTGCAGATCGCAGTTTCAACAAATCGCTCAACCGAAATACACCCGCGCATAACAGTAGAATTGGCTCGGTCAAGAGCAAGGCGAGCATGAAGTGATTGCTTTTTATCAGGGTATTCACAAAATAGTTTATCATGCGTTCAGTAGCGGTCTGTCTTAGCTGAAAAACAATCCTTCGATTGAAGAATTTATTATTCATTCCGCACGGAAGAAGCCATAATTTTTATTGACGAACTATTAACTAGCGCCAGAAAGTGCAAACTTGAATTTATTTTACGAAGAACGCCGGCAACAGCTGGGAAGGGAGCGAGGAAAGGAAAAGCTGAGTTGAATACAGAACACATAGCTAAACACCACGCCCTAGAATCACGTGAACGGGCTGCTAACGAACGTATAGTCTTCACGAAGCGCAAAACATAATGAAGATGGCTACGGAGAGGAGAATCGAGAGGGCGTGAGATGTGAACGTTTGTACGGGTACCTATGGCGATTTGGGGCATCCCATTGTAGCTCCTCATTAATCGATACTGTTAACGAACACGTTTCATACGTACCAAACGACTCAAGAGGGGCAGCGTAAAAATCTGAGAAGAAATTTACCCTCCATTCCCATTTTCTACATCAACATGAAAAGTGGAACAGGTCGCACGCGACGAACTGCTCCTATGACCGGTATCGTACTCCAATTCATTTCAGCGACAAAGCCCTCTACTAACGTAATATCTCAAACCCTCGAATATTGGCATACGGAATCACCATATCAGGACTGAACGCCATCTTGTCCTATTACCGAATTCTGCCACGACAGACGTGTCCTGTCGGCGTATTAACATACACAGTTACTTTTGTAGAGAATTCATTTGAGTAAAGGCGCGCAACGACAAGGAAAACGTAGCTGATCCTAACGCTGTCCAGTAACGACAAGAGAACAGAAAGGTGCATCGCGATGCACGCTACCAGAATTTTTGCCGTTTCCCTATGGTTATTCTTTTCCGTATCTTCTTCATCTCGATCGCAGAAAAAATTCAGCGTCCCAAAATAGCGCCATAGGCAGTAACAGCGTGGATCACAAAATTCTCTGGCCCGGGAATTCTGTGATCCGCGCTGCAGTAACGCTCAATGCGTATCACGCATAATACAATAATAGTCGTCGTGGTTGAGTAGTGATCAGATACGGGAAGATATGGCGGAGAAATCGGGAATGGAATAGAGGGAAAGCATCGGAAAACGTTAAAGACTAATAACCCGCAGCCGATTTTACCGCTCTATCGTTCACCTTGTACGCAGAACCGTACGCTGTTTAGTCTGACAGACACATACGCTTAAACGTCAAATGAGTAAAAACAACATATTTGTACGTTCATCATGACGCAGATCGCCACGTTAATGAACTACCAGCTCAAGGGTCGAACGAAGCCAAACGTAGTCGATGCATATAATGAGTGCAGACGGACTCACCAAGAAACAATTCTAACGAAAGTAAAATAAAATAGAAAAAGGCAGACTACTTTTTATTTTTAATCGGACACGATATTGCTCAGAGGTGTGTGGGAAGAGGGCGAAGAACATCATGAAACGCTGTCAATACATTGTACAGACTGTTCAAAGCGGAACGGGGCAAATCTATCATAGCTTGTAGCTCAAGTCAAAATAGATATTTCGATTAAATGTTTCCGATTCTGCCGACAAAAGCGTTACTGATAGACGCTTATCTTCCTTTAACCGCTATTGTAAAATCTCCAATTTGGTTAGAGTTTCTTGTCGTGTTGCTTCCATCGTGGTCCCTTTTCTGTCTATTCAACGGCTGCGTAATCCGCTGCGAAGCGGGTTCATAGTTTTGGTGAAGGTTCGTCCACCTCGAAAGCGTTCGATAATAGCAGGCCTTAGCTCATTTTCAAAGCAAACGGAACCTCCTGCCTCCTGCACGAGTAGGCCGTGCTTTCAATCTAGGACTGAACTGGCTTCTTTACGCTAGCAACGATATCGTCTAAATTGATTTGTAGCCGCAACAAGCAGCGCGACAATATCTAATCCTAGCTAATTAGTATACGCATTTTCACTAGCCGTGTCTGTTCGTTCGGTAATAGGGCTCGTTTGTATCCACACATGTCTATCTAATGTTGGCTGAATGCTATTATAGGTGGGAGAATAGTCAATTTCTTCTGCAGCGTTCCAGAGATCGAGTTAACGCGTTGGCCTAGGCGACGTATTTGCCTGTGGGTGACGTGCGCGTTGTAGGGCATCGCGACGATCAGCCGACCGGATCTGCCTACGTAGTCGAGACGCTGATTGGGCTTCAATTCAACGTCGGAGACAGACAGACTTATCGACCTGCTAAACTTGATATATATATGGCAACAGAGCGGAGCAATGGACCACTCACTCCACGGTGCCTTGTAGTGCAAAGATGGCGTCGGCTTTTTCGACACATTCTTGAATACTGCTTGATGTTTAGAACTTTGCTGACATGGGGATCTGGCCGACAGCGTTATGCATCTTTCTTCGAAAAGATAGCAGCCTTAGTTTAACAAAAACTAATCATATATGGAAACATCATTACATAAATATCGAAAAGTCATACATGCACATTTAATCTAGATCGATATATAGAGCTGTTTCTTAATTGAGATTTGGTTTTAAACCGCTGAAAACTTCTCGTTCAGCTCGACGTCACACGCTAGCCAAAAAGATCCCTTTAGTAATCGGAAGCGTTCAATTGATTAGATCTTGGTCAAAGGAACGAGGCCATAATATTGTTAGATGGCGCCCATGGCTTTTCCCGACTAGTATATGTGTGTACGATAATGTATATTATGTGGCCAGCTGACAAAAAGATCAATTTTCGCAATATACGTTCTTATGTTATCAATGTACTTAGCATAGTGCCGTATAGGTGAGAGTTGATCAAAATTCAGGCCTTAAAAAGAAGTTGTTGATTGTCATTCCTTACTGTTGTTATGATAATCCTGCTCACCCTTGCACCGAAGATAGCAGCGCGATCCCGAACGCTCGATTTTGCCAAGGATGATGGAGCTTCTTCAGCCATGTTCACTTACTTATCACTAAAACGATGTATGGACGCATAGTGACACAGGTAACAATTTAAGTAGGCTAGTAGGTCAACTAGGCTTCGGTACAGGAAAAAAACATAGGTCTGAGCAACGACAACAATACTGCAATGACGAAATCCTGATTACTGCAAGTCACGAGTTTTCGGCAAAAAAGAACACGAAAAATCGTATCTCGGAGTGGTAACTAAATACGGGCTAGTTGGGAGAAGCATACGGTGCCGCTGGATATTCTGATCTATATTCGATATTCTGATACTGTGATCTGGTCGTGAACGTTCAATTCTATGGGGATCTCAGAGATAGGACTCGCTATAAGTTCGTATCATAGACGCTAATAAAAAAAACTAGCTGGTCAAAACAATCGCTCAAATACTTCTCTCCCCTATTTATACGGGTTATAGGCGATATTCCATACAGTATCTATAGGTAGTAATTAGCAACGGCATTTACGTGTATTCTAATAACCCGACGAATTTACTTATATCAATATCTAATGTAGGGTGTTAGCAGCTATTGCACAAACGTTTTCTCGCAGCTCTCCGACGTCGTATGTGATAACGATTGCCGGAAGTCGTGGCTGCATTTTACTATCAGGAATGGAGAGAACACACATTCGTGAATGTCCGCGTCCCTTCAGGCTGTCCGCAGATATACGCATGTTTAACGATAAGACGAACGGCGGATAAATGCTGAAGAGCTGGATAATTTCTACTTCAAACCGCTATGCCGTTGTGTTTTTGTACCATAAGTCGAACTCTTGCCATGTTTCCTTTTTCCATTACGTATTTGTAATGTTACGCGCAGCAACTAACGGATCTTCCCAATATGAAAAGGTATAACGTGGGCCTAAAACCACGCACGCTACTAGTCGCGGTGCGTCGCGGATTCTATGCACGAGAAACGTGCTCGTGCCCGTTCTAGCAATGCATGAACTACTGCAACTATACGAACGCTGCCGATTCTTCTGTTTCGGCTTCGAGAACAAACCTTTCGTTTCATGTTGACATCGGGCCCGGGTCATCAACGAACCTAATCGGTAGCCGTCGTGCGCGCCAAATCGGCGGTTTATAAATACAAACATGTCATTACCGGTGGCCTCTTACAGCAGTTCTTCCGTGCAGTTCTTCGGCAAACTAGCCGACATTCAACTAAAGAAAATAAACGCCACTCATGACAATTGCTTACAGATGGCTACCACCGCAATCTCTTGACGGGTAATTTGCTAGCTGCCTCTGTGTGGCTAACATCGGAGCCGGCTAGTAGCACGCCGATTGTGGCCGTCATCAAAAGCACCGGCGGGCCGACATGAACATCAGCACCGAAGCAATGGCGGCCACCGAGACGCAATTAAGGTTTCTTTTCTTACATCTGTAACCTTCACTTTCGATGAGTAACACCGAGGCCGTATCACCAACCAACGAATGGAAAGATGAAAATTGGAAAAACGAGATCAAAGAAGATGCCAAACCGGTCGGAAATCTACGATCATTTGGGGACCGGCTGATAGTAACACTAGCGGAGTCAAACAAACTAAGGCCATACGTTTGTCCTTTATACATCTATGCGTGTGTGTGTGTGTATGTACTGACATCGCAAACGATTCTTTGGCGTTCAATCTCAGAGATCACGAAAAGAAAAACGCTGGAAGTTACACCGCTTAGAAAACACTGCCGGGTCTGACCGGGTCTACACTGAAGAATCCGATCCACCAAAAACTGATAGCTAAACCTGATACAACTACAGTTCGATTGAGAGTATCGACTGCAATTTATCAGGTAAGTTAGTCAAATATCGACCTGTCATATTGCCACACGAGTAGTATATATGAAGTTGATCATTTACGATCAGAAAATGTGCCGCCAGTAAGCTGAACGGATATCACTATATATGAACATAACAGTTAAGATTGCCCTCTAGGGATCCCCATCTCACCGACTGCTACATCGAGAACACAGAATAAATCAATGGGATACCGGCCTTTCATTGCCTCCCAGAATTTCTCCGATAAAATGCAATTGGCCCGAACGAGTGATTGTGTGATGATTGCATCGAATGTGACACTAATTGGGTCGAGACCAATAAAGCGGGGCCAAAAGGCGATATCGACGCAGATACTATCATCTCTGTAAGCTTGTCATTTTCCTTACGATTGCGTTGCTTTGTGTTCCGTTGTCTATGAGGACGTATATTTCGAATTTCGGCTTCCAAAACAGTATCAGGAACAGTACGCGTATCGCATAAGTGACTTTACATGGGGCAAGTCTATTTCAGCCTTCATTCTGAGTATGTAATGCTAGTTTTATAGTGCGCCCCCTGTCAATATAACTGTCCGTTAAGGACGGAGAAAATCTGACAACCACTGGTTTTTGGCACTAGCTCAACGATTCGTCGTTAAACATGGAAAAAGCTGTTGTTTATACGATCAGCGTAATACTTGATTGTTGCAAGTATTATGCTGATCGTGACAATCTCCAGCAGACAAACAAACGAAAAACGAATCTTGCTTGTTAGCTGGCTGCTTGCCCCATAAATGCCTCACTCAAATGGGCACAGCGCAAATATATTTGTTCACCTTGTTTCGGCCTTTTTGCTTCTGTTCACGCGATGGCCGGGTCTAGACGGAGTGTCAAACGTGAAACCCTAACGGCCGTTTCGGACTCGATCACCCGTTTTTACTGCGACCACTGCTGTTGCTAATACGACCGATGCTGGAAAGGCGCCAACATTCAAACCGAAGCGATGACACTGAGACGTAGCAGAAATGTACACATGAAATGGACGGTTCTGGAATAAGTGTAACAACGGTGACAGATCAGATCTTGGCTTCGTCCATTGAATTTGATTAGAGTTATCGTCGATGACACAACAACACGAGAGAAAGAACACAGACTCAATAAACGAATGCATAAATCGACGATAATATTAAAGAACTCTAATTAGTAGAATAACCGCTATATCGTTATTTGGGTTAGTGGTCAATGGCAATTTTTCCTACTAGAAACACCCTCGCTCGCCTCAGTGTGCTTCACCTCTGCGTGAACGAGTATATACACGTGTGCGAACTCCACAGCGCTGCCTCATCTGCACAATTTTACACAATCAATCGTATTGGAGATACGCCGTACACTCTAGAGCAGAAATCATTCGAACTTTCGGGTTCCTATTGAACGCGGTCTCGCACAAACCGAGACCGTATTGCCGGTACAACTTATATCTAAACAGCTCCGAGTGTTCCGAACCTATCCACGGGTAATACGTAGAGTATAGACTAACAATGAACAATATGACTGTCAAACATTTCGTGCAGCGTAGGCATTCCACCATATTTTATTGGATTGTTATTTTGCTTACTTCCATTTAAGAAAGGTCGCTGTTAACGTGGAGAAAATCAGCATTCGAAGGTTACTGTCACCGCCAATTCAACATTCGTACTAACGTAATACAAACAACTTATTATTCTCTTGTATCCAATGCGCTGCTGGCATCAAACGAGGCTGAGCGGACGTCTGGAGGGCGACACGACATAAGCTTTTTTTGTTTAGCACCCAAATGCCCAAAGGTTCACTTCCAATTCGATCTTTAGCATGACCACTTGATGATTAGTTCACAACTGGACGTATTCACTGCGAAGTGTAGTACAACAAAGGTGAAAAAAACGTCCACTGCAAAACAGTATCCCTAAAACATAATAAAGTAGTTAGATTATAAATTATGCGTTTTTAGCATCTTAGACACAAGCTAACTTCAATTGATGGGTCATTTAGCAGCACGACAAGCCGTTAGATGATTTCGTGCTGACCTGGGCAATGAACAAACCCGCACGACCAAATGTTACGGCTTCGACGCTAACGTCGACATCGTATCGATAAAGAACGCATCGAACGTAGGCGATGAGCAAGCTGGGGCCAATCTGTAGCCTAAAGGCGTGGCTATTGACTGCCTGGCCCGAAGATCTAACGTCAATAGTAATACACAACAATAACAACACGGTGCTTGCTACCATCGACGACTTCAAGCTGGGGCCTTCAGGACCTACCCGCCCGTTGGTCTTCTGCCCGGCACTCTTTCACCTCGGGATAGTTTCGTGACAGTCTTCCCGCGCATCGCCTCTAGTGTATCCAGTGCTATCACCATTGCTGACAGCAAAAACATGAATAACATTAAAAGTTCTACTATTAGGACAGTGTAACTAGGCTGTTCTTACCATCGACGTTCCCTTGGAGCTGTTGGCCGTACTGGCACTAGAAGCCGATAAAGTCATCCGTTTACCCGCTGGTGACTCTTTTGTTACAGCCGCCGTCCGCCGTAGTGGTTTAGGCAAGCATGCCCTTGATCGAAGTGATTGTTGGATCGGCGCTGACGGCGTTATTTTGTTGCCATCACCGATATGGGCTAAACTGTTGTTACAAGCCGTATCTGCTGTAGGCGCTTGGAGAGACGCAAGCTTTCGCTGACTTTATCCACAAACAGCAGCAATAGCTACCGGCGAAGGTGTCGCTGGTGCGTCTGCTGCTGCAACACAATCCGTATTGACCTCACTCGTCGATTCTGACATGGATGATTGTCTGCATCGATATATGATTAGCAGAAAATTGCTGTTCGAGCTGATTCCCCTTGTCAAAGTGACTTCGTAACTTCAATAGCCACAGTCGTTTATATGTATATACTAGAAATTGGAGATGCCAGAGAGATACCCGACTTGCACAACAGCCGCACACTGATGCCACTTAATTCTGAAGCCGCAGATTCATTTAATCGATAATACTTTGAAAGTTTACAGATGCTTTAAAATACTACTTTAATAGTTCCCGCTCGAAAAGTTCTCTGAACTGCTTTTAATGTTCTAGAATTTGTCATTCCCACGCACAAGCCAAAGTTCCGGTGAAACTCTACGACTCCCAATGGCTATCAGAGTTCGACTGAGCATTGTATTCGAGCGCATGACAAAGATAATTTTCTCAGCAAATGAAGATGACGTTATCCAGATCTCCCGACACCATTCATATCGAACGAACGATTGAAAATTATAAATTTCTCAGATCCCAAGTACGTTTTTTAAATGCGACCGCCTCAAATCCAATAACAGGTTTCGTTGGCGAATATTGTTGGCGAGTCCAAGATTAATAATGACTCATAGTATCGATATTTAACATAATGTGCGTCTTCTGCTCAACATGGCAAATCTGGGAACGCCACAAGCACGTGTCTTGATCAGGATCGGTTTGACTGATCTGAGTGTTGAACCTTCCTATCACCGCCTCTTATTTACGATGCGCACGTATTATCGCTTGCTGGAAAAGCTAGAAAGATTGATAGTACCGTTCAGCATTTTCATATCTCAGCCAATATCGGATGTCAAGATTCGACACCAGCGAATGGAAGTGGCGGGAGAAAGCGAACGTTGTTCCATCAACTGACCTGCTGGCGAATGCAGTGTTAACAAACTAGTGAAAAACAAAAAAAAAAATGCAAACAAAAAACTCTATTTTGAACAAGCAGCGTTATTATTCAACCTTTATAATTATTATATTTTATTGTAGATATTTAGTGACAAATTTCCGAGTCCAACGATTTTCACGTGCTGTCATGTGCTGAGAAAGTCACCAGCGTGATGCACTTCTAATCGCGCTTTAGATAATCGAGTATGGTACGAACGACAAAACGGTCTCACGGAATTCTATTAATCCAACATTCACGCGCGAAGGGCGCTGTAAGTCGACATAATGATAATAAGGAACATACACAAACCAAACGTGTCTATATATACATGTATGTTGTTTGTTTACACATGCTGTCTGACATGTATATGTCTTCGGCCTTAAAGCAGCGATCTCTGATTGTGATCGTGAAATCAGCCTGATTAAGTTGATTGAAACTTGTAATAGTGGTGCGGCCACCTAATCGACTACCTTGCCTGGTTCTTGATAGACAAACAACCCCGCTCTTATTGTTAACTTGCATGTTTTTAAAGGAGATTACTACTAACCAACAAGTCATGTTGACTGCGGCATAATGGAGACGATCACTGATGAACTTTTGCTCTTTTTCTATGAATAAGAACGATACTTACTGCTCAAACGTAATCCAAGAAGCTTCAAGTGGGAATTAAAGAAAAAAAAAAGGACAACTTAGTAAACACTCGCATGGTAGATTGGTTAAGGCGTACCTCAAAGCGCAGAAAGAGAAAAATATCGATGCGTTATGCATCCTTCTCTACAACTGCAAATAGGTGACCCGAATGCCTCGTTTTGAAATGTGATGATCTTGTGCCTCACACAATTATCAGCTACTGAAGAACACCAAAGACCCGGAGGCCACGTTAATATCGATCCTTGGCATTCGTGTTTGCTCGTAGACCATAAGCGTTTCCAGCTGAAAACATCTACAAGCACCCCTCTACGATGCGTCAAAACATACGCGAACTCCCAGTTATTTTCAGCTACGTAAGCCAATTTTGTGAATAATGCTTATTTCGTATGGCACAGGATCGGACTGAAACGTCAAAACTGACACCTTCGCGGCAGGCAATGAGTTGGCAATGAGCACAGTGGCGACAGTAGCTGAAGGGTGCCGCCATGTTTTTTATGCGTAGTCTCGAAATACATGATAGGCGGTACTAGGTGAAACATTGAACTTTTTTGAAATAGGCAACGAACGCGCGCCCCCGTCTCTCCTAAGCCTTGGACGCCGCTCTCTATTTAGCAATAGGATTAGCGCTATGATATAGATCCTTTCGGCTGTTTCATTGAAACGTACTATTTACGTATCAAAATTCATTTCTGAGCATTGCGTAAGTCAGAAGCATAGAACCCTATCGTCTCGGCTGGCCTGCGTCAGAGTCGACCATTCTTCATGTTGCGACTTGCGTGTCGTCAACCGCAAACATCTACTATATGTTGCGCAGTAAAAAAAGACAATGTTTGATCTCGTTTTAGAATTATCGTTTTAGAAATACTGAGAAGATTTCGAATTCGTTCAAAACATCGCTTTGCTTAAATCATTCCTTTCGCGCGATGCTGCCGTGTTCTCTAACTGTACCTTCTATAGAGACGTAAGGGAGGGATGGGCTTCGTATGATCCACATAATAAACGCTGGCAAAGTGCAGCGAAGCACTTCTTGACTCTCGTCGATATTCATAATAATGGTCGTATTTGAACGGATGGACACGACACTGCACTTCTGGAAATTATGGTAATTACCATTATGAAACGTAAATAATGGCATAAATTGGGTTGAATTGGGGTAGAAAAATGGCGATATGGGTCGGTTTGTATAACAGTGTTCATAAGGTACACAACAGCATACAGCCATTTAGTTGCTGCGTAGGAGCGGTGAGAAAACACAAATTCGACTTAAATTACTCATTGCAGAAGGCAGTTAGTTTCAGTTGGATGATAAGGTAAGTACTTGTCGACCGACTGAACGAGCAGTTGACCCCGCGCCTGCCTCGATCCTACGGCATAATCCAAGCAAATTTTCACAGTACGTAACGGTTTTTTAACGATTTCGCAGTTTCACATGAAACTCGACCGCTGATACTGGCGGTAATATAGGCAAGTTAACACACGATAAATTTTATTTCTCACTGACGGCCACGTGTTCAATTAGCGCTCCTTTTCCAACAGCGAAACTTCCGGACGCGTGGCCCAAACAACCTAACTGCTGACGATGTTCATCTCTCCCATCGTCGCCGCGACAGTCACTGGCAGAAGCCGCTACAAGGTCTACTTGGAAGGCGCAAAAATGCGTTACAAGGCTTTCGATGTGGCCTTCTTTGTAAGCAATAGCCCATGAAAGTCCCATTACAGAATGGTGTGCCGTTGGCCTGCACGTCTTTCATGCGTCTCTCGCTGAGCATCTGTAACAGACATATCATAAATCATGTGGTCAAACCTTGACAGCATTTGTTTCTGACAAAAACGGCTTCGATAATACAAACTATCAAATCTTAAGGTACATCGAAGCTATATTATGTCTTGCCCTAGACGATAGGTGAAGGCTCTGGGAATCCTCTAGTCTAGAGAAAAGATACAATCAACTTCGGCTGTCACTAGAAAACCTGCGATGGTTCCGAGCAGTTCTTTACTTTGACGGAGTGTCGTCACAGAAGCTACCCGACAAGCGGAATGTATGTTGAAAATAGAATGGCATGCGTAAAATGTGGCCAATAAACAAAAATCAAAGGTTTTCGCAGCAAGTATTTGTATATAGTTTAGATGCCCTACTTCGAGCGCAGCGTCTGTTATTACTATCACAATAATATTGATGATTCGAGTTGTCTGTCAAGCCGGTCCACTCGTAAGCTAGAAGGGACTATTAATTTTTCTCTCTATAGAGTTCATCACTGGGTGTCACGTTCGTGCCTCAGTTCACGGGCCTTCGTAAAACATCACTGTATACTGTGCTCAGTCCATGAAGCGCAAAGCTTCCTACACACAAAACGCAGAAAAATTACTATAATTTGCACCATTCAGTAAACATAGCGCTAACTCGAACTCAGATGTTTTTCGTGACTCTTGTTGAAACGCCTCCAACAAGTACAGAGTTTGAGTGATATGCTCAATATATTCTAAATATTCTACTGATTGCTTTTGGCAGGGCAAGCACATTGTACTCGTGATTTATTCCAATTTCCAGGCAAACATGTGTCTAGGATAATCGGCTAAAATAGTCGATAGAAATTTATTTTTCCTTTGCGGGGCAGCCCGCCGCCTGTCAGCCTTAACCTTCTTGACACGAACGGGTAACCTGATTGCAGGGTTCAGTGTTGGGAAAATCTAATGACACTTCACTCGTTCCACCGTTACATGTATGCACATCCAGCCGCACAATAGATCATCTCACGCACCGTTCGGTCCAGTCGAAGTAGTAATTCTCCGTTGTTCACAACAACGGTGGCATTAGGTCAACTTGTGCCCTTTATTTAAAACTGCTGACGCAGGAACCCTGACTGCGCCTGCCAGCTACGACGCGGATGGCTGCCTGATTAATTTACAGCCAGACAAACAGGTTGCTTCCGGACGGACGATGCGTCAAAGGCCAACTATTTCCTGTGTTCTTGGTTATGAAGGCAATGGTTAAACATCCATCTGTAAAGTTACTAGAGATAATTAGTATGACTTATGAGCACTGATTCCGTCACCAGGTGTTGATAAAGAAGCCTGGAAATAGCACCGGTCATATTACCAAAGTCCCGATACTCTTCGTCAATATGACGATTATTTTGGTTGGATTTTGACAATGCTTAGCCGATATACAGATCAGATTCGCTGGACTGGTAGCCATGTCTCTTTTCTAACCCAAGTCGATGGCTATGCAAGACTATCAGAACATGATATATAAGTAACATGAACACCAAGTATCGTTTTGCTTCAATCAAAGCTAAGTCTGTAGGAAAAATATGAGCGAGTTCGATACTTCTCCTGCAATTATTGGTAGCGCAATGACGGGCCACTTAGTTATGCTATCAGAAGGACGTGTCACCGTATTTTGGGGTATCAGCGTTACGGGATCTTAGGTCAGGGTCTTTTTGATATTTTTCTTTTTGGGCAGCATGATATTTTTCGCTCGGTATTTTAGTTATCAAGCCTTGCTTCAGACGGCCGGCTTCCAGCTCGAAAGCGCCATGTATCTACGCCTGGACACAAACCTAGATCCCTCGTTTGTGTATAGCAGAAAAATCTATTAAAGCACATGAAAACACTGATAAAAACGTATCGGTCTAAGTAGTATAGCCGCATGTTTTCATGAGCTAGAGAACAAATTGGCATGTCACATAGGAAGAATGTATTCGAATATTCTTTATTTAAACTGCGGGAACTCATACGACTAGGTCCAGTAAGTAAACCTGAAGGCTGCTAGTTCTATCTCTGTCGATTTCTAAGTTTATGGGCTTGATAGTAATAGGTAAGTTAAATCCCCGCCGCTTTGAGCAATTCTTATTAAACACAGTTCTGTTATTGCTAAGTATATTCAATATCAATAATGTATCCGTTATATTTTTCTGGATGCATCATATATAAGTTTACACATGGCGAGTGCGTACAATTTTCAATATCTCTGTAATATATACAGTTACAAGAGGCTTACGCGTAACACTCTGCCACAAGTAAACGCAAGCGGAAAAATAACTCACTATTATTGATTAGGCGCTATTACCGAATTCGAATGATCAGTATCAGTGAGCCGGCGAACAACTTTTGCTTTTTAGTGCGGTTCTGCTTGTCGAAATCCGCTTTCGTTCCACATCGCGCATGACGCGACAACAGCGACCTCCCTTCAGCCGTTCGGCTACGCTAAAACATCACGTGAAATGTCAGAATCGGCGTATTTTCCAACGTCAGCGGAAATACAACACAGGAGATTAGATTTGGCGGCAGAAACCGGGATTTTTCTAATCGTGACCTACGCGAAGCAGTTCTGCTGGGTCGGATCTCCTTGGCGTTAGGAGCACACGCTGGCGTTAACGCCTTGCCAAATAAACGGTAAATAGATTACGGTACCCGACAAATCGTTCCGATTTTGTTTGGAAAAGCGATGCCTTAATAAAGACTTCGTAAAGAAAACCCTCACTAGACTGGAAATCGCTAAGACACTTGTAAATGTGACAAGTGGTGCGAAGTCTTGCATTTCGTCTATTTGAGGTTACAGTTCAAAATATAGGGTCGTATCAGGATAAAGTCTTCAGGTCCGGACGCTCACTTGCCATTAAGATTGGTATAAATGCATTTATTTTTGATCTGCCCGGTTACCAGAAATTTTATTACATTTTTATTCCTTAAATCCTCATGCATCCAGCGAAAAATCTGCTCTACCAATAGGCTCCGTAATCACAGTATTGTCGCGCATCAAAGGATGCCAGCGAACAGTTTCTAACTTAAGTAGCAATTGCTATGGTAAAAACATTAAAACCTACAAACCGAAGTATTTACGTACCAATGAGGTGCTGATGATCTCGTCAAAACAAACCAAGCTATATTATTGCATATATCATTTGCATGGCCTGCTTGGAGAAAAATGATGGCCACATAATGGGCGTCACTAAAGGTCGCACTGAAACAACAATAACTAAATAACGCCGCTTTTAGGTCAACGGACACAGATGGTCACATATATATATATATATATATATATATATATATATATATATATTGCTATATATATATATATATATATATATAGCAATAGGTTTTGAATGTTTCATTTCTTTTTAGCTGTAATACAGTCATTTTTAACTTCTTGAAAAATGACTCCACCACAGCTCATGTAATTGCTTTATGTACTGCTAATTGGAATCAAATTTAATCGTAGATATGTTATTGTCAACGGTTCTTCTTATCTACTAACTTCAAGATAGTATAAATCTTTCGAGACCGGTGTACGTAAAGGGCAAGAACAAACGCTCGTAAGGTACTGGCAGTCACCCAACGAAAGTACACCGGCTCCACGTGTCATTATTTGTTGTTGCCGAATGGTGTTTGAACGACTGAGTTTTTATCTATCCGTCCAATCACTTTACTCCCCAAGACCCTCAGCACGCTGGCAATGGCCAAGGAAATTCGGTGCAGTTATATCCGGAGCGGTAAATTAATCCACTGTTGTGCTTATTTTCAGTTTTTGACATTCACAGCCCAGTTTGCAATAGCCGACAAGCACAAGGTCGTCTTACTCAAAGCAAGACCTAATTTCTGAGCATGCAGGACAACCGGCTCAGCTTACTAAGGCACGATCCGGATCCGATGTTGGTGCCATTCTTGAAAATTAGCGCTTCTTTATGCATCCCTAAATACGCCACAAACGATAACAGTATACACAACGTGTTCAGCGTTTCAACAGAGATACCTATTCATCCACTTGAAAACGCGAGTTGAGGATGTGCACCCAGTGCATATAATGCACATCTAAGGCAAACTAACTATAAAGATACGGAATACGCATGAAACGGTATCTGAATAGCCTTAA
Organism: Varroa destructor; assembly: GCF_002443255.2. Taxonomy (NCBI): domain Eukaryota; kingdom Metazoa; phylum Arthropoda; class Arachnida; order Mesostigmata; family Varroidae; genus Varroa; species Varroa destructor. Next base: position 20,592,764 of record NW_019211456.1, read on the forward strand.
GACGCACGCACAAACTCAGTTTCACCGCAGTAGTGTCCGTGATGTACGCGCCATGCCGCCGCTATTTGCTATGGCGATCCTCACTATGGGGGCTAGTTGTACTGCTGCGTGCTTCTGAAGATTGCCTTCCATCGCGTTGGAAATGCTATTGGTAGATATTTCCTTCTCCTCTAAGCACCATGATACTGGCGGCCGAGAGGGCAGCTAAAGCCACGAGCGGGACCGACCGATCGGTTGGAAGACTCTGGTCGGCAACAGCAGTGCCGGCAGACGCACAACGCAGCGCGCAGCGATACAACTTCTTACCACTTCTGTTAAGAATCATCAAGCCAAGATCAACACCGTCATATTAAAAAAAAATCATTGTCTGTCCGTTTGTCTGCCAGCCAAACAGGACGACAAACTATCGTGGCGAAATCGGCAAAGGACCTGCAGCGAAAAAGCGGCGCAATCCGCGCGAACTGCTACGATTCAACTGAAGAAGGGAGAAGATCGGCGCTGGACACGGGAAACATATATGGTCCGGAGCACGATACTTTGAAAAGCGACGAGCATGAACACGGCAGGGCGGAGGCCGCAAGAAGAAAATAAAGAAGATGAGCGGAGGACGTGGAGTTGCAGAAAGGCAGCGCGAAGCGCTGGATTGGATAGAGTGGCCCATGTAGAACGGATGGATTAATGGCGTCACATAGTTATACATATATATACCGAGAGAGAGAGAGAGAGAGAGATTTTAATTAAAGAACCTCCAGCGAGAAAGCTGTGTTTCCGCTAGCGGGACCCATCCGGCTGCCCTGACCTGGTTAATTTTTACATCGGCTTCAACCCGGGCCGAAGAAATCAACTCTAGCCAATATATATATATATACATATACATATAGCCTGAGGATGTCATTGAGCAGCAACAAATGCCCAACGACGGGTCCATCAAGCATACAACAGGGCCATGTGGCTGGCACCTTTCCAGTAACCAAACTGAAGCCGTGGTCTGCAGACCTGCAAAATCCCGAGTTTATAAAGATATTAATTTTCAATGTGCGATTTAAATGCGATTGCTACAGCAGCCGATAATGAGACATCACAACGAGCTGCCAAAATTGGCCGAAGAGAATGGACTTCACAGATTAGAAAGGTATTTGGAAATGGCCGTATTATTTTTGCGTTGCCTTTTTATCTCGAGGCATTTCGCACAGTATTGTTGTCAACGAAGTGACTGACGGTAGGCTCCACAGTCGTCAGGCGTAAGACGCTTCGGAAAACCAACTAGCCTTTACCCCAAGGTTCGTAGATCTAAAGCAAACGTTTCTTGTATAAACAATCACTGAGTGGTGCGTATATCATTAAGGGAGTATAATATATACACTTGTCCGTACGGATGTTTGATAGCCAATTTATGCTTGGAAAAAAATCGCTAAAACGCTTCTCTTGTGGGGCAGCATGTACGCACGGCAATCCTCGTAGAGATGTTATAGATCAGTAATGATTTTAGTAGTAAATAATAAATGAAGCACCTAATTAGCTACGTTTATTCTATGCAGATTTTAATAGTCTGGAGAAAAATTATATCTAGTTATTGAAATTTCTATTGGGCGCGATGTGAAGTGTCAAGCTTTGAAGTCGTGCCAACAAGATGCTCACAGAGCGAATTGGTGATTGCGTATTTTTACTTTTTTATTGTTTGCATCCATTCGAATATATGAAAACAACAAATAGAATAACCTCGAATACAACAGCGCCTTTTGCGATATAAGGCTGGGTAGCCATATTAACTGCTCGACAATCTTGGTTTCGCTCAATGCGTACATATTCGAACAATTTGAATTAGCGCTCGATGATAGTGAATTAAACTTTGGGTAACACTAGCATCGTCCCGAAAATCAGTACGAAGAACGTGGCCGCTATCAAACAATTAAGTGTTATTATTATGATACGTGGAATCTGAGTACCAATCGTCGACACAGGCCGCAAAGGTATCTTCTTGGAGAGGCAATGACGGTCGCGGTGCAAATCAAGCGCCTTAAGCGTATCTCAACAACACCGCGGTGCGATGTCGGCAGCCGTTGGAGCTGTCATAAACTGTTCTCCTGCAGCTTCGTTTTTCTCAAGAAGTAGTATGGTCTGCGTAGACCCCCACCTTCATTACGACTAGCTGCGAATGATATCTATCGGTTATTACTGTGATTATCAGAAGCAAAAGAGTTGGAACGCAGCCTCATGCGCCGCTACAAATTCATAAAAAGATATTTATCTAACAGCCGTAGGCTGGCCACCACCTTTGGACAAGCATATATATTAGCAGAATTTATTCATAATCAAATGTTACATTTCGAAGCGGAAAAGAAAAGGGCCAAGTCAAATTGGTCCCAATAGTCACTGGTGCTTCCAACGCTATTACCCGAAGGACAGCCGTCACCCGACTAGATCTATTAATAATGCCCGTGACGGTGGTTCAAATCCCTCTAAGTGACTCTTCTTCGACACTCTTCGTTGTTTATCGCCTCCATGATCAGATCGTTGCTAGGACTCCAGGACTGAAACGATTACTGCGATTCGCCTCGACCCGTTATAAATTTTCCATTCGGCATCGCCGTAGTCCCCAAAATGATAACTTTGCGGATCTCAGTTTGTAGAACGCTTCCAGGCAACCGCACGAGCCGTAGGATGAGCCGCTGAGAACAACTCGAGCATTGATGAAAAGGCGCGAGGAGTTATCCGCTCAAAACTTCACTGTAATTAACTAATTAACTACAATCACTTAATAACTAATTATAACAGTCACTCGTGACTAACTTTTCAATGAAATTACTTGAAGCAATAAAACAAGCCGTGAGCAAACGATCGACTGACGCATTATACGATAAGATACCACCTGCCCAGTCTCACCGATAAGCGCTGCATCAATCTCTACTATAGTAAGCGAAACCCCCACGCGTTGAACTGTCCGCCAGTCTGCAGGTATATCTATTGACTTTAGACATTATATCTATATATACACACAAATCTTTTGTAATGGCAACTTTTTATATAGTGTAGTTATATAGTGTATATGAATTTCTATACGACAGTCACTGTAACTTAACTACTATAGAGCCGTAAGTGTATCAGCGATAGCTTCGCTTCTTCCGAGCCCTTGCGGTGTTCTGTTGTTTAGACAGTCAAACCGAAGAAATGTAATTATCAAAAACGAATATGTTTCCAGCACCAAAAGTACCTTTTATCGGCTACAGGAGCCGCAGTAACAATCACAAGAATGCCCATTTTCTTCACGTTAGACAACCCGACGTGCAATGACCCCGCAGCAATACCAATTAGCCAATAAGCAACCACTCGACAGTAACTAGCAGCCTTCTAAGTCAGTCTATGCGTTACCGATACGCTAGTAACGTATAAAAGGGAGGGGCATAAACGTGTAGATGCAAGAGCGCACATGAACATTTCGACCCGCGATAATTTTCACCACAAAAACGTAAGTGCTATATTACTCGGCAGTACAACAGTTACGCGACAGTAAACAAATCTAGGGCGTACTGATTGGCCTGTAAGGCCCATATCTACAAGGATGACACACACAGCTATGAAGCTGTTTCTGTCGAACTGAGCCGAGCTAAGGATTCGCGCACCAGCGCTGAGAACATCGCAGCTGAGACCACAATTCGCTGGAGCTCAAAAAACTTTTTCTCTGTTGAGAGAAGTAACATTTGAGGCTATATATACACACACATATATATATATATAAACGAAAATGCCGACGAAAAGAAAAGCTAACATGATTTCTACCCGGAAAACTCCACACGAGTCATCCGCGTATTCGCAAACAACAAACGAAAGGTAAACATTTACCAGCCGAGTAACTGATGTAATTTCTGATGATTGCTTGCAAGATCGTCACTATAGAACATGTGTGACATCTCTCGTGTTATCTAGTGAACACATCTTTGATGCTTATCTCCAGTCATATAGTAGCTCAGCCGTTGTCGTCAGACCAACTGTATCAAATAAATCTCGTTTTGGCTGGAGTCTTCACGAGACAGCTTGGTCGAAAGTTCCGAACGCTGGGTTGGTGGGCTATGATAACGTGGATTTAGAACAGATACCTTATGTGTAAATGGACCGCTCAGGCCTGGCCAGAGACCCAACACTAGTGTGCACGTAATGACCTAATGTATATTTGTTTAACTGACACCAGATACGTACAAGGAAATTCATAATAACAAAAAAAAAGATCACCGATTCATCCTTGTAATAAAGCTTGATCCCCAGTTTTTCGACATTTCACGGCAATTACTGCGTTTGAATAACCGATGAATAACCGTTTTCGGCGAAACATGGCTTGTTTGTGTAAAGTGACTGCTGTGATTTTGTCATGATAGAAAAAGTAAATTTCCCTACTTAGGTTCCAGATCTAGCCAGTACAGACGATAAGTAACGTTCCTTGTCAGCGTTCAATAGTCGCCAAGGGTTTTCTGTACACCTGAACGCATCATGTGTGTGGCGAAGGAACTGAGAACTGGAGAAGACCTGAGGCCTTCTCTAGGTATGACAGTGATAATTCCCGTTCCTTACAAAAGTAGCCAGTAAAAACACTTGCGAAAACAGTTCGTATACTTGAAACACATGTGAGGATAAGCTTTAACTCAGATCGATTCATTTTCTTGTGCTATTTAATTCTACTATTTATCGTCGAGAACGAACTTAATAAAAATTATCGACTACGTCCATAAGTTTACTAAATCAATCATACACAAAAGGCATACGTATTCTATTTACAACAAAATTTAAATGCCGAAATCTTGGCATCGGAGTGAGACCTATCTACCAATCGATATATTTCGCCGAAATCGGATTTTGTTAGTTCCTTTACAAAACGAATAGTATCATGAAGTCATGGGACTATACGGGAAAAAGACTATGCAATGGCCGACACTTATGGAAAAACTAGGAGAGACTAGGTTTAACTGGATCCAACGCATGGCATTGTTATTCAACTTTTTACTATTTTGCAGTTTCAACGTGAAGAACTTAACGCGACAGACGACCGCGGTGTCGTTGATGACAGCGGTAGGAAAGTATTATAGCGAACAGTCACTGATCGACAATAAGCAAAAATAGCACCGCAAAAATCATCTGCATAGCAGTTCCCGAAATAAGCGTTTGCCGCTATGGTACTTGGCAAAATACAGAATATAGTAGGTAAGTCATTGAATATACAGTTAAGAATATTATCCACAGAGTGGAACTAAAAACTTAGAAAACAATGTGCGGTGCAAATATTTCACATTTGTTTGTTAGTCACACGCAGTCTTGTAACGTCGCATAGTCAGCCTGAATTTTCGGCGCAATTTTTTCGTTCCGCCTTCTCTCAGACTTATGTAAACACTTGGTGACGAGCCAATGAAGCCGCCTTCGACCTAATCTAGGTTCATCAATGATAAAAAAAAAATGCAACCCTTATGCAAGTGACAAAACAGGTTTTTCATATGGGTAACGTGGCAGAGTTGACATAAAACAAATATTGTGAACGTTTGATGATATGTTATTTTATGTTAAGCCTTTATTTTTTCGTAGCAAACGCTATTAGCAGCCTCGTCAATCTCTGCGTGACCAAACGCTATCCAGCGGAAGCGAAATTATGTCAACAACAGCGACCGCCACGATAGCATTGCAGACGACAAAATCCTCATCATCGTCATTGTTCTCTTCAAAATCGTTGGAAGACAGCATGCAGCCAGCTGTAAACAGCTTCTCCGTTTGTGCACACCCGCAGAATCAGCGGTTCCAACAGGTCACTCAACGCTTAATAGCAGATTAGACTTTCAAATACGGCCAATGTCCGATGGCAGCAGTGTCTACGACAATGTCTTCCCGCTGCTGTTGCTGCTAATGACTGTGGCATCTAGCGATTCGTTTTCGCCAGCCCCACTGACTCACTCACTCACCAACAACGAGTGACAACAAGAGAGTACTGAATGATAACTGCGGACAATAATCAACGAAAACGTTCGTATCTTCTCTATTCTTTTTCGATAATTTGGCTCACTTTTTTTTCCGTATTTCTACCCTTTCCTCGCTCTACGCACGTAGCGAAGTGCCGCAACTGTCGCCATCATCTACCAGGAACAGGAACTGAGCCTCATCGTGAAGTCGAACGACTTCAATGGAGGAAGGCACCTGCTGCTGCTGCTATCGTGTTGACGCACCAAATACAGGAGATTATCATAACAATTCGGCGATTTGATTATTTTTGCTGCTGAGCGCTGTTGCCGCTGTTGGTCCTGCTTTCCTTTGATATCGTCGAACGCATCACGACACTTAACCACAGACCGCTCCCAGGCCATCACGGGGCCTACGCCTGGACGCGTCCAGATTGTAATAATGGCAGAAGATGAGACCGTAACAGCAGCGGCCGTTTCAGAGCCTGGCGCACGTCATGTTTTATCGATGGCATATTTATTCGATACGATCTTCAGCGTATGGTCGTTTTATGTGTCCAAATAATAATGTCATTTATTCCTGGGCACTGAAAAGCTACTATTGTAAAAAGCGGCCAAGGAAGGTAATCGCCGTCAAATGCAAAAAAAAAATTACCCCAATAAAAAGGCAGGGTATACAGGGGCTACGGATACTGTGAAGACGATGTACTACATATGTGCGCATACACAATGGAGAAATCATAAACAAGTGAATACAGGAAGACAACTCGTAAACATCGTAATTGCCGTAATGTAAATCACCAGATGGATTAATGCATTGAACAACTTGATAACCTGCCTTATCGTACCACGGAGTAAGCCGCTGCTAACTTAGTATGACCACAATGTGATATTTTTTGCCACTTAGTAAAGGCTAAACTAAAGACCCTATCTGTTGCACAGAGGTACGTACATATTTGTACTTAGTCTACCTTAACGGAGGTTGCTGGCTTAAGGACCAAGAAAAATAGGCCAGTTAAAAGCCTAATTGAGCTACTAAAATTGAACTATATAGGTAATCTCATTACTACTCATTTCAGCAAATTGAGGCAATACAGCGTCTTGCAACAGACGGTAAAGAGTTAGGTCATTTTAAACGTCGTTTCATGTATGAAGATATTATTCTTACTACATTGTGATATTTCTTAACCAAGTCCACTCTTTGATCCTGAACGAAATTTCCTACTTTGTAATAAATCCAAATACTGTCCTGCACACCCGGTAACCACGCTTTTCTGCGTTTCACTCTCGACTCGTGGCGGCAATAGCCCAACAATGGCACGACACCGCCGTTCAACTACTAATTGATTCCGAACACGCGCGGTCCGGTGACGCGAACTCACAAATGAAGAAGGTTACTGTAACAAGGATCGACCGCGATGGCTAGGGGAGGATCAGCGTGAAAGTTCCGGACGCAAAACGGCTAACGTCCGTCATACAGTTACGTTTGACAGGTGCGAATTTGATCGCTCTTAATAACCGTACAAGGCACGCTATTTGAAATAGTTTTCAACTAGTTTTTTATATTCCCTATGTGGAGCACAATACATCCGCATGCACGAACATTCATATCTATATAGTCACAGGTAAAATACAATAGGTGGTATTAAAATCGGCTTTTTAGTGTCAACTTCATTCGAGACATCTTTGTGAAGAGAAATAATGCATTTATCGTAGATTCAATTAAATGTTTCTATTTGTTTCATTGTGATACTAGTTAGTTAAAGATTCCACCATTCTCCGCATGAATAAACGTAAGGGGTCAAAGCAGGCGCACCCCACCTTACCGAGGGGTGAGAGATCAACAGGTATCGTTGTTGAGCTTTCTTGTAATCAGAGCTTACAAGATGTTCTTTGTTTCTGGTCGTCTACTCTAAACAATTCAAGCTCAGTTTCAACGAATTTATCACGATGCCTGTGTATGGATATTCCCGCGGACCACCTATTAATTATATTTTCCCCCTTTCCTTCTATCATATATGCGGTATTGTTGATAACCCAATTCCTTCACTTCTAGACAGACACGCTAAACAACAAGACTTTGTGTTAAACACAGACGGGTATAATTTCCCAAAGGCTCGTTTCAAAAGGGTGCCTCTACTACTGACCCCAGAACATCGCCTGATTCTGCTGTTATCTAATGAACTCTTTAAATAAATGCGTACACATTAATATAGTATTCATCCTATGTGCTACGTTTACGCTGATCCGATTTACAAGACAAATCAAACCGTAACCGATTCACCGTTTATCTGCCTAAGTATTTTGTCTCAACTCGGAAAGATCTGCAATACGCAAGTATACAGTGACACTGGTTAATGGGCGCTGATGTATATGAGTTTGTGCCGTGTAAATGTTGTTTACAACAAGAAGATAAAATAAACACACAAAAATCAGGGAAAAACGGAACATGATTTCAATATAGATGCAACAACACTGAATATGTATCGATTAAAAGAAGGTAGCATTTTCCGAGCGCCGCGCTACCGAGCTTGTTTTATCACGATGCCATTGACCTAAACGATACTGCTGATCTAGATGTTGATCACTAGTGATAGTTGAGGTTACGTTTTTGCTAGTTCGCGTCAGACGACGTCATTTGCTGCGTACTTGTTTGTACGCTGAGTTCGTGTGGTGTTTTTCTAGAATACAAATTATGCCTGGATGACTACAAGCGCTAACTTGGCCGATCACTGTGACATTTTAGCTAACCGGGTGACGCCGTCACAATGATTCTGTTTCTGTATTTCTATCAACGAGTGCTTAATACGGACACCCTTTCACTAGAGCAGTGCTACGACGGTGGTGGATTATGACGACAACGTTTCTGGAACATTCGATGACACTACCCATGCTTTCGCGCGCGCCTGTACAAAATTTCACAACTAACAATGTTCGTTTTCCAAACACGAAATAGTCAGACGTGAAACCCTTTGTGAGAGATCGTTGTTTCATGTGCTTCACACCCAAGCGAGGATTTATAGAGTTCTAGGCTAGAGAAGTACACGATCGGTTTGCTCACGTCGCACAATCGTTTAATTACATTTACAGATTATACCTATTTAGGACCTAAGAACAAAAGTTGGTCGCATCAGCTGTGGGCTAGGATCAATCGCGGCCAAGACTAATCGCAGCCCCTCCTCGCTCGTTTGCGATTTACCGATGAAGTGCTTATTTTTTTTATCACATCTCGGTTAGGAGGAGTAATTATCTAGATCCGCTGGCTGGTTCCACGCCCCCTGAAGCCGCGCGCCCTTATCTTAGAATGAAAACGACAATTGCGAACAGCGCAAGTATTTCCGTAACGACTAGCTTCCGCTGGTGTGGATCAGCAATGAATGTATCAACAATTTCGTGTACCCAATAAACATAGAAGAGTAATAAAACTATCGTTTACTGCGTTCTTACAGGACAGTTATTTCTTCATAGCTAGGTAAGTTGAAGTAATAAAAAGTTCAGTTTGACCAACATCGATCAGATAAAGTTATAAAATGTCGCATAGCTTACATTTACTGACGAAGCGCAAAGGTACCTATACAATACATTTTCGATCGTTGCAATTATGATATACGATGTAGACATATGTAAATAGCTCAAACGGAGCCAATCAAATCCTTTTGCCGTATAAATTACGCACCGAACTAGCCTTATAAGTGATATTTCTACATATGATTGGAACTCGTATAATCATTATATGGGAGCTCAATGCGAATTTTGCGTCTCAGGGAACAACAGAAAAAATTTGAATTTCAAGAGCAAAAGCGCGTTCCAATTAAAGAGATAATTTTCCCATGTTACTAACTTTGAAGTGACTCTTTTTCCACTATAGCTATCTACTACTGATCGCTATTATCAGTTGTTTGACTATACATTTCTGTGTATATGATGGTGGACCGTAATTATCAATTAGACAGAGGTCCAAAGCAATTCCTATTAACCTCGTGGCTGGGGTCGCCACAAGTGCCTCGGAGCTGATGTTAGTTTGCTTGAATGAACGACTGGTGTTGAACCTTCAGATCGAACGATGGCGTATCTGATTGTGTTCGGGCCGATTTCGAGAAATGAAATATTGGCAGGGTGTATATAGTACATAGACTCGGTATTTTTTTTGACAGCGTTTTCCGACCAGGGCAAGTATTTCTTAGTAGAATTCCAATTTGGATCAGCAAAGACTGAAGTCAATACTGGTTGTGTTTATTTTAGATAGACTAGAATAATCAAATGGAATTGTATGTTTTGGTTTATTTTCATATGGAACATATATGAATCTGGTCCATGCTCGACATAAACCTTATTATCTATCAAGTATTTGATACCGACGGTTATATTGGTCACAGAATAAGAGTTCGTAATAAACACGTTACGGCAATTTGTCTACGCTATATTATTGTACCCTACGAGAGAAGGCACACGTGGCGCCTATGTAAGTGGCGCCAGATACCTCGTGATGCGGTTTTTACTAGATCTATCTATATTCTTCAGCAGCACGTATCGTAGTATTGTAACATAATTCTGTAGTGCTTAGCACCAAAAAGGGGTAAAATTTTTTCTGTGAACATGCATTGGTCAATATCAATGCCCAGCCCCTTTTTTGACTTTTTGTCGGTCAATACTGAATTGAACTAGTACAGAAGGAAATCAGCCTTTGTGTGATAATCTTCGTGGGCATGTGACGAATTCAATTTCTCATGTGCTTTTCTCATCGAATAGGTGAAAGTTAGTCAGCTGGCCTAGAATCGTTCCCCTACAAACACCATGCTTGTACAGAGGGCCGAGCACATATACTGAAAAGGTCGGCGATTCATACAACGAGAGCTCCTATTGAGTAAGCTCATGTTGGTTATATGGCCTGCGAATCGGTCGGCATATGGACAACTGAGCTTCACACAGGTATATTCACATATCACACAAATCAATCATATGGATATTCACTCAGATAAAATGAATCTCTGCATTCACAATTCCTACTACTGTTCCTTAGGGAGAGGGAGAAAGGGGGAATGAATCTCAAACTATATTTAGTATACTTAACTATGCTTACATGGGATACCTATACCAACATACACATACATACATGTACATATATAATCCTTAACGTAATAACCTGTTGTACCCTAGAACAAGGTAATAAAGATGTTATCAATTACGAGCTTACTCTGTCTTGAAACCACACACTTATCAAACTTTAATAAAGAAAATTACAGTTCTTTCAAGATGTCGTCTGAACGCTGTTTTATCTATCCCGCCACTTGCTTATCTGTTAGTTGAGTTCCTTCTAATCTCAGCTATTGTTACAAACATCGCACCGCATTTCTAGTATACTAACAGCGTACGCCTTAACAACTATTATATTTGCACTTCTGATCTTCGTCTTCTTAATAGAGAAGAACCGGCTGACTGAGGCGGCAGGCACTGACATCGACTACAATTAGATCCTGGCAACATCAGCCGTAGCTTCTGTAACCTGCCAAAAGTGTGGGTGCGTATAGAATTATCCCGATAGATCAGCCGACCTGCGCACGCCCGTTATAATACCTAGCCCTGAACTGCCAATACTGCCCAGTTTTTGGTTTGGGTTTTTTGGGGAACTATGTGTTGCTTTAAAGATCGATCACTATTCGTATAATCGGCATCTGAGAGCAGGACACTGCTGTTCGTCAAACTAGCAAATGTCGATCGAACGAATCGACGACTCACGGTACTCTTAGCCAGCTATATCGATTAACGTTGCAGTATTTTGGTTTGCAGCTGGAGTCCTTCGATCGGCCTGTGCTTCAGATGACTGATTCTCCCTACATCTTGTTGTCTTTCGCCTTGCATTTGTTACCCATAGTAATATCAAGAGTATAAAGATCTGCCGCCGATCTTTAACTAACCGAATACGGCACGTCTACCTAACTAGCTGTCCGTTGATGAGCCGATACGAACGAATTACAGTAATGAAGGTGGTGACGCATCCAAGCACGCCGAGAAAGCCGTAGGATACAGTTCAGGTCATACTACTCCACAGCATTTGCTTTCACCATAGCGTTAAAACATAGCGGCACAAGAATCAGCGGTAACGATCTGTCGTAGTCTATCCTCGCGTTAATAATGATTCGTTGTTTACGATAGCGACGCCGGCAACGCTCGTAACTATTCCAGATGCAGACGTAACGATGGCATCTGGAGCGTGTGGTACGGCTAACAGCTAAATGTCTCAATCTGAAGATTCGTTGCCGAAGCAGCCAAGTTCGCCCACGCCGGGCTGTTCTCACATATTAGTACTATGTAGTAAGAGCTAATGTTTGAATAAGTTTGCGTTTACAAGGGCGATATAGCATTGTGGTCGCAGAGACTGACGTTTATTAGATAAACCCTCGAAGTTTGTTGAATAAATTCAACTTAGCAAAGCAGAATAGTCTTTCCTTAGTAAAATTCAATTATCAGTTCGACGTAATATTTAAGATGCATCACCGTATGGTACATATGAAACGCAGAAACTTGATTGACGTTAAACGCGTCACGGAAAACACGAATAATGAAAAGACCGAACAAAGAACCAACTAGAAAATGTAGTTTTATCTAAGTAGTTTACAACGAATACTATGGGTATAGCATTTATCTGATGCTAAATAAGGTTTGTTCCTTGTGGGCAGGAAGGTTTTTAACATGATCGACCCAACTGGTTTATTTAATCGAATGCGTTTGGATGGATGTATGCAACAATGCACAATTACATCAGTTTTCTCAGTATTTGGACCGGGTGAAAGCAACGGTGTTATAATAGAACATAAGAGTATACAGGCACAGAACAGTTCAGACAAATCAGCTTAGGAAGTCAAGAGACAAACGATGTAAGAGAATCAATGAACCCTATATGTGATTTTATATATGGCTATTTCAATTTTGGCACATAAGAAATTAAATGTGTACGAACGCAAATATAACATATTCACTTGCGTAATTATTGCACACGATAATACTACTCCTAATTCTAAAATTAATAGTA
>NW_019211456.1:20605823-20696062 GCF_002443255.2 Varroa destructor
TATATATTTTTTTTTTTTTTTTAATGGTGTCTTGATGGTTTGAGTTATTTTTCTGGGCATGATGAGGGAAATGATGGGCACGCATTAACAGCTTTAATCCTTTTCCCAAAAATACGTAAATGGAAAATATAGTACATGTAAGAGTAAAACTGGTTAAAATATATTTCCCATTTTTTAAATGAGAAATATGTTTACAACGTCTTTGGTTGAAATTGTTCCCACAATCTTTAGCTGAGCATGGTTGATTTGAAATATTTACTTATGTACTATATGTCTACTGTGGTAAAATGAAGCCAAGACATATCCAAATCATTACCGTTCTAGCATAAAGTTCACACATTTTTAGCGACAATTTTTTAAGCTGTTTAGGCGGCCATGGCGTTCGTAATTTTTGGAAAACATCCGAAAAATAGTAGTTACCAATCAAAGGAGCCCGCCATAAACTATTTTCAGTCGTGCACTATCACCTCACAATGGGGTCACGGTCGTTGAGAATCTGTGCTTCCGTTACTCTAGTTCTTGGCTTAGCCATTAGTAGTGTCTTTATTAGGGACTCCACGGTACTGAAACACTATGACCATTAATTGATGTCCATCTATTTTTATAAATTCGACAACAAAGCTGGGCCCATAGATCCCTTTGCACCCCAATTAGAACCACCTGGATAGAAACACAAAGTGGTATACCAGCTTTTCCTTCAACGATTCGCTGCTTGATGTAGCGTTTTAATCTGGATAAGCCGGCCTCCTATAGTAAAGCGCCACGGTTTACTACACTGGGTCCGCAGAAAGCCGGCGCAGAGCATGAATGAAAGTAAATCTTTTGAATAATACCTTTAAGCTCCGTTTTGTCCCCTAGTTTGTTCAGACAGAGGAGGCCTATTTTCGACGCCCCTTTCGCTACAGCCAAAAATATTACGGATGCCCAACATTGACAATGACTTTTCGAGAGTCCCTACTCGGGCGTTCGTGATGTCGCTTTAAGCGTGCTATGTGCATTATTCGAAAGTCCACATACTATAAAGCATAGCAAAATTCAGATGGGCAAAACTTCTCTACGTACGAGCCAGCCTGTTTCATGTCCCCGTGTAACCTTCAATAGTAGTAGTGTACACCAAGATAAATGTATGATGTGCATGTGTGCACAAGCGTCTTATCTAGCAAAAAATCGTGGTGCTAGAGTCGCAGTTACTTCATATGCTTATCTTCTGTCGATAATTAATAAGTCTTCTGTCGATAAGTACGTTAGTTTCGGTTGATTAGTTATACGAACACTTTATTGGTATATTTGTGTATTAATTTTGTTAAATAATTCAATTACATTTAACATAGCATAAATCCGGCAAGTACAATACAGTTTCTCTTAGTTAACCGCCCTATTCTAAAAGATTTTAACGCTTCTAGAACCTTTTTAATAAAGTCTTCTTTTATGTATAGCTAAATGTAGGTTGCACTTACATTGCCTGAACTTTCGGATCCTCGCGGTGCCTCACTAACAGATGAACTCTGCGAATTTTGACTTTCTGTGCGTGGTTTCGGTCTGACAGGCGGTTTCGGTGGCAAATTTTCTGGTCGAGGCGGCGGTGGAGCTCGGGGCTTTGCCAGTGTCACACATCCGAGACCGCTGTGCACCGACGAATCTCCACCATAGTCCGACATTTTGGTACTGTATTTTTTACGCCCAAGACGATTGTTACTTTAGCGTTAGTTCTTTTCTGATTTTCCTCGAGATTTTATCGAAAACGGTAGGACGCTCTTCCACTTTGATTTATGGACCTGTTGCTTTCCACTTTGCTGCTAATGCACCGTCTATTTAGTGGCAGGATTGTGCAACAGCCTCTGCTGCACGGCTCAATGAAATGACTTGACAATGTTAGACAGAGTTTCTATCTTTTAATAACCGAGAATATCTCCGAACGTCTCCGCTCTTCTGGCCGTACACAACGACTAAGGGGTACACAAACAATGAATAGTAACAAGATCGTAGATATCAAAGCTGAGACTGATAAAAATGAGAGACGATATTTTCGTATCGCGTGTGCTTCTGCTATTGTGATGATCTCGTGAGTGCGGGTCTCCTATCTTTCCGCTATTTCTTGATCTCGGTAAGTATACAGCGGGGTGGCGCGTAATTCGCATAATAGCAGTTAAAATCAAGTTTTCCTTTGAGTTTTGAGTGAGCAACTTTCAGTCAGTGAGTAGTAATTTTCTCGTCCATTCCAGGCTAATGTCGATGCGTTTGTCTATCCTCTTTCTCACCTTTCTCTCGTCTTCATTCCTCTTTATTTTTTTTCTATTGTCTACTTCGGGTGACAAAAAATCGGCCCGTTGTTCTCTCCCTTGATTAGATACTTGTTTAAATTAAGCGTCAATATTTTCTAGGAGCGTTGGAATACAATAGCGTTCGGTTCCGTTTTGATATCCAACCAGAAACCAACGATAGATCGCTAACGAGTTGCTTCCAAGTATACACAAGAAATCTGGAAATTATCTGACCTCTAGCTATATACATATATATATGTATACATGTATGTATATATGTGTATATGTATATATAGAATCGATAATTATAACTATGTAGTAGCAAATCTGACTTCGTCGGCGCTTTTGCTCCTTTTGAAGCGACGTGAAGCACTTCGTTACACCCCGAGAGCGTATTTTATTTTGGAGAACTTGATTATATTAATTCACATGATACAAAGATCCGGTCTGCAAATTGTACCAAGTTATTTCGGAGAGCTAGCGATCTCTAATGTGACACAACTATGGCTTGTTGGTAACAAATGAATGGACGATTGCAATGCGTAAGCTAGCTTGCTATCGTGAAGCTGGCGCTGAAACGGGTCACTTCGTTTACATTTACTCACAAATACATTTCCTTCTTGAGACTCTTCTTCGCTGTAGATTCCGCCTTTAGAACCACTGCACGCAAAAGAAAACACAATAAAGATAGATATGCACCACGGCGATGTTCCGCCACACCTGTTGAAGCGTCGAAGATTTGCTTCTTACACAACGTTGTCCTATAACCGTGTTGAGTGGATTATATACCATATAATACAGGCATTCGATCTGGAGCATTGTTTGAATAGGTGTCAGCCTCGAAGCGTCACTAACAAGTGTAACTTCAAGTTCACTCGTTTTCGTTACCCGGCAACCTCTTCTGTCCCTGTGGCAGAGGTAGTAGCATAGGCAATCGTGCAATATTCTAAGGCCTCTCTGTGCTCTTGACGAGTGTGTAGCCAACACAGTGCGTGTGAAGCGCCGGCTACATGAAAAAAACGAGTGACTGACTGAAGCAGTGTCGCATCGACGGATTATTCTCCCATAAGCGACTGAGCGAGCCTTTATTACTGCAACCGTTGCTGTCGCCCCAATCCGATTCGGCGCTGCGTTCAATAACGTGATGGCCTACGCAATGGCCGTGGCCGTACTGGCTTAGCTTCTAGTGTTGTGGTTTGATCACTTCGCACGCAGTGGACAACTTCAGCATTTAGCTAGTTGTTTCAACCGTCAGGCTAGAACAGTTGCAGCTAGTCAGAGCCATAATGCCCACCGTAGACCGGGGCCTATAAAGAATGATTCGAACACTCGTAATGTCACCGCTGCTTCGACTGCTAGTAGACACATCTTGCCGGTGGAACATCAAGTCACTGAGATCGATCGTCACTCGTTCACGTACGCGTAACACTGAC
This sequence comes from Varroa destructor, assembly GCF_002443255.2. Lineage (NCBI taxonomy): Eukaryota > Metazoa > Arthropoda > Arachnida > Mesostigmata > Varroidae > Varroa > Varroa destructor. The sequence goes on from NW_019211456.1 coordinate 20,609,518, forward strand.
GCCCGTTTCGCTACCACTATCTCGTCAATGAGTGAGTCGATTAAGTGTTGGGAAAAGCGCTTGTCTCAAGGTGTGCGAAATCCATGCACGGTTCAAAGAAGAATTGGGATATTCAGAAAAAATCACTTCCAATGTTAACCGCCGCAAAAAAATATTTTGTTGTACTCCCGAAGATTCGATTTGCTCTGCTTACGATTCCAACACATGAAAGGGGATGGAGAATAGCTTGTAGAAACAAACACACAACCGTTTACTAACGTGCATGCTGATGGAACTCGACCAATAGTCTCACCAGAACCGATAGACAAACAGACAGACCCTGCAAATGATAGGGGCCTCGTCGAACGTAAACAGGCCGACTTAGCGCTGTAGGCAACTGCCAGGTCCAATTACTACTTTTCAAGCACTACCATCAACGGCTTAATGATAGCTGGAAGGTAGTAGGTCAAGATAGTGGCTCAAAGGGGCAAGGGGCCGGAGAACAGAAGCCGCTCCTACATCGATACCCACACGCTCGTATATATACTCACAAGATCCGACCATGTCGAGTTAGGTCGGGCTGGGTAATGGCTGACGGTTCTGCTGTTGCCCTTTCTCAAACCAGGGCCCGCAGCTGGCCGCTAAAGATGGCCCACAGAGTGCGCAGATGGCGGAGGCGTCACCATCTAGCATCACCCATGGCGCTAACAGCGGCTGTGATACGCAGAAGTGCTGGCAGCCGTCGCGGCAGCAGCGGCTGTCCGCTAGGGAGAAGTGGCTGCGATCAGAGACAGGGAGGATGGGTAGGAAAGTGAACGAAGCGAGTGCTGTATGTGCCATTGTTCAAAAACAATGTGTAGCTCATGTGGCTGATGTTGCTGGTGGCAATAGCAGTTATGGTGATAGTAGTATCGCTTATGGAGGAAGAGGGCGCGGCACGCTTCGGCTGCTGCCATAAATCTCGAGTGAACGAGAGACCGCACTGTGCTGTCTGCTCTGGCTCAGAGAGTTGCCATCGAGCAACGGCGGCTGGTAGAGAACGACGGGTTCACTACGTCGTCGTCATATACAAGTATACATATGTATATAAATGCTGTATTGGCGAACCAGTGATGACGGAACAGGAGGAGCAAAATAAGCTTATAGCACCGCAAGCGTTTCTCATGTGCTTAGCGAATTTAAATGGGTAGATCAGTCGGCGGAATGGTCGTTTGAAAAAGACTATGTAAGACAGAGCAGGCGTAGTCCTTTGGTTTGCGTGGTATCTATATGTTATTACGGCGATTGAAGATTTCCAGCTATTACTCGTCTAATAGTATAAACACGACTAACATTAATAAAGAATAATAAATGTTGCCACGGATTTCGATATTCGGTTAAAAAGTAAAAATGCCTACTCACCATTGAGGAACTATTGCTACTTCCGTACTTAACCTTATCTAATCCCGATAGCAAAATTTAACTAACTAGCTACCGGATAACTCATATGTACGACAACTCTATCGGTTTATATGCTTCTTTGAATAGTGGCGTTCTGCTTGTAGACATATTGCTTGCCGCTCACAAATTCTGACATCGTCCTTGCCTTCTTCGAACTATTTCAACCTTTGGAAACATCTCTCAGCGCACAATAACCAAACTAGTGATCAAATTCTTGAATGTTTTCATCTATATAGAATTTTTTTTATTTATTATATTTATATTTTATTATCAAGTGTTTATTACTATTGGTTATTTATCTATGCTATTTGTAAATTTTCTCGATAGTCTTAACCTGCTTCATGGACATTTCAAAGACAGCCTATTTCATGGAAGGTTTTTTCAGCGGACAAGAATTTTTCGTTTGCTGAAATAAATTCATCTAAAGTTCATCGATTGATAATACTTAGATTTGTCTGTTAATTCCTACGATCAATTCGTGCCTTTGTCTGCACCTGTTCATTTGTGTCGATTACTATTATCTTGTTCGTTTACCTTCTGTATTATAACTTCGATTACTAATTACTGAATATCCTATTCTTATAATATATATTACAAATATTTCATACCACTCAAACTAAGATTATTGATCATCGTCGAGACATTGCGCACGTTTCACAAATAAATCAGCTTCCAATGGTCATCGAAACAAATGATTATTCCATTCAAAAACATCTAGCGAAAATTACTGAGTTCATTTGGCCTGGCTTCATTTAGGCCAATTAATTCAATCGAGTCGACAAGCCTTCCTATTCCGAAGCTTCAACGTACAGATGATAAATGTTCACCTTCGAGCAAGTCAACGATGATTTCAGTTTCTAACTGTTTTATCTGAAACATCTGATCGCCAAGCTTTGGCCGGCCTATGATGCATAGAACTGCAAGTATCATCGCTGAACAATGTATCAACATCACATCCATGATATGATGTCGATGTCTGTAATGAAGGACGCCTTCATATTTTTCTGACAGGGATCGTCTTGCTACATCAATGAAGAGGCCTACCTGCAAACGGGTAAGCTATTGATTGCTCCTCACGTAACAGACCCAACCCACTGCACGGTTCTACTGTGCTCGCATGTTTCGAAAAATCAGCGTCAATCAGCACAAACAAGTGCTTGCGAGAATTGTCGGTGAGTATGAAACAAGAGTACGAGACATTCGTATGTTTTGCTGCTAGTCAGTGGAGACGGAAAGCTCGCTGCAAAAAAAACTATCATAAAGAGAATAATGTGTACTTCCTGAGTGACTCATCTAAATACAATTACATTTGATTTTTCACTTACTGTGAAAGGTGCACATTGATTACATTGCCTTCTTCTTTTGTCCCAATTACGTAATCTAATAATATTCCTCTTCTTGAAACAGTGCGTAGCCGTCACATGTTGCAGTAATGGCTTATATAGATATACGCCAAAATCCTCACAACATGTGAGGAACCACACTAGTCAATAAGTTAAATCCTAGTCAATAAAAAAAAACATATACGTAACTAAATTAATATAGTTCAATCCTTCGGGTTTAGGAAAATAGTACATTCCCCATGATAGCTTAATGGGTAACGCATTTGCCTGCTAATCTTAAGGGCACTAGGGTGATCTAAATTGAAAGTCGGACATAGACATACTTCGTTTTCGTGCTGGGAGCCAGTCGTCTGTCTGATAGAATGCTTAACGGTGATACTGGACGTAAAACCGTATAAACAAAACAATAAGAATAATAATTACTATAATTATGATCATCTTCAATATCACTATTATTAAACTTGTATAGACCTGATATTACACAGGGCTCAAATAAATAATTATCTTAAGAATCGTCTTAAAAATGAAACGAGTGGCTCGCTTGATCAGATGTGGCAAGTACTCATTTACACTTCACTTACCACGTCAGGCATATGCCCATGTCCCTCGTCATCGTCAACGGCATATTCGTGCGACTTCCGTCCAAGGCTTTGTCTGTGTCCTTTGGAGCCCAAAACCTGAATCGGCGTATGCTGTACCCCGTCAGCCAATTCTACGACTCGATATACCCGTAAAGTACCGCATGGCGTATTGCTTCCCGATCGTGTGACTCCGGAACGAAATTCAGGCGACCCTGGACGATCGTCGTCAGGGGTCTGGGTCCGTTCTCTCGACGAAGACTTCTTTTTACTTCCCTGGGAAACAGTTTTATTTTCAATTACCGACGATGCCACTTCTGTCTGCGCCACGTTAGCACTAGACAGCTGTGCCAGTTGCTCGCCAACTGTTGATACAGTAGCTAGACGTTCCTCTCTTGCTTGAGCACCCAGGGTCGACATGGGAGCAGTTTCAGCAGGAGTAACGGGGCTCAACGGTGTAACAGCTGGCGTAGGAACAGACGCGGTTTTTGGCGTCACTGAAGTTCCGGGAGTTCGTGGGTGAATGATCGGTGCAGGTGGAGATCTGGAAAGGGCGCTTGAGACTACCGGCGCTTGTGGCAACGCTGTGGGAACTCCCGGAGTCTTTCCCACGAGGTGTACGGTAGCGGTGTACGAGCTTGAAGATGAACTCGGTGAATCAAAGGCTTCTGCATTCACGTAGTCTACGGCAGCCGTCGGAGCCTTCGTCTCAACAGGGCGAAGTCCACTGCTAGTCGTATAGTAAGGGAGTCTGTCAATGCGTTGGGTGTAGTTTGGAAGATAGCTTGTTCTATCTGGTCGGTACGGTCCACTAGACGTACTTGGGAAAGCGCGCGTAGTTTCAAGCGGAGAAGTGACCGAATACTTGGCTTCAACAACTGATGCCCCTGGTGTAGCAAGGAATTTTGCTTTGGCATCCAATGTTCTATCCTTAATTGTCTCTGCTGAGGAGTGGGCAGGCGACGTTGAGGGAAAATTACTTGAAGAGGTTGCTGGAGGCCCAGGTTTGACAACTTTTTCGGAGAACAAATTCGAAGACGAAACTTTTGGCACCTCCGTGTTCTCTGCGTAAACAAACTGAAAGTCAGACTGCCCTGCCAATGCTGACGGATCGTTCGTATAGACGTACCGAACCCTTTCCGGCTGTTGAGGATTTTTTGACGAATCTACGTAGACAAAGGCACTTTTGGTGAGGCCAGGCCGCTCTTCGGCCTTACTCGTTTGCTCTTTCGAGCTGAGGTATTGAGCGTAGGTTTTTGGAATCGCTCCCGAAGCAGATGTTGGCAGCTTACTAAGTCGAGTAGTGGAGTCCTTTGACATTACACTGTCACCACCCCCGGCAACTAGACTTCCAGTCGAAACTCCTTTTGAGCAGCGACCGAAGACCGTGTCAATCTGCTCACGGGGCTTGTCGTCCGTTGTTGATGTCGCTGTAGGGCAATATGAACTGAAATACGAATACGTGCTGGAGGACTTAGGAAGGCTGCGGGAGAAGCCGTCGAAAATAGATCGCGGTCCGCTTGGCAGTTCAAGCGCCTCTTTGGTTGGTTTAATTTCTCCACGGGTGCTGGTATTCCTTGGCGGGTCTTGGGTGGAATTTTTTACAAGTGGAGGTGACGTTTGCGTGGAGCCGGACACATTGCTGGTGCTGAGATTAGCTGAGGGTGGCGGCGTGGGTTTACTCACATCCTGCTCACCGGCTCCTATTCTTTTGTTGACTTGACTTACAGGCCGAGCACGATCGTCATAATACTTGCTGTGGTAGTCTCGATAGCGATCCTTATCCTTCTCGTAATGGTGATCCTTATGTTTATCCCTGTGTTCTCGATGGTCGTCCCGTTTATGCCTGTCTGCCGAGCTCACATGCGTCTTGCGCGCGGAGCTGTCGGCGTGTTTGTCTCTTGCTGGACTCAGTTCGCCGGCTTTGTTGCCGCCTGATGAAGAGGACGCAGCTGTATTTCGTTGATCGTGCAGTTTCTGCCCTACTGTTCCACCCTGTCGTACCCCAAATGGATTTTCCTTAGTAGAGGTAACTGTTGAAACAGAGCTCACTTGAGATTGTGAGGGTACTTCAAGTTGCTGTAGAAATTCAGTTTTCGAATACGGTTGTTTTTGTTGTTGTTGCTGCTGGGGTGACTCTTGAGCTAATTCTTGTGGAGTAGGCTGAGCTTGTAAATTATGCGAAGGCTGGAATTGTTGCAACGTTGTGTCAGAAGATGTTAATGTCGTAGACCTGCGGGGCGAGGCTGAGGGGGTGTTTTTCAGCGGACTCGCCGGCGCCGCGAGCAGCGTTGGCAAGTAAATTTTGCGGGCGCTTGCATCGACCCGATGGGGCCTTTAATCGGTGAACAACTTTTGCTTTTTTAAGCTAATCAGCTAAAAGATATACTTCTAAAACCTTTCTGTTTATAACTACTGGTGTAGTTCATACGTGCACGCACTGCGGCTTGGGCTCCTTGAAATTAAAGGACACGCACTTAGTCACCTACACAAACATCAGCACACAGTCGTTCACAATTATAATAGCACTAGCAGTTAAGATCAAAATTACAGATTTTGTGAATTTCTTCTAGCCTTTTGTATACCTTTTACTAGTAGACGAGGTCAGCAGCTTAAGACACTTTCGAAAAGAGAGAGGATCAAAGAATCAATGCTGTAAAAAGACGGACTTCCACGGAATGCCACCGCGTACGCCTTATATACCACGACCTGTCGGGTAAGCCCTGCCCAAAGCCCCAACAAGGCCTCATTCCCAGCCCCAGAAAAGCCCCAAATATGCCTCGAAGCTACCGATGCAGAGGGAGGGACATGTGTGCACGGAAGCTCACGATAGTTCTAGCACACTTTGGTCCTCTTACTGCTGCATCCTTTTTCGACATTGCCTGCCAACGGAACTCCCCCATTCCTGGCAACGTGTCCGTCGCCCATTTCTAGCCACGCCTTATCGTCATCCATCCTGACTATGTGCTACCTCGTAAAACCATGAGATCGCCCAAAGCACGAGCTCTAATGGGCTAACTACAAAATAAGACGTACATTTGCACCAATACGACGAACACCGGTTCCTGATTTAGCTAGACAAACCGTGCTGTACAAGTAAGACCTACTTGGTGTTCTCTTCACCGTTAACAGAAAAAATAGAGGTGCCCTCGTAGGTATAGCAGGGTAACGATATATCGTGAAGAAACATCCAACAACAAATAAAACACACAGATGTACAAACGTAAGAGTTGACCAATGGAAAACGCTAAACGCAGTTTCAGTCACTAGCAATATTATCCTTGGACAATAATAATTCTCTAATCGGTTATACATCCCTGCATTTTTCAGTAGTAAGGCGTACAACCGCATGAGCCGTCTGTTTTGCCGCACGGAACTGAGAAGCATTATTATAGTAAACGTGGACTATTTCTAACTGGTCGCAGGTTAGAGCCAAGCGGACTTTCATTGTCGAAAGGAGGGAAGAAAACGGGGGAAGACGAACGGGAACAAGGATGACCAGTAAAGAGAGTGGCCTAGGGCACACCCTTTCCTGAGTGACATCCACAGTGCGATCGTATGGCATAAAGACTGTGCATCCATACATAGAAATATATGTGCCTCGAACAAGGGCAAAGGCTTCAAGAAAAAACATACTGAACCTGTCACTGCTACCCCAGTTCCCTTCCCTCCTCATCAGTACGCTTTGGACCGTGTGGGTCTTATCGGCTCCATAATACCTGATAGACTTCCCGACAAAGGAATCTACAATATGGTTCTGTCCAAACAACGTATTTGGGCAAAGCGTCTGACACACATACTTGGCTGATTAACGTGTGCACTTCGCAGAGCCCAAAACGAAGCTCCACGTAGCCAACCGAATAGGTCAGGTTAAGGACGTTACCAAACAAAATCCTCGCATCCACGAGCACTTTCTTACGAATTTGCTTTTCAACAATCGAAGGAGTCTAGCGAATCAGCTTGAGCAGCAGTACGAAATTTCTGTATGGTTATAACCATGGCTTCTAACTGAATAGAAAATTGTGTTTAAAAATGGAATAGGAAAAGTCTGAATGAAACAGAGCCGTTTAGATATTTATATTTATAATGAATAGTTTTTTTGTAATCATTGTAGAAGTTTTGTTTGTTCAAAGACTTCGCCCGGAATTTTCTTTTCCGGAATTGTAATATTTTATATTACACGTTCATTTTATATGCTCCCTGTTGCTTTTTTGCAGAAAAATCGCGCGAATACATCATCGTCTTCATCAATTTTTCATCGGGGTAATCGCGTTTTTTTGTGACAGCAAACCCGAAGAATTCCAAAGATGTCTAGAAGTTTCACTATTATACCAACGCAGTCCCCTGCGCGCCACCAAAATCTAAATCAACCTTCTTCATCAACAGCATAAGGTTATTTGACAAAAAACTGATTTAATGATTGCTAAGTAAAACTGATCAAAATCTTATATGTCGATTACGCTTTTAAATTCAAGTCACACGACTCAATTTTTGCATGACTATAAGCTGATTTTAAGATAGTCATGTATTCTACGTGCGTACTATTTGTAGTAAGAACCAGGGAAAAAATTCGTGCGTATCCTGTTGATGAATATTTTATAGCCGAAAAAGAAACATCAATAATTATCTCCGAAAATAAAGTGTATCTATAATAGTGAACTGTGTTAAAATAAATGCACTTATAACGTACTATGCCCATGTTACAGTGTCCGCCATCTGAAACGTAAGTTCATTCGTTCAATATTAGACTTATTGTATTGTTCAATAATTATCTAGCAACTCAATGAGAGTAACATTTGGAAAAGATATTCAATGCCTAGTAGCTATTCGAACTGCTTTATTTCGTACAGCTTTACCTACATTTTAGGATATGGAGCTCGGATATAATGAAAAAAAAACGACGACAAGGTATTTAGCACCTCAATGAAACCACGCAAAAATCGTCATATAACACTTTAAAGCCGCATGAGAAAACTTACACACGGAACACTTCGGCACAGCTCGAATGAGTTGACCTGTACGACGCAAGTGAATAACTACATTTGCCATTAGAGCTTCATCTATATGACCATGCATTACTTGATATAAAAAGGAAATAATGGAGTACCACCTGTACCACCGAGCGCGCATACAATTAAAAGAATGCTGATCATAGAGGGCGTTCTCTGATAACTTAAGCTTATTATTCTTACAAGGGGTTTTATTTTTTACCATAAGACTGTGATTGGCGATTTGTGGTTGTGTGTCACTAGAATTAGATTTGCCTCGTGGTCTAAACCTAAAGACACAACAGATAAAGCTCACATCCACCATTCAAAGACACGGTCGTACCTTAGTTTGCTGTTCGGTAGCCTCATCGCTCAGAAGACCCGCCCAAGCCGTAAACATAACGTGTTACTGTGACCTACATAGAACCTTAATGACTATCCCCGACGAAGCCAGCGCACACAGCGGAAAACCAAGTATATGCAATCCTTGTCTGTAAATGCTTAGCTGCCACCAACCAAATGCGTTCATTACATTGCGCAAACAAAGGCAACCTGCTATCGTTTCTCCAGACCGCTGCCGACGTTCGCATCTCCACGATGATGTCATGTTTACTAGATAAACGCATCTAACTAAGTGATACTGGGTAGAAGTATGTCGTATCCTTCACCTACACCCGATGCTAAACATCCATTCGCATCCTACTGATGGGGTCATCCATCTGGCGCGGCACTGGCTACCAAACCAATCAACGCCAAAGTTGGCAGAGTGGTAGAAAATGGCAACGTCGCATCATACCCATCCCAGTTGGTAGCACCAAAGAAGCTACCCGAACAGCCGAAGTGCGGAGTAGCCACTCTCCGCACCCCATCCGGAACATTGAGTTGGGTCTTACTCAGCCTTGATCTATGTCTTCATTCGCTATTGAAAATCGGGCCGAAACTATCAGGTTCAACGGGCCGCGCTGACCACTGGCGTACCGGGTACTGGCAACAAAGTAAACACGCCTTTGAAGACTCCACCTAGACACACGCTTCTGTTTGTTGCAAGCTCGGATGCTCACTCTCTTAAAGCCTTGAACGCGATGCGAGAAAAGAACGCCTTGTCGAAAACGCGATGGCTTGCGAAGGTATTTTACAGTACTTTGATTAGTATTTTATGTAAAAAAGCACCTTCAAATCATGATACATGATCCACTAACACCACTTTAGTGACTGTATAAGGTCGAATCTGATCAGGTGAGGCACAATAATAATAATATGAAATTTTGAAGTAAGTTAGCAGTATGTCAAAAGCAACCTCGGGTAAAGAATAGAAGAATAATTTAGGTCCTCTTTTAATGCTAAATATTTATTCCCAATTACTTTTCCTACCGTTACCTTAACTTTACCTGCCAGCTGAAATTAAGTTTGAAGAACAACATTGAAAAACTTAAACAACTATAGTAGATCAGGAAAATTGTGTAACTTATAGCAAACTATAATTAACGAAGTCATACAAACGTAGAATAGGCGGTTTTTCAGCAGTATAACGGCTTAATGACATATACTCTTCTCCCACATTAACGTTAACCGGCAGTCAGATACTAAAATGGCCAACATCGCCCACAGTTATGACTACCGTACCGCCGACCATATTGAAGTCCGTCACAGACTACTGTATTATTGTTTCGTGATATAATAACTCGCAAAGATTGCTCGGGTCGCGTGATCCTTAGCGCTCCACCTTCGCCATACTAATGACACACACTTAGTAGTATGTCTCCTGAATCCAGATTTTTCTTTGTCCCTATATTGGTCTGCCACGTTAAGAGTTACTGATTGCACCATCCGGCCATACAGGTTTCCTCGATCCCATCTATAGATGCTTCCTGTCCCTTGTAAACTATTGTCCGATATATCGAGACATCTGGTTCTGCTACGATGCTATAGCTGACAAACCAGCGTAAGTCAAAACCGTTAAGCCTGTACATAAACCCGTTTCGCCTAAAGCTTACCAATTTTATCGTTCCTGCCAGATGACCAGCATTTCTTTAATATGAACTGGACTCAACAATCTCATATGCCTGTTAATTTTTCGGAACCAAATAGCGAAAGGAGAATAAAAGCTAAACCGCAATGGAACCTTTCGTCTTTAGGGTTGTAATATTAGTACGTTTTTCGATTCAAGCCGCACAAAAAAATAGGATACCCAAACAAAAAAACAAGATGTATGATTTTACAGTAGAGTAAAGATAAAGCAATGTTACCGACACCATGCGCGCAATAAATTTAATTATCTTACTTTTTCTAGATCTCTTTAATCGTCGAAAAAATTACATAGTTTTTAAATTACGAAGCACTGGCAAACGAAACTTTGAATATTCACATTAACCCTATGACTATCTACGATTATAAGCTGTTAGGTGTTATAAAACTGTAATACGTTTCAAAGATACGATATCATTCATTGCTAAAAATGAACGCCAACTGGCTAAGTTTCGGTCTTTCAAAGCTGTGAAGATCGGTAAAAAAGCCATCACCTATTGCTTTGAAAAATTAAAGATAACACAAAAATACATTTCACAATATATAGAAGGGAGAACAAATTGCTATCATTGCGGAAGCTTTGGAACGAAACGGAATACGCAATCCTTGTCGACGCAGTACAGAATTGCTGCAAGCAGGCATTATGAAATTGCAAAGACAGATAAAAAAACTAATAGATAAAAACGCATATAGTGCGCTCTAGAGACAATTTACATTGCTATTACCAGTACAAGACCTGCCTCGAATACACCGTCATCATTGATGAGATATGGATCAATCTACGCCGCTCACTACAGAAGGACCAACTAATAAAATGGCATGGAAGAGATAAAACGCCTCATATTCTCTAGATTTAATTCTTCATGATTTCTATTTCTGTTGTTTCTCAAACACCAAGATACGTGGTGTTGCATATACCACAGTCGATTTCTCAAAAGCCGCCGATAAAGAGACCAAGTATAGCATCTTAGACCACAAATATGCAGCCCTTAGAGTACCGCTTGCACTGTATTAACAATAAAGAAGAGCACAACTAATACGTGTGAAAAAATATCATTTTTCTGTCTTCCCTAATTAAAAGGTATTTTAGATTTTTGATCCGCTAAATAACAACCTTATAGGCCTACAAATAGACGCCTATGGGTCTTTGTGGTCCTATCCCCAGCGGTTCGTTTTCCTTACCAATGCTACCTAAAGCCCACTTACCAATGACAACATCAATCAGTGACACTCGTTTACAAGTGGTAAGCATTGTGGAGGCCCTATGATTATTGTGTTTTCCTATCGCCATTAAGCGGTAGTACCGTTATTTTGCGCTAGCTGTGGTGACAATGATCCAGTGCGAACTTCTCCACTACGAAATCACGACAGCAATGATTCATATACCGGAGGCCAACTGCTGGCATTACGTTACGCCTGCTATCGCGTCTGTCGATGAAATACCCACTACTTTTGTAGAGGAGTCTTGCTTTAGTCAAATCAGGCTATCCTGCACAGGCCCGGCGGTAGCCTCAAAGCTTTTTTCTCTGTTCGACGTCCTATGGTTTCTATTTTGCATTACTCTTGGTGGAACTGTCGCATGGTGTCACCATCTACCATCCATCCGCCCTAATGCTTTCTTATAATGTAGGACGCGTAGACTGTCCCGGAGTAACATAACCTTCTATATGCCCTACACAAAACACGATAATAAGGACTACGGCTAGTAATATCCGAATTTCTGGGCCAACATCTCCACCGACATAACTTGCCTTTTCCCATTCTTTGTATACACCCCACCTCTACTAGTGACACGCAATAGATATTGGAATCACTAAGCCTTAATGTTGTGTCGTAATTTAACGGCACTTGCACGTAATCTGTTCTGCTGGGCAATACGTGGCTACGACGACAGACTAATCTGAAACTACACGGCCCTGCAGTTCCGTTAATTAAGCATTCACGGTTCCGAGGCCAATGCGTAGTATTTGCCACTGAAATAAGCTGAATACTGTGCTTAAAACGTTTGGACTTTGATTTTCTTAAAAGTTTTTCCTTATTCTTGATACAGAAGCCGTTGGAAAGGGGCTCGGACATGTAAGGCGAACATTGTATAACGCAACTAAGTTTATGTGCTGCGTGTAAATATATATATATATTAACAGGTGTAATAGCATCTAGCTCTGGAGTTATTTGCCAACAAATTATTTACTATCAACACACAAAAATAGTCGTGATTTCATCGGGGCCAACGCTTCGCTTTGAGCAAAGATATCTGATTCCAGTTATGTACTATTTTAGGTGAGAAATATTTTAAAAGATATAGGACCTAAATCGACTAAATTGCAAGCGTTGCTATGCTAGAAACTAAATTGTCAAAGGGAATACTGTCTCCCTATACAACCCCTTTATGGCAATTGGACAGCATTTGTGTCAACGATTATCACTGCCATCGTCCTAATATCGTTCTTGACCCCTACGACTGCTACCAGAGCACTGCAGCAAAAAATCGCAGACTTCAGAAATTTCAAGATCAATCCAGCGACTGAGCCTAAAAACGTAGGGATACTATGCACTTGAAAAAATATTTTTTAGTATTGGCTGCCGCAAGGCGATTGTCACTTCCACAAACCCTTGTTTGACCGACTTCTCGGCAGTTTGTAGCTACCTTTTGTGCAGTTCCTCCATATTTAGCTCATTCAGCGATCTGTCCAATCAAGCATGGAAATATAGAAGCTTCAACGAATCAGAAGATCGGCAGCCCATTGAGGGCGTCTTCGCAGCAGTGAAAAAAAGGACTCCAACTAAAAAAAGCAGCAGTGTCGGTTCGCTCTTTGACGGACCAATGGCGACGGACGGGCAAGCCAACAAGTGATCCAGTGAACAACTGTGTTAGTTTATGTTCTCGCGGCACCTCTTGAAAGTAGCCTTCTTCTTGATTAGGATAACGTGTATAGCCACTGACCATTTACAGATCATTAAAGTCCTGTGAAAGTCTCATTTTTGACAGTTGACTCAGTTTGTTCTCGACATCTTTTGCAATGAAATATTTCATTGTCTGTAAGCTTGAGTGTGTGTTTGTGGAATACAATCCATAAGAATACGGACTCACACTCATATGCACACGAAACACATAGGACAAGCAACATGGTGTCAATACGCAGTTAGTGGCCCAGACACATATATACATATGTGTATGTTAACGAATAGAATTGTAGGGATCTTACAGTGCTTTAGAAAGCGGCTACTTATAAAACGCAGCTTAAGTCAAACAGTCCAATAAACAGTAAATAAAAAAAAATGCTACCATTTCGTCAATTAATAAAAAAAAATCAAAGTCACAGTTTCGCCTGGACCTGACCTTAATATTCACATAAACCAGATAATTAGATTATCGGTCAGCTTTACTATTATTTTTAGTTTTCCGAATTTAATTAGCAACCCTATCGAAAGTCCCGTGGCTCTCAAATGATTATATTACTGTGAAGTCCGACGGTCTTATATTAGTATATGTATATATGGATATATATGTGTGCACAGCACGAGACCGGAGACAGTTTTTTTTTCGCAGGGTCGCTTCGATTTATTTAGCAATCGTAATACGGAACTACTGTTAGCTAGATTATTATACGAACCAGCAAATGTTTTTCTTTTGAACCGAATTTAATTAAGTGATCTATTTTATAGGCAAACGCATTATTACTTGCCACTTCAGGAAAAGCACTGTCGTATTTCCTTTCACACTTTTACCTTTATATAATGTCATCAAAATCGTTTCCTTATAAAGGAAATTTTCACTGATAGCATTACAAAGGAGAATTGTTCTTTTCTGGCACGCTTACCCGCTTGAATTCAGCATTTTTCGGCAAATATGTACTTTATCTACAAGGAGATGTTTAACCAGCAATGTACATGCTCTCGTAAGCCACTGGTGAGCATTTTCTATTATCAGCGCTACTTGAAACGAACTATAGTTAGATGTAATGGAAGCTTATAGCGACTGACGGAATACAAATGAGCTGAAGTACGCCCAAAACGTATGGTACAACTAATATTGTTAGATTTCGAGGTGAACTATTTCGGGAATCGAGTTATATATCTACAACTGTGTTTACCATCAGACTCAGTTTTCCACGATCTCAAATATTCCATAACGAAAGCAGTTAATAAATTCGGAGTAAGGCTATAGGTAATAAATTTTTCGCTGGTTTTCAACATATAGCGTCTGTACAGGATACAGGATGCACATGTAACCCACTCAAAAGAAATTGAATAAAGCTTCATGGCGATCTCTTTTGGTTTGGTTGGTTGACACTCACTTGTTACGCTGTATCGGTCGCACAAAATCAGGATTCAAGATCTTGAACTTGTTCGAAATCGACTTCCATGTATCAATATCGAAAGCACTACTACGTATACACACACACACCCTCCAGCGAGTTAGGTTGTCCCAAAAACATGTTGTTATTTTGTTTGTTAGCGGATAATATAAGATGGCGTTAGACTTTTTAACGAGATAAATGTACTTACGTATCGCGCTGACGCACTCGGTGTTCTGCTACTGTATGCCGTATAATCTGAAAAAAACATCGGAAAACAAAAACACAAAAGCAACGATGCAAACGTATTAGCTATACGCCAAGTAAAACGTACATGATGTGGGTAAATATCTATGTCTCGCATTGGTTGCGCCCTTCCGGGGGCAGCATTTTCGTGGTCTATTGCTATTTAGTAGATATTCATATATAACGATTAGGAATGGATTGCTTATTTACATATCATATTCAAAATGTTTCCTAATTTAATAACTACTGAGAAAATTGTGTGAAACACATGTTTACGCTTTTCCAGAAGCATGCAAACGTCAAACAGAAGAACTAACTATAGTATGCGCCTAAAGTTCACTTTATGTGGAATAGGGCACGTCTAAAAGATAAAGCTAATTCGAGCTTGAAAAAGCTTGAAAAAGGCTAAAAGATAAAGAAATATCGAATCTGGGATTGATTTTACGCTTTTTCTTTACTTGTAGCAAAATCTAATTTTCGCTGGTCGTTTCTGTCGCCTATCGAATTGCCTGGGATGTCCTCCTTAAAAAACGGCTATACCGGTACTAAAGTTAACAATTTTTTCCTAGATGAATTGATTCATTTAAGAATGAGTGCCTTCATTCCGAGTCTGTAATCTCGATTAATGAGCGCCAGATTTTGCTACAAGCAGTGAAAGTATATGAAGCTGACCCCAACCTCAAAACTTCTGTGGTTCTCAAAATTTATTTGCATTCAATGCTTACACGTACTTCAGATTTACTATAATGCCCGTAGTACGCGTAAATCGTTTGTCGGAGCTCGATATGATCCGCAAGTTTTAGTCTACAGTGTTCTCTCATACACGTCCTACCTTACATGCAGTGTTAGGCCAAAATGCCGTCTATCAATATTGTTCCATAAGCGTCCCTTTTGATGTCTCTCTTTGTTACCCATCTGTGTTAGGGCAAATAATTCACTCGATTCGTCCTACCATTAATTTATTCAACATTTTTCAGAGAAATGCATCGGCCCAATAACGACAAAATGGGTAGCTACCATACGACTACCGAGTAACGTTGTCCTTGTGATGAACTACTGGTTTTAATCATATATGCGTATTTAAATTGGGTTGCACTTGCCATACGTTGCTTTAATCGAGAATTTTTCCAACCGTTTTGATTTTGCGGTCCGTAATAAAATCACTCGGTTCCTCAGTTGTGGCGACTCAATAACGTAGTAACTCGTAAATAAACACATTGTTATTAAACTCGATTGATTTCATCGTGGACAACTGTCAAGGTTAGCTGCAGAGTTTTTCACTGTGAAAACTATCATTTCACTGTTATTTTCGTTTTATTGCGTCTTTCAGCTCGATTATTGTTAGCATGAAAAGATCGAAAGGGCAAAAATGTCAACTCATCTGCCAGTCAATTATAAGTACTAACTGTCACTATTATACGAATGGGTATGAATGTCTTAATATTGGATCTGGCGATATTTTTTGGCAGCACATAATGGTAGAAGGTGCTGTGATGCAGAGCGGCTTCCCAAGCAGAGAGGGTCTCAATGGAGTTCTCGTTCGGCTATTGATGGCGTTATTACAGTAACAGCCTCGTTTGCGTACGACCTCGCCTTTACGAACCTTAAATGTGTGAGATTCACGACATAAGCTAAGGTTGACCTTGAATCATGTAAACATACGTCAAGGTGCATAGGATTATTTCTATATAATTGCTCAAACCGTTTCAAGGCTAAATCCAGAGCTAAATGTATAATACAAGGCAGGTGGGAAAACAGACATTCGACAATATGTGACTTTGTTTGTTATAAGTGGAGCTGTCTGGCAGTTTGTATAAACACAGAAGTTGTCAGCCGACTTGAATCGATTGGCCACTGAAGGGAAAAAGCACACGACAGTCGCGACATATATTCACAGTACGTGATTCAATCAGTCTTTCGAACATTCGGAAATCTACTTCATCATGAATTCGTAGAACAGGTTCTATGAATCTCTACCGTAAGTACGGCAGAAGCCATAATAGCAATAAAGTAGATTTGTTATAGACTTTAATATGACCGTTAGGCTTTTTAATAATAAAAATTGTCAAAGTTAGGTTAATAAACGATAGCAAATGCACACAATTTTGCTAAGCCTATCAGACGTGCCGATCTAAGATAAATACTTAACAAAAGAGAACACACCCTCTTCATAATCAAATATCCACGAACTATTTGAAAGTTCAAATGAATCCTTTTATCAGGTAAATAGAGCTGGGGGACATGACAACTTCTGAGCTGCAGAGCGACCAAGAAAACAGCTGTTTTGTTGATCACGTAAATGGTTGTGACACAACTTGTTCGACTTCCCGTCTCCGTCTGTCCTCACACAACTATAGGTCATTGATACACCAACAGTCGATCGATACACAGATGGGGTCTGCTCAATCTATTATCTATTCGCTAATAATTGTCTTTTATCCGATCATTCACCTATGCTGGCTATTGGTTGTCCGTCACAGAACGATTCTCCATAGACGCGCATACTTTCGATACGTATTTGCTATTTTTCTCGATCTTAGAGCGATTTTCAACGAAGGAAATGCATCAATCAGCGAGGTGGTCGCCCTTGGGAGACCGAATAGGCACTGTCACGGTCTTGCTTATACGTTAGTATTAATAGAAACGGCAAACGCAGGCCACTGCTCACGTATTAACCCACCACTTATAATCGTACCGTAGAAATCTATGGATGGACATATTCGCGCACATTTGTCGTAAGGGTGATTGTCGTACTGGCAGCTCTGGTTAATGCCTTCCCATAAACATCTCCTGAGGCCTCATCCAGAGTTCGTTGTGACCTCCAGTGCATTTAGAGGCTACACATCCAATCACATAAGTGTATCACCACAACTCGAGTCTTTTGCGTACCGTAACAAAGCTAAACTAAGTAGCGAGTACTAGTCAAAGGTCCATCAATTTTCCCGTTCTAGGTCGATGTCACACGACGCAAATGCTCCACCCCTAGAACTGAACACTATATTGAAGCGCTGTTCGATCTGCTTGCAAAGGTTCCAAATCTAGCACATAGGTCTACGACTATGCCCAATAAAATTAAGAAGAACTTTACCACAGTCAATCGAGTAATAAAAGCATCGTACGATGCTTGTTCCTTGATTCTATACAACTCGTTTCTACAGTAGAGTATATAATTTGTACTCCAGACACGATGAAAGCAAAAAAGCTAACCGTTCGATGAATCGGCTTCTTTACAAAGCGCATAATAGTAAAAGAATATCAACCAATATATAACGCATATCGATCGGCAATCGGCCAACGATGATGATCGACATATTGATCATGAACGAATGAATATACCACATCAAACGAATCGCAGTCTTGTCGCCGTTAACTTGTGTTGATAGCAGTCGCGGTTAACTCAAACTTCAAACGTACTGTAACTGCGTATTTTTCATAAGCGAATTAATTATGTGCTCCAACGTCCTTCCACAAAACGATTATAACGAAGATTTAAACTAATTAAATTGTTCAACGTCGAGGAACCTTGTCTATAATCCGGCAAGGTCACGAACATTTCTTGGGGTAAAGAAGTTTATCTGTCCACCACTTAAAATAATATGCTCGCATTCAAAGATAATGATCATAACAACTTACCACTTGTTGAGCTCGTAAAGTTCGACTGATCAAATTCAGTATTGATTCTAAAGTTGCTATAAATCGAAATTTGCTATGTCAGTTATGTAGCCGCCTGAAAACATCATTGAATCCCGATTTCAGTACGAAGCTCAACGAAGCCAACAAAAAGTGGAATGATATTGGTCACGCGTCAATTAGTATCAACAGTTTATGATTAAACTTTTACTGAAACGAACAATAGTATGTGAGAAAATGGCCAAAAGGTTGCCCGGGTGAAAGACGATACAAAGCATCACGCAGCAAACGCAAAATTAAATTTTTCTCTGTTACAATTCGAAGCTTCAAAGCGTCTGCTTCGGTTCTCTGTACAGAAACCCTCCTGACTAATATGGCAAGGAATATTATATTTGGCCAGAGCCAGATGTAATGTGTAGGAAAATGCTATTCATTAAGTACATATATATAACCTACGAACAAAGAATCAAGACGATGTCCAACGGAAACCCGCCACCCTGTCACTCCGGTATCTGGCACCGAATATCGGGTCGTCTTAGGATATCACTGTGCATGACTTCGTGATGTGAATTTACTTAGTATGAATGTATGATCGAAATGGCGTCTTCACAAAGAAACACCATCAACGAAAATAATATAAAAAACACGTCATTTTTCGTTACATTGGTGAGCTGACAAATCGAAGTGGACACTTTATGGTCCAGTGATCAATGCATGGTAGACACCGGCAGCATCTGCCGCACAGGAGACAGCGTAGCGGCAACATAAATCGCAATAACATACACATTCTCTCTTCATTCCCTCCGTATTAATATGCTTACTTCAGTGAAAACGAAGGACTGAGCAAATGACATAAGCGATCAGCTCTGCCTTCGGATATAGATCGATCCTGACGGTACATCGCTGTCTTGGACAATGTGATACACAAAGAATACAATTCTGATTTAAATGTCACTCTCGCAGCTAGGATCAGTTCATGGGGAATTGTCCGCTAGTGGCAGAGAACGCAAATGTGCTCGTTCGATAGGGAAGCTGCTTACGTTGGATGAGAGGTCAGGCGACAAACAACAGCCTTCTTTCTGTGGGCATTCAATATTTTAGGACATCGTATTGCAAGTAGGTCCCACTAGTGAAAGCAATACATACAACTAGTTTCCAGAACTCAAGATGTCATAAGAAATCGTACTTCGGCTTTCGAAATTAAAACCAAAAATTTATCACGCAATACCTTTGTCATTGTAATCTATAAATTTCCCTATTGGTACAGCACTATTTATACAGTCAATATGATAGCGGTTGAGGATCAGTATTAACTTCGGCGTCGTTTTTGTGCGCTAAAATTCAATGCCACAATCCAGTGATTGGCTCTGACTTATTAGGAATGAAGTACCCGTAGTCATGCTGTTAGGTCGATTTAATTTAGCCTTTTGCACACAGCGAACGGCAAATTTATTACATCCTTCTTAAAGGGTAAATCAAATTTGTTGAATACGTCTCTCGTATTTAGTCTTCATTGTGTTGGGGCTCAGAACACAATGATGTTGCACCCTAAAAATTGATTTTTATGTTTTCCTGTTTTTTTCTTTGGCGTTACCGGAAATCAGAAGCGAGAAGTCATCATATTAAATACATATCAACTCCATCGTTGCCGCTGTATTTTTCTACGTTAAGCAAGTAAGCGGAAGCCTTAGGCAATCTTATGGATGCGTCAATTTAAACATAATGACCATTACTTCTTTTCGTGTCGGTATAGTACGAAAATAGACCCGCTCTACAGAATGTTGTCATCCGCCCTGACAAAGGCCCTTCCAACACTGACTCGTCACATTACCAAACCACTGAACGATTTTTATTCCACAATTAGCGCTAAGCCGGAGGACCACTCTGTCTTTCTATTCAGACTTAACTAATTGTTAAATTTTCTTTTTAATTCACTTCATTTGATGTTTCGAATATTTCTATTGCCTTCTTCTGATTGGAACGGTCTAAGAAAACAGCGAGTCTGATCTCTGCGATAGCTTCGCTTTAGCACATAAGCGGTTTTCACAATTTAGAATAGAAAATAGGATATAACACTGCATAAGATTCTACTACGCCAAGAATAAGGCTCCTAATTTATATACATAGTGATTATCTTTTAGCAAATGCCACGGTACATTCTTTTTGAAATAATCATAGTTACAGTCGCGTTTCAGTTATTTCGATATGAATATTCCGTTTGCTTAAAATGGCCAGCTATCCTAACTCCATCTCCATATATATACTCATCTATTGCTAGCATATATATATATATATATATATATATATATATATATATGTATATATATATATAGCTGACAAAACGAAAGGGGCCTAGGCGATACAAAAAACAACTCTCTTCAATGCTGCCATTCTATTACCCTGTTTGTCGTAAGGGTCTCCGTTTTACGTTCGCACATGAAGGCGAGACACATATTCAAAACATGTGACAAGTTCCAGAACGTTCCTTTGTCTTTATTAAGAACATTATTACACAAATGTAATTCTTACGTGGTCAGAAGCCACAGCAGCTTGTTTCATGACAATTAGTAATCAACCATTGTGAGAGAACACTGTGGTCGACCATGCCGAACAGGCTTGTGCGACATTATAATTCATAGTTCATTATAATGCATAGCTTTCTCGATAAAGTAAACGCCTTAATGCTTCCAAGCAATTCAATCTAATCTGAATCTAAACTTTTAGCGGTCACCATCGGGCCGTAGATCTGCCCGCGCGATGGCTTCTTCACCCTCACCCGTCCATTTCGTCAGAATAGTCTATTTTTCTCCACTATAGAACACCGGGACACGGCGGACGGTGGCGATGACTTGGGACTAAGCGTTAGCTTGTTCCCGTAGAGACAGTCAAAACCAGTTCGGATCCTTTTGCTTCCACAAGATCCGCTCGCGTTGATAGGCTGCTGTGCTGATGATCGGTCCCGAACACAGCTAGTGATCAGTACTCGGCGTGCGCGTAGCGTTAGTGTACTGGCCTCTGGTCGCCTCTTAGCGAGAGTCTCTCAATAACAACGTCAAAGACGAGCACAACTTGAAAGCACGACTATTTACGGATATTTCACTACTTATTCGATGGACGATCGACAGGAGTGCCAACGGCTGGACGTAATGGCCATCAGGAGCGTGCCAAGATGGATACGAACCAACGTAAATTTCGGTTCATGTCGTTGAGTATACCCCTGAAGTGATGTACAAAGCATCGCATCAGCCTCCGACAACGAAACATGTGAATAGACTTTACGCAGTGCCGTTAGCATAACTCTGTCTAGATAGATGTCTTCTTTGAATAATCGCCGCATATAAATGTTTTATATCGTACGATTACTCTCTTGGAGGTTCGCCTGTGTCCCGAAATAAGGAAGATTCACCAATAGCGTGATGAAATAATGTAACGGCATTTCAAGCCGCGACAGGTTATTTGTCAGAGAACAAATTCGTTTATAGATAATTAAATGTAAATAGTATGCCTATGAAAAAAACGTCGCATAAACATTTCGCTTAAAAATGCTAAGACAGAGAACTTGAATTAATCTAGAAGATGCTGATATCAAACCAACATTCAACAGCTTCGTAGATTTCGACCATAATTATCTCGAATTGTGTTTATCGAACTTTTTCTATGGCTGAAATTAATAGCCTTTGTCATGATTCATCAAGAGGCAGTACCGACGATTAGTTAATTCACTTTTTTTCATTTATTTGCAACCAACAAAAGTAAGTTTGGGGTACTTTTTGTTTGGCTAGTATTTTTATATAAAGGTATTTTTTTGTACTTCAAATACTTATATAAATAAATAAAGCTAGGTTCATAACTGTTTCTATATACAGTGCTATGAGTGGTCTAACTGAACGAATTGCTTTAAATTATCCTAAAATGAGGTTAGGTAACGAGAAAAGAGCTCTGAAAAAATGTTTAATGTAGCTGTTATTAGACTGAAAACATTGCTTTATTAAGCCCCCCGCCGTGATACCAAAACGCACACGGGGTGATTGAAGGTGGCCTCAAAGCAGGCCTCGTTATGGTTGCTTTTAACAAATAAGAAAAAAAAAGCCAACAATATAAACTAGGTAATCGTAATTAAACATGCAATATGCTTTAAAGAGCGTAAGGGACGGCCATAAGTGATACTGTACCGAAGCGATATATATGAAGTCGGCCTACGAGTAATGCCGTGTTCTAACTTACCCAACTTTAGCGTCATTGTTCCTGATTCGAAATACGTCAAAGAATAAACAGTATAACGACATATAGCTTAGTAAAATGAAGTCAAAATATGACTTGTTAATGATAATCGAGTAGAAATGCCTAATCTTTTTTACCTCGTCTTGCCAAATAAAATCTGCAAGAAAATAAAAAATTGTTAAAACGTGCTAGCATAATCGTCCCGAAAATCCGTGTTGCTATAAAGTCGTGACTAGCAGTAAGAAGAAAAAGCAATTATAGCATTAGGCAAACAAGAACTTCAATCAAAACTTACGGAAAGCGAGTTAGCCGTGCTTATCTATTATCCATGAAGGGCTGGTAGTTAGGGTCGTGCAAAGGATTATTGCTAACTGATCAAAATTGCTACGGTGCCAGAAAAAAAATTCTAACAGGCAGTATGTGTTATAGCTACCTAGTCGGTTGGTGTATAATCAGACGATTTGTGATAGGAACGAGACGCGCGTGTAGCTCCTATCGAGTTGATTCTCCATTCCTTAAACCAGTCGAATATTTATCAATATTGTTAAGGATATTTTTCGAGGAAGTAATAAGCGAATCATAA
Organism: Varroa destructor; assembly: GCF_002443255.2. Classification (NCBI taxonomy): domain Eukaryota; kingdom Metazoa; phylum Arthropoda; class Arachnida; order Mesostigmata; family Varroidae; genus Varroa; species Varroa destructor. Next base: position 20,632,849 of record NW_019211456.1, read on the forward strand.
AAGCTGAACATATCTGTAAGCAAAAGAGTGGAAACCCATGGCCAGATGTACGAGTTATATGCTTATTAGGATAGCTTGCAGACGAGTGATCATCGCATGATTAGTTAATGACGAAGACAATAGACAGTGTATTGTGGAAGACGCAGCATATCGATGAAGATGATAAACCCTATAAATGTACTAAAGAATATTAGCTGAGGAGATTGTCCATGAATACATACAGATACTGAAACTCGAAGAAGTAGAATAACGCAGCGCTCTGTAATTAATAATTAGATCGACTAACGTAAACTAGTGGATGAAAATAAGACAACGATGAAATACAAACAGATGCACAAAAAATGATCTTAGAAAAAAGAAACATAGATTGAACCGATGATGACGATGGCGTCTCAGGTAAATCGTATCATTTCACACTGCCCACATACGATTGATAAACCATTAGCAGAGACGCTGCTGTCGACAATATAGTACGCTTTTTTAGGTAGCGCTTTACGCTAATACTACGCTTAAGCAGCGGCTTAGAAAGCACCGATTTCGAAAATGTTGTCTTGTTGATATTCTTTTTTCCTTCTCGGGATAAAGACAAACGCGAAATAATTAGGCGATAAACACGAACGACATGCTTTCACTATCCTCTATTGCAGTGTTTCGTGCCTCGAGGCGTTTGTTCGTCTCGTTCTTTTAAATTTTTTACTGAAACAGCGAATAGAAGCGAAGACGAATCGGCAGCAACGGTCACTTCACTACAACCAAGCCCGTCGGGTTGTCCACTGTGATCGGCGTAGCCACACTGTTTTTTTGTAAATTCTTTGCCCTTTTTAAAGCACAGAAAGTTCCAAACAGGCGAATAAATTTCTAGATTTGAGACATTACACCTTGTTTTCACCGCTGTTGTTGGTAATGATGGTCTTCTACTTAATCGTTGCCTAAGAATTACAAGTCTGTTACCCAAAAGCACATTTGGTCTATGTAATACCATAATACGTTTCCCGCTGCTGCGGAACTATGGACGAAGGTGATGACGATGGCGTTAGCTCTGATGCCTGGAGCAGGTAAGTCTGTCGCAGTCATTGACGTATTTGTTTCTCCCATCGAGCTACAGTGCTTTACTTAACATACTATAGCTAGCCCAAGTCTCGGATAACTGTTTTCACTTAGCGATCAGCTGCTGTAAAAGTGCTGTTACTTCTAGTTGCAGTAACAACAAGGACGGGAATAATACCTTTGCCCATCGGCAATTCTAATTTGTAGCTATAAAGTCTTGTTTTAGAAGTCAGTATCACGAAAGGCTTTTGCCAATCGCTATCAGTACCAATGTCATTAGGGCTGTTGTTACTATAATTATTAGCATCGCTATAAGGTGACGAATCTCAGGATAAAGAAAACATTTTCCATGAATGTCATGTAAACGAACTATCCAAGGACGACTTACAGATACAGGAAAATAAAAACAAGCTTCTATTCAGATCGCTTGCAATTGAAATCGAAGACGACTTTAGTCAAAGACTTTTGAATGCAGCACACAACATATGCTTTGTAGCAACTGAAGGGGTCACAAAATAGCAAAGGTCCATTTGAAAATAGCAAATGATTTAGCATAATAGTGAATAGAATTTCGACTATGGCCGGCTACGACACGTACAAGTCAAGGGACATCCAACGGCATGCAAAAGTGTTACGTACTCGATGTGCTATGGAATATTGAAACTCGAAAATTACCTCTACGAGAGGTAGTAACACCGAAAGGATTAGATATTGGTAACATTACGATGGGTGAGGAACACATATCCTATACTTCTTATTGATTGTATATAATACTTGGATATATTCCCTATTCATTTCTGGTTCTCTGTATTTACAGAGTTGATACTGTTGCTGCTGCTGATAAAACTGCGGTCAGTTGTCGCATCCTATATAGGAGTTCCCGTTAGACACTACTCTTCTCAAAAGAATGCACGCTTTTGTGATCCATGAAAATTCCATAACGCAGTATTCACGTAAATCAAGTCAGCACTATACAACTATCCGAGACTTGTCCGAACGTTTGGTCATGGATATACATCATTACGCTTTTTGCGAACGGTGTCTTCATTTGCCCTACGTAATTATTACCACTAGTCTCAACTAGTCCCGCTTCTAGTTAGCAAACAGATAATTACGACGACGATACAACAAAATCGTACAAGAACATATGTAGCAGCATTCTCTACGTGAAAGATGCAGTTCTACACAATGTGAACAAATGACAAGTGACCAGCTTTATGATCTAGTCGAGGTTGATTCCGGAAGTCATCTGTAGAAACTGTTAGGTGGCCAGGTAACGGAGACCAAGCTATGTGATACAAATACTTCTCACGTACCAATAATGAAGCTGCCGGCCAATGATTCGTGATGTACGGGACATACACATTATATACATGGACATCACAGGAATCGTTTCTTGTCGACGTTTCGGCGGATTGATAGTTATTGCTAATCCTACTGGTCGTGTCATCCGATTCCCCAGAGCCAGACGATGTATCTACAATCGATGCTCTCCATATGAGGAGATGCATAGGACTTATAGGATAAGCACTGTTCATCAGCCGCCCTGATACTAAATGGTCAAGCCCAGCTTTCACGCGCAGAACTCACTCGACGCAACGCTATAGAAAGCAATAAGAACGTCAATGACGCCAACAATTTTGTTCCTATGCCACGTTGCAGCATTGATTTAACATCATCATCTCACAACATAATTAGGTGGAATTTTGTGGTGTTCCTTAGGTCCGTGGACATTTGCTGTACATAAAGGTAAGATGTCACACTCATTTGTCTTCGATGTCACTTCGACAGATTCTGCACGGCAGATGTACGTGTCTAACTTTCTGGCCGCTGGATGACAGTTTGCTTCTTCAAAGTAAAGCACCGCCTTTTATCGCGTGCGTCGAGCTACGTAATACTTACAAGAAACTCCAAATCATAAGGTACTTTCCGTCTAGTTAGCTCTATTAGCCCTCAATTATAATACCTTTTGGATTATTTGTCAACACCCACGACGTTTTTTGTTATTAAACCATTTTCAGCAAATTATAACCGTCACTATCATTGTTCGTATTTCTTATCTGTTTATCTCTCGTTCGTGTGACTGCTCTTACCCAGTGCATTTCGTCTCACAACGCTACGATCACAAAGTGAATCATTTAGCTCTACTCAGATCAACACAAAATGCTGTTGTTATGGTCACAGTGCCAGGCGTGTTGATGAAATCATCTCGGGCGGTAAATAGAAAATAAATCAGCGTATTCTGTCGGTGATTCGCCTGTCAGCTAGTTGCAACTTTTTCTTTCCACTACGGTTTCTACACTCATCTGTTTAACGGATTGCCCACTTGTGGATCGCAGTCATTTGCACAGACATCTCTTCTGCTTTGCTTCGATGATCCCGACTAGGAGACTAACGTTTATTTAATAGCTGGTAACAAATGTCAAAATAATTCTACTTCTATTTACCTAAGACCGTAATACTGCACTAAGCACATATTTGGTTCGGACCTTCAAAAGTAATGTTTTCCGCTGTTCGAAGTGAAAAAGTGATAGATATCTACTGTTTCTATCTCTGAAAGCGTCCTTACCACTGATTTGCTTTATCAGGACAACAAATCTCCATCCAGCTATTTGTTATACCTTCAACAAGCAAAATAAATACAATATGTTTTTGCTGAGCGGGTGCATCAAACGAAACATAAAGCTATGCGAAATTTCCTCTCACAAATACCAATCGTCCAGCATCCTGTGAGTGTTTGGTTCAACTACTAATGAAATTCAGTGTGTCTTTTTTCAAATTTCTATTAGAAATAAGTTAGGTTGGTAAGCAAGCTTCCATTACCTCCCCGCCATCCGCACGGTACAAAGTAAGGAACGAGACAACCGAAAAGACAACTACGGCCTTTGTTCAGTGAGTCATTGGAGGTATCTTTATCGAGCGCCGTCTTCTTTGCACCAGCGAAACGCGAAGATGGCCGACAAAAATATGAGAACATAGGATGGGAAACATGGGACATTCATACGAAACGCGCCGATTATCATCATAAGTGCCATCCTACAACGAAACGTAATAAGAACAACCCGGGAGGGACCCACACAGAAAACGTAGCCAATCAGCAGCCGCATGCGCAGAAATAACGATAATGCTGAATATTCAGAGATACGGCTGAATTTATGTTTGCACTGGTACACTTTTGTTAGAAGTAGATTTCCTAAAGGTGTTGTCAATTCAGTTCTTTTTTCGCTGTCCTTGAAACCTTCGCCGTAATAAAGGGTAAAACAAACTGGATTAAACTTCTTTTCGCTAGTCTTTCCGTAACGCTAAACCCTGCAATCGGACTGAAATAATAACGATTTCTGTTTCTCAGTCTGAGGGGATACCGAACAGCATTTCTGATACATGATGGTTATTGGACTAGCCAGTTGTCAAAAACGGACACAAAAGACCCTTGTCCACAGCACACTTAAATCTGACACGATTTCAGACGAACACAACGATTGGTTTACCGCGGACAAATGTGATGCATAATGTTTATAGAGATAAAAGCGTCAAGCGCACGTTGAATAGTGGTTTAAAAGGAAGCCGATCTGAAGATGTCACCTCGTTCCGCTGTCGCCAAATAGCGAGCGCCTTTTGGCGACTTAAACAAGCAGCCAGCATCATTCTAGACGAAACTGAGAGAGATACGATAACGCAGTAAACTCTACTATTTGTAAATTGTCTATTTTGTCTGGGATAGCACGGAAGGAACGATTTTTGATGGCTCGAAATGTGAATAATCGAAGTTGCAAGTGAACGAAAACTATCTGTTACCAACTGGTTGGCCAGGAAACGATCTAATAGATTTGGCAAAACCTGTCGAAAATTTAGCTGCATCTTCATGACAACACTAAGCCCATAGTCGTCATGTACTTCAGGGGTTGGTCACCTCTTAAGAGCTAGGGTGTATAAGCTGGTTTTATATAACTGATATTTTAAAAAAGGAAATTTTCAAGCGGCAACGAAGTTAGCGCTGCTGCTTCAATTTCGACTGTTTTGGAGTAAAGTGGCTTACGCCTAGCTTTGATGAGAGCAAAAGCTGACTGCCCGATTTAACTTCCAGTGTAGTCAGATAACGTTCGAGTTCTTATCGATGCCGAGTAGTAAGAATCGTTTCGATTCACTCTAAACGTAGAACACCTTTTGTTGAACTATACGATATTCTCAAAGGTTCAAGCGGCTCCGGGAGTTAAAAAGTATCGCTAACAGCAACAATTCTGAAAAATGAAAACTAGTCATGCTGGTAAATGTAACAACGGTACAACAATTTTTAAGGCGTTATCTATTTCAAACTGTTCAACTGATTGTGATTTCAAATAACCTGACCTATCATCTTCATTACTTGTGGCTGATATTACTAGACACGCCTGCTGAATTTGTAACGCCATTTTCTTTAGAGGCATTTGGGTGCCGTCGTTCGCACTGGTCGACAATGCCGTGATATAGGGGTAAGGTACGAAGCGGAAGTATTCATAATCAGACGGGAAAACTGTAGAAAACCAGTCGTTATAAACGCGATAACGACCCAAACAACTATTGTGTTAGGTCGTATTTGTAGCACACACTCGAACAACTTAACAATTAATTAACAAAAAAACAAAGTCGACCATTCGTCAACGATTCTGTGCATCCCCCCAAAAACATTAGCTGTTCGATGAGCTCGCAGTTTGAGCTTACATGTAAAGCCGTTACGAGTGCTAAAGCTCTAACCGTTAACGCTCTCAAAAAGGAAAAGTTACATTATCGATTATGTAATGTTAACTGTATCCATGTTCGCAGTTAGCTACTTTGTTCTACGTGAATATGGCATATAGTACTGTTCATAACAGTGCTTAACTACGACAACAAACTACGCTCTCTATTAGCATCTAGCCGACATCAGTAAAATATCTGCGACGCCAACACGTCGACTTTTTCGTGTACGATTTTTCCTACTATTTCGAATCAATTTAAGTAAACCAGTAGGAAATGACAAAACAACTTTTTGACGAGAGCAATTTGCTTCCAAGCCAGAGCGATTTCGATCGCGTCAGATATGAAATTTGCATTTTGGTTTCCTTAACCGACCGGACCTCCCAATCAATCTCACGAGCTTGCTGTGCTCCAACATCGGTGGCACTTGACTATGCACGCTATCAGCTATTCATTTCTTTTGTTTGTCAGCACGGCCGGATTGGACAGTTCGGCGATGGACGCGGGAACAGGTGACGTGAACTGCACTCCATCTGCGCCCATTCGCTTCGTGTTCGATTACAAGCCAGACCCGGTAGTTTCCCTACAAGCGTGACTCATCTATCGCTCGTGCCCGTCGAACTCATGAACCTCCATCTTCGGTTGCTTTCTGTGGGGTGCTATTTTCACAGCTGATCTACCTGGACTGCATAGAGCTCTATGGTAGTTCTATGGCTTCCCTAAACGCAGAAGAAAGGTAATATATAGATATGCGTAATTTGCGATTGGGCCTTACAGGCGGAGCATTGTCCAAGCTGATATTCGAAACGAGTAAAACGATGGAGCGACCATGATATTTGCCGCCTTATAATGATTATACTGCATAGGTGTTTCATGTTGATAATCATCGCTGAATATGCTATTACATATTTGCCAATTCACATCGACTTATGCTTCCTTAAGAAGATGTAAACACATTCGAGCTAGCTTAGCGGTAGTAATGTATAATCCATAATGCCTAATGTGCACCACGTGAAGTTATATCAAGTGCTTAAGATTCAAAAACACAATATCAGATGTCATAGTTTGTCGTCCAGTAAAGCCGGCGCAAGATTGCAAACAAACGTTTATCAAGTAACAGGTACAAACAACGGTCTGGGAAGTAAACACAAGAATATGTGTAATGTTGAGAATTTTTCATTAGGTCTTCCTGCTGCCACCCGATACCAAGCCGGATTATACTTGAATGGACTTGCAACCCACTTATATATTCTAGTTATGTGTTATCACGTTATAATCCCAATTTCCGTATTTCTGTAGCTGAGAGCAGAGGCAAAACTTAGACCGCTTTTTTTTTTATTTCTCACTTTTTGTTCCCCTTAGTACGAATACTCGATATCGGTGTATCATAGTAATTGATAATATCTCGGAGATTTTCTCCAAACTGCATCTATATAGGTCGTATGTATGTAGACTCGAGGACGCTACTCCACCCATTTACAAGACTACAACCGCATCCCCTTTCACAGCACTATCCCCGCCCCTTCAGTTAAGTACAGTTCGGGATAGTTGATTGTTAACAGCAACGGGTAACTAATAGAACAAACGAAGGCTGAAAGCGCTCACGGCAAACATTCAGCGATAACAGCGATCCTTAACGGCAACGGTTTTCGCGCGCGACCGTCGCCGCAGTCTACGACGGAATCATCAACGTAAAACGATTGTATGAAGGAGCACAACTCTCTGTGTTTTCGGCAATGAGTCCCTTTCGTGCATGCTTGCTTCGCTTTGTTTGTGTGTTGGTTACTAAACAACGGCGGATTTTCGGCGCGTAAACTTGACATCATCATCGGCTGCTGCTACTGCTGCGATATTTTCCTCTTACCTTTCGACATTTTGGCGGGATCTGTCGTTGGCGAGAACAGTTTGAGACCGCTGTCAGAGGCACTGTTTGAGAGGAATCACTGACGTGCACCAACCGCTAGAAGGTGAGCGTTCGACACTAGTCGATCGCTACTGTCCTAACAACACTGCACAAACTAGTTCATTGATATCCAATGATGTCGGCTAAACCCGTATCTCACTTGCCAACGGTCTGCGTTGCCAATTAACTGTCTCGTTGTTCCGTTGATTAATCCTTGAGAAATTAGTCAACACTTATCACCGTACCCACAGATGCTAACACAAACACACATAAAGTACTAAACGTACCCTATCACACCGTACACGACGTCAACGATAACTAAGCTAGCTAACTCGCTAACTTGAGACTGGAAGACACGCTCTCACAAACACCCTCAGATCTTTGCAAAACGAACAAATCGCACAATTCGAAGAAATAACAAGCTAACTCCACTAGAAGCCGTGAACTGACGCACCATTCGCACAAGCCAATGCTACTGTCGCTGCCGGACAGCATCAAAACGAAAACATTGAGACACGCACTGTCGCTGTTACTATTGATGAACTAGCGCGTCAACGAGAAGATAGACTCGTCCAGTCCAACTCGTAATAGCAACGACCGCTGATCGTCGTTCATTCGCCGTGTCCAACAGCCAGCGCCTCCTCGTCTATCGGAGAACAAAAAGCCAGTAGTAAGCACCAGAGGCAGCAGCGGAGGTCTGCCTGTCTGCCGGTAAGTTCTCGTAGAGAGAGGAGGCTGTGGCGCTTCAAAACAGAGCGGCCCACAGCAGCAGACACCAACTGCGACCGAAGCACGAGCGACCCATCGGCCGAGCGGGTGGGTGAGCGAAGAAATGGGCAACCCAGTCAGGCGGCCAGTGAACGAAGCAAACACCACTCACTATCGTTGCCTGTACTACCACTGGTACTGCTGCAAGGAAGAAGCACAAGTTGAAGCAGTGGCGGCCATGTCCTACTGCCAGATCCTTCTCCCTAGAAGACGACGACAGCAACAACAAGACCAGCCTTCATTGAAACACTCGCACACGAAGTGCCTAGCCGGCAGCGGCAGTGGCAGCAGCAGCAGCAGCAGCAGCATACGAGCAAAATGGAGTGGAGACGACAGGCAGTAGTAACAGCAGCAGCGACAAGAGCTCTAGGCGCAACTTCAGCTTCGTGCATAGCTGCGGACCCATCTGCCAGTTGAAGTAAGGCAGAGCACCACGGTGTGGAATAGAGAAAGAGAGAGCTGATAGGGCTGACCAGCGTTACCGACGGCAACGACAACAGCAATGCTTCTACTCTAAGTCTTCTCCACGAAATCTTCTTTCCGCTCGCGCGTCTCACGGCTGCCAGCAGCATCGTTGTACTTGGGCAGCCACTGCGGCTCGTGCAGGCCAGCTAGTGCGTCCAGCATGGTGCGAAGTGACCACATAGAAGCTTAGTACTGTTTGGTTGTGTGGGAGTACTTCTAATAGAGTACAGACGTGTGAATTTGGTTAGCTGCACATTGACAATACTGTCAACCGTAGAGATGGCGCTGGTTATGGTGCATGTGAGAGGAGTAGTCTGCTGGTCCTGGCGTACGGGAGGAACTGCCAATGATGAGCTAACATTATGATACTCGCTGCAGAATGGCGATAGAGAGCGAAAACGTGCCGGTACGCGCGCGAAATGAAGCCGGCAGCAAATCTATTGACGGATGACGGCAGGCTTCAGAATAGTAGTGAACGCGCGACGACGACTTGGACTGCGCGATGCGGAACCGGCATCACGTGCGATGGTCTGTTGGCGCATCTCAAGTCATTGACGACTACAGTTAAGCACGACGCTTTGGAACGCGAAAATGCGGACGGGTCTTTGGGATCGTTGAGATCTGAGCACAAGCGTGTAAAAGTAATTGATGATACTGAGAAAAATTAAAAACTTTTCCCCATTGTATTTTTTTTTCGTAATTTAAACGAGTACACAGGAATTAGATCTTGTTGTAAATGTCTAGTCACGAAGGGAGTGTAAATCCAGAATTTTGTAGCCTAAGTCTCGCAATTGCCAGTCTGTTTTTTGTCATCCGGTTGTGCTATTACACTAAGCAGTCATAATTCTTTAACGAAGTCCGGGAAAAGGCACTGACTTATGTATTGTAGTGATTACATCTACTTAAATAATTTAGCGTTAGCATAGACACGGAGGGCTGTCCGCGTGTAGGCGTTCCGAATCACTAAATACGCATTGTCCAATGAGTAACATCTTCTCAATGATGAAAACTTCAGTTTCCAACAACTTCCTTAGTATTTCAAGGTCACCGTGTCACGACAAACAGGATGTTTTCCCGCGCAAGTACTGTAGTTATAAAGTCTGCATAAGCTATAAGATCTATAGAAAGTCCAGATTAAGTTTTTTTTTGTTCTATAGAGAAACTTCATTGAATAAGCGATATAATATAAGCAATCTGATAGCAGAGATATTAGCGCCGAACAGACGGCAAATGAGTCATTTAAGGATAGCTTCTCTATTTGAGGCATTGTACACGAAGTACGCTCGTTATAATTATTCGTAGGTTGAGTTTACCTACATTTGAACAAATAGATTTCATTGTGATTTTCTATAAAGGCACGCGTTGGAGGAAATAGCAGCCCGTTCTGTGCACCAACGATTCTGTTTGCTAAGCTAATGCAGTAGTTGAGTACTTCTTCTATTATAAGCTTCAAGAATTATTCATCGAGGCAGCATTCGTCGCCTGCTTTTCGATTTTCAAGAAAACAAGAGAAACAAGGATAGCTTATGTTTTTTCTAATCGCTTTGAAAATTTTCGTACACCCATTTGAGTGTCAACGCATAATGGCATTTTAATATACGAGGATTTTCTGCAGCCTCCCCAATGTAAACCGTTCATCCATCGCATTTCCAGGAAGCTTTCTTTTTTCCTTGCAAGTTACTATCAAGGAAAAAACATTTTCTTTTTTCTTCTTGGTAATACCTTTATTTTGTTGCTTGGCTAATTATTACCCTTTACGGTAGAACTATACTCATTGCAAAAATTATTGCAATCAACAGAATATCGAAGTAAATCATTCGTTTTATGAAATGCTTTTTACATTGGTCGCTGGGAACTTTAAGCTGTGTTTATGGGTTCCGTTGTTGTTAGATAATTAAGAAAACCACACAAAGTTCCGGTCAGAGAGGTGGCTTGAAGATTTACATGCTGGGGAATCAACCTGATCACAACCCTCTTAAGCTTATAGCCTTGTAAGACAATATCGCAAAAACCTTCCTGAATAACACTAGGCGAAGCTCAAAAATGCTAAATACAAAATATAGTGTAATACTTTGCTGTATAGAGGAGCTCGGCTAACTCAACCTATCAGCTCGTCCAAATCATTGAACAGGTAGCGAAGATGATTATTAAAGTTTAAACTAACCTATCTCCATTGTTTGTCACTGTGATGAAATAGTAATAATGCTCTTTCATCTCAGTTGGTAACAAACTGCCGTTAACGGCCTATCCGAAACATACGGTGTAGAAGGACGTAACAAAGGAACATTAGAAATAAAAATAAAAGGATCTTTGCAACTCTAGGTCATACGAGCCTAAATAAATACTAAAATAAATACAAGTTTAAACGTCATCTCATCCGCGTACCCATTCATCTTCAGAAAACGCGAAGCAGAGTTGAAGTCTTAAGGTCGGTGTGCACAGACTGTTGAAGCGGCATTTTGCCATGTCAAGATTACTTGACTGAGTCGACAGGATTTGCACGTAGTTTATACACCGGTCATCTGGTACTTATTGATGAGCTGCTAATTATTCTTTCATTTAGTTGTTGATTTGCATTGCACATGGCTAGGAGTGATTGAAACGTTTACTATCCTCCTATCCTATACTTCAGCTATTGAAAAATATAAAAGCCTATAGGCGAGAATGATGTTATGTTCCTTTTATTTATAATGAAATAAAATTACTTCATAACTATATTTTGAGAAAAACAATGAAAGCGTATGCGTTTTTGCAGACCAGTGCATCATTCTACGAAATAGTAACTTTTAAGTACAAGAGTTAGGATTTTTCTACCTTTGATGCTTATTGCATAACGTCGCAAGGCAGATGTGTCTACTTTTCGCAAATGTGGATCACAGTAGCTCAAGTTAAAATAAGTGTGAGTTTTAAGCATTTCAATTTAGGAAAGGCTAACCTGTTATTTTCATAGTTGAATTAAGACTTTCAAAAGCTATATAATCACTTGGCTAACATATTACACATTTTGCCCATAACAACTTCTGTAGCTCGTCAAAGGCAATGTACTTAGGTTTTATAACCGCGTCCAATCCTACAAGGCGATATGTGTCGACACTGAGATAATATCAGTTACAGATTTTCTGAGAATACATGACATGGCATGGCATGAAGTCTGGCGACGGTATTTTAACAGGCCTAGAGAGGCTTGAGCCGTCATTTCTCGAGACGCCATCGGACAGCCACTTCATACTCGAGCGGTTATCGCTGGAGACTTCTATAGCAGGCATATTTAACTGAAATACTGTAAAATTAAGAGCCAGCCTGAAAGTAACCAAAAATGGGAAATAATAATAAAATTTAAATATATATCTGAAGGCATCTCGGTAGTAACTAGAGCATCCGTATAGGATGGAACAACAAGAGCCAGCAGTTTTTCATTGTTTCATAGTTCTGTTGAAACAGATCGAAACGCAAGGTGTTCATTTCTGATAAACACAGTGCCTAGTTCAAATAATCGTCGCATATTAATTGTGTCCATTATATGTGGAGACTCGCAAAAAGTATACGAAACGCTTAAGATTTCTTATTGTTTTTTTGTTTTACTAAAGTGATAGAGCTTGCGAATCCGTTTCAGCGAGATACTAGATACACCGCAAGTTGGGAGGGTGTAGGTCGTAAAAGGTCTTAACGAAGTGCAAAGATGAATGACTCAAATAGTGTTTGTCGCCATTTTAATGTTCTTAACTGGAGAATCAGGGTGTCTTCGCCCGAATTCAGGCTATGTTTGTGGTCCTCGTAGTTAGTATGCAAAGATGTTACTATTTGACCTTCGCAGGGACGTTCTTTAAGCCTCATGCCAGCCATTTTTCAAACCACTGATCTGCAACTTCAACACCTTACTGATCTACACACTTCTGATACCCAATGTTTCCAAAATTTCGGCGTAGTCTCAGCGTCATTCTGCCGCACAAAACAAAAATTGATTGAACGGAATTAGATTAGCATCTCATCATTGCAACATGAAACGACGACTGTGAGTTATAGGGACAATATGGTTTTCATTAAAAGGCTTGTTTTCTGGAAACCTTGCGTACCTTTTGCGTATCCAGCGCCAAGCACTATAACCTCAAATCCACTGTATAGACAGTGGGAGAGGATTAGCTGTACCTCCTTATGCTTAGCCTATCTCTCTTCAGCCACATATGCCTATTGTACCAACAGAATCTACTTGATGTCAATGGCGACGTACAGATCGACGTAACCTCTCTTAAAAGCTGTATACGCCAGGTATCGTCATTAACGCTACACAGAGATTACATAGTGGGCTTTGTCTACGTAACAAGGCGCATAACGAGATTTGCTCTTTAAAACAAGGAGTGTTTGCGTGATACTCATACAGCTTTACCTAGCATATCATTAGCTAAGCCTAACAAAGGCAGATTAAAGTTACAGAGCTTTTTCTAGATAAACCGAGCACCTTCATTCTATCGAAGTAAGCTTGAATGAGGCTAGTGTAGCTAACATAATGATGTCGCTCTGAAGCGCTTGTTTATCACCCAAAAAGAAAGGTGATGGAAGAGATAACATTTATCAGCCAAGTGGGTAATTCACAAACTGAGCAATGAAAGTGGCAAATCATAGGTCAAACCGAAATGACAGTAACAAACGATAATGATTGACTTAGCAGGATAATTACTATCGTTTGTTCTAGTAGAGTGGCGAAAAAACGGAAAGCGAAAGTTAATTGAAATTTTGTTCGCTGTAACCTCGTATGGATGTTGCTCCCCCTTAAAATAGTAATAATAATAACCATTAATTAAGCGTCTACAGTAGTAGCAGCTTTTTTAACTGAGTTCGATGACATTTTTCAACAGTGTAGTTTTCATTTTAGTTGAGCATTTAAAATAGAATAGTGCCAAGGTTTCAATGCACGAGCTGGATCCTGCATTAACATTCTCATGATAACACCCGCAACAGTTAACAGAAATTAAGTAATTGGCTTCAGCTAGGAGTCTTGGTCGCTAGCTATTTTTTTCTCGACCCCTATCTATGCCAACGATATCAGACGAGTGTGATATGCATTAGTTATTCTACGTCCATAGTGTAAAATCGTTTCCTTTGCCGAAAAGAATCGAACCAGACAACAACGTTTTTTCATTTGTTTCTAACTTACAACTATTTGTTGGTACCTGCAATAATTATTTTGTAATTGTTCAGAGTGTCGAATATATGTAACTAGTGTATTATAGCCCTATATAATAATATCATTGCAAATAATATATGGCGGCATATTTAGGCAATGAGTGAATGGCTGAGACATTCTTACGCTAACGTTATGATGATTTCTTCAAAGCGAACGGAAGGGAAGTCCTGTACAATAACTAACTTTTCAGGATCGAAGCCAATTTGACCCTCATGTGATCCCTACTTGCGGTACAGAAGAAAAAAGAAAACAATTTTGTTTGAATTTACTGAAATACTCCTAATCGTTATGTTATCGCTACAAATATAGTTGTTTGCGCAATAAACCTTATCTAACGAGCGGCGTAACTTCGACAATGTACATGTAATAGTTAAATGCTGGTCTTTGAAAATATAATATGACTAAATAATCAGTTATTAAATGTGGACGAAAAATTCGCCGACGGGACTACTGATGAAGACGACGTTTGTTGAACTAACAGTGTGATTTCTTAATGCTAATTTCTTAATGCTTAACGTTTCTTAATGCTAATTTCGTTCATAGGATATGAGCTATAAGTTGCAGCTGTTTTATTGAGGTCCCTCGGTATCTCTTTGTTCTTTAGCTTTTAACGGATCGTCTAATAATATTTGAAACACGTAAAAGGGTAACAATAAACGGCACGGCGTTTTAGAGGAAGAATCTGAGGGCGGATAAAAAATTGAGTTATTTCATACTAAAATTAGAAAAACATTAAGCAGAACACACGTGACAAGCGCAACGACGTGTACTGCATACAATAGCCTGTAACAAACTTTCGATCAGTTTCATTAGGTTAGAGAAGTTTTTGAAGGTACAGCCAATGGTGGAAAGACAACGTTTCTATCGATCGACATGCGTATAGCAATATTCAGCGTGCGTCATAGTAGCTTGTAAAATGATGTCGACTGGTAAAGGCAGTGACGTAACATAAAAATAACTTTTGGCTAATGCCAGTATTTACAAAGGCCTAAATGAGTGCGCAGTCAACATGTAACAATAATTCTGAGTTAGAATAGTCGAGTATCATAGGGACTTTTGAAGAAACGATGAAAAATTTCAGTTGATTTTCGAAAGTACTTCTCCAGGTGTACTTTTTGTTACGCGTTATCACTATCTGGCCACGCTGGTATCTCCATTCGATCCTGAATTAATCCAGTGATTTACTCTGTGTCTATATATAAATACACGTTTTTGAGAGTCATCTAATTTGCGTATCCATTAATGTTCAGATCATACAAAACACGCGTAAACTCCAAGGCCAGTAAACCAGCTTTGATAGCAAAAGAAGCTACACGTAAAACTAAGAGTTAGTTGCTTGGAGCAGGAATCACTAACTTTGACATTGATATTGGCTCTATACTGAAACTGCAAAAAACTATTTAGTTATGTTTGAAATTTTACACTTCGTACTACGGATGTAAGTACTGCATGAGAAGGCTTACTTTTAATAACAAAAGAGGCAAATCTATGGCCCGTTTATAAATTAAAAAATAAAAATAAAGAAAAAGACATCTTTTTAGTCGGCAAACGTGTTTCACTACACTATCAAGATGACACCATAATGCCTATTTCGCCTGCCCCACCCGAAAGTTTTGGTTTTATCTTTAGAGCTCTTCTTGGCCGGTCGTATTCTTTTGGCTGTAAATAATTATTTTTTCTCTATTTCATTAAAAGCCTGCTTGATGTTCCCCTGGCCATTCATTTTTTACACCGTCTATCTAAATTCGTGCACTACCTAAACAATGTTCCATTGCGACCCATCTTTAAGGGCCCTTTTTCAAATAACTATCAATATTCATCACCATCAGAAAGAAGACCATTTATGACGTCTGAATCAAGGTTATATAATGAGCTAAAAATTTTGTTGCTTTTATTCTAATCCAACAGGTAACAGGGAAATAGCATATCATGATACGGTTAATCTTTACTTTTAAAGTAGGCCTGTTGTTTAAAATATGTGAAGTAGTTCTGGGTTAAGGCCCAAGTGCATGGGCCTAGCGGGACAAAGTCTCACGCTCAGGGAATTTATTTTCTCAGGGAAATTAATTTAGCAATCTGGTCAACGTTACGCATTAGCCCATAATCTTTTTGATCGCGGCATCTTGTCAATACAAAATAAAAACAGGTTATTTATTTACTTATTGGATGATCCTTCACCACATAGCGTAAACTTAAAAGCTAAATACAAATAAGCTATAATTATTAGTACACGTCACGCTAGAAACATACATAATGTTTCAATCGCGACATGTACTAAAGCTCTCTAGACTGCCGGCCGCGGGATGAAGACTTCTTGCCGGTTAACTATAGCAGAATTTTAGCGACGCTAACATTATAATATTCGTCTATGAATAAATACGTCTGGGGCTGTATTTCGCTACGCTGTCAGTTCCCGCGCGACACTTTTGTAGAAACAAAAGTGTATTGGTATTTATATGGAACCGATCATCGGACCTTTTTTTTTCGCGACGACGTTTTCGTGGTAACTCTCACGGAAACCGCAGTTTGTTTCTATTGATGTGACGGTCAGACATTGTATCACAAAAACGTACCTAGGAAACAGATGTCAGTCTAGATGCATTCGAAAGACTTGTTATCACACATATTTCCACTACGTTATTGGGTGCCTTGGACGATGGTGACGGATGTTTGTCGAACTAGGCACCTGAACTTACATTTTTACTCATTAAAGCTCGCCTGTTTTTTATGAATTGTTCGCTGCGGTTGCTTTATATATTTTTCCCGTTTGCTCGTTGCTGACGGATAACATAGTAATATCTGTAATAAGCACAAACATTTCGGTAGACTATACGGCCTTTCCAACGAATAAATAAATCGAAATAACAGCTCCAGTCACAGAACTAATTATTTAGCGCGATCATTAAAAACGCTAACAGTAATACGTCGATGAGAAAAACGAATGTGTACTATACACTATAAAGTGACTTATGGCAACCATTTAATCGGCTACGGTGGCTTATAAAGAATAAGAACAAATCTTCGCCAATAATAGAGGGACGAGGTATTGATCTATCTAAGAAATGCCAACAGGCAAGATTGGACCGTTGAAACGCTGCAATGATAACTGGCAAAAACGGCAACAAGACTTCACGCAAAGCTGCGAGTTAAGAAGCTTCGGTGTGAAATTCGCCATAGATTCGATCCAAACTTAAAGAAACGACATCTCTTTTCTCTGGCTTAGTGGATCGTTTGCGTTTATATTATCTCGATTCGCATTCAATATAGTAATGGATGACTAGAACAATTGTTGCCATTGATACCAAAAAACCTCAGCTATTCAGAAATATCAAGAACGGAAGTAGTTTTCAAGCGCATGCTTATAAACTTGCCAAATGGGTTAATTCTGTGGTGGCTAATTGAAGATCGAGCACCGATAAATAATAACAAAAACAAAGCAGATAAATTATACAATTCCAAATCATGAGAGTATCGATTATCAAATATTCTACCAGCTTAGCTAACTAACTTAGCATCAGAAACACTTACAAAAATTGTCGTTCGTTTTGGCGCAAACTAGCAGGCACATACGGTCTACAGTCAATATGTACGGTATGTAAAACATTAACATATTTGCTTTACCAGTAACTGTAATCTGTCAAATTTCCTAACTCTCTAACTCGCCAACGTACCGTTAAGCCTAAGTACTAAGTGTTTCTAAACCACTTCATAAAATAATAGCAGTGATGATAATTGTTATCTTCATTATCATTTTTATCCATCCAGCGATGGAAAACTACCGATTATTTTGCCATAGTTTAGGCGAATGGAGCTGAAGAACTTCATAGTGGTAAACTAAGTACGTTGCCTAGGCGACGACGTATAGCAACAGCGTCGATAGTTGTTGCTAGGCATCAATGTAATTCTTAACGAGATGACTTTGAAATTGATTTTGTTGTAGAATGGCGAAAAAAATAGGTAAATTAAATGCTTCGTATTTTCATATTCGCACATCCGAAACGCCAGCCAACTTTCCTGCGTAGCGACACTTAGAAGTTGCCGATTAATTCTTGTTTTAACACAGTATACGCGAATGTAGATTAGAGAAGAGCTCGAAAGTGTTGACAGTAATGAAATTAGTGCGAGCCCCACGGACAACGGTAGCGTGGCAACAATACAGCTCAGAACAACAATCTTTATTGAAAGAGAGATTTTTAGAAACCAGTGTGACTTACCCCGTTTTGCTATAGCATGACAAAGGCTGATTAGAGTATATCATTCCCTCATGTCTGTGTTCGTCTTATTTTGTTGTCAGTTGTTTAGTTTGTTTATATAGAGACGATTGCTGATCATCTCTCCACGACATTGTTTGTCTATCGGCTAGAACGACGAAGAACTTAGTTTCATCCGGCACCATATGAGGCCTATCCGTGTAAATTAACACTTTTTTTCTCGTAACACACGAATTGCGATTATTTTCTATGTTTTTTTTGCGTATGCTTGCTTTTAGCGAATCATACAGCATCATGCGGTAAGTATTAGGACTATGGTAAACGATATAGCTTTTCAACAAATCAGTCAATCGGGGGTGGATCATTAAAAAATGAAGTGTGGTTAAGGTAATTTTCAGTTGACCACAGTGAAGGGTAATGAAATATTTAAATATTACATAGTAAAAGCGTTCAAGATTAGCTGATAAGAAAAGACAAAGCAATCTTTTGACGCTACAATCAGCCAACAAAGCGTAAAATCATGAAAACATGCGCACGCGGACCATTGGTGCATTCATGTGGAGTTCACGCATATTGATAAGGCTCATGGAGGCTTTTGAAGGATCTCAAGTTTTTTTCCAATAAACTATATACACCACAATTGCTCAATCTACATTCTCTGGTGTCAAAGTTGCTAAGGTTGAGGAAGCCGTGTCCAGCATAAACTAGTTACAATAGGGTTTCAAGGTCCGTCCTCGGAAAATGAGTAAAAGCTAACTCCTATCAGATGTTTTACCAGCGAACAAGTTCTTTATCTAGGTTACTGACCTCCTTGGGTTTCCCAGTATAGTATTGCCGCCGTAACCACTCATTACTAGCCACGATCATTACATCGTACGGTCGTTTTGCGTCGACAGCAAAAGCAAACACAAATGTCCGAAGCCAAACTCCAAAAATCTTAATAATCTCCAAGTACATATATCCTTTAACGGTTATGTATGGCTACTAGAGAGTAGTATCAGCTAGCTTGTTCATGCCAGTGTAGTAATTTTTGTTCCATACTATACTGATACGGAAGGTACCATTCATTTAACAATATCCTACTTTATAGGAAACATACGACAAAATGCCGCTAAATAATAGCACGCTGACACTACTGCTCCGATTATTCAATCGCTCATTTTTCGTACCTAATACACATGACTTGAGACAGCGAAGCCCTAAAGATAGGCCGATACAATTTTTCCTTCTACTGCTGTGAGGTCTTGCTTCGTCACGGTTTATGCGTGTTCTGTATCACGTCCCTAGTTTGAGTCGGATTTCGTGGCCGCAGTGGACAGTGTACTCACGATGCGTGGCACTAAATAGTGTAAGTTGCCTTTCCTAGTGGCGACTACCAACTGGGTTTGTATAGCACCACGTCAAAATTTCCGCTCGGCGTCTGTTCGAATTTCTAAATACTTATCTCCTCGTAAAGGAAAATCCCACCCATATATTTTTGATGGTAGCAGTATGTTTTGAAACTGACTTATACTTTTTTGTGCCGGGAACGTCATAGTTGGCTACGCGTGCTGTTTATCCTTTAAGCGGTCTGGTAGGAATCTCGGCTGGCCTGGGTGACAAAAACTGGCCACCTGGAATCTTATGTATCTTACGTATAACGACACTAATTATTAGCGTCATCATTTTATTTGGACAAGGCTGAGTAACGCAGTATGCGTTACGTACGTTGCGTAGGGTACGCACCGCTTCAGGTGGCCATTCTTTTGTCACACGAACTAGCTGAGATTTAAAGTTTGTTGCGTCTACTACGGACAACTAGACCCAACACAGTTTGCGCTTTTGAGTGCTTTGAGAAGCGGTGAGTGGCAGAATGGAAAGTCGGCAGGCAAAGATGATAGGAACTATCGCGAAAGCCCTACTGCACTTCAACTGTTGATGTCATTTCTCTCATTGCGATTCGTACTACTAACAGCATGAACGACAGCTTGAAAACGTGTTGTAGTACCCAAACGAAGTGATGACGGCGAAGAGAAGCTTTCTGAACGAAATCTAGAAGCGGACGCTTTTATGGATTACTTTCGCTTCCACTATAAATCTTCAGGTCCTAGGTTTATCTCTGGCTGTTCTTTTTTCTTGAGCCGCACTATGCTGTTGTTCATACAATAAAAGTCTAGGTGCAAGAAGTGTGGGCGTTCTGCAGGTAGGAACGAATAGACTGAATTGGAGACGAAATTTGCCTGTTAACACAAAACTTTGAATTTATAAAATAAATGGATATCGGTTATCTATAGTTGATGAATGAATTTATTATTATGAATTAATTTCTAAATTTAAAACTAACATTAAAATGGAAAGTACATCGTAATTTAGATAAAGTTGATTTATTTTGTATGATAAATTGAGTATATGCATAAACTGCAGTCAATGCAGCGCATAATTAATAAATAATCAGCAGACACTAAATAAAATATACCTATTTTGAATTAAATCTTATACCTTTAGAAAACAGATTTTGTTCCTTTTCACATGTTTTAATGTTTAGTCGAAAAGTTATAGGCTGCTAGTTTTTAATTGAACATGATACGCGAGCGAAATAAAGTAGGTTTTCGAAACGAGAGAAGAATAATGAATTTACTGTGAATGTAGTTTGAATTTCATAGAACTTTAAAGTTCTATTTTCTGCCAGTTTTGAATAGATATTTCGTGTTGTTAGTCAGGGAAAAACAATGTTTCAGTTTATAGCCTGTTGTTTTAACCTAAAAAGTGTCCTAAACAGATGAGAAAGAGTCATTCCATACGCTGAAGGTTTCACAACAAAACCAAATGGAACCATGATTTACTGAACGACACAAGAACAATCGTCAATTTCTTGGAGTCAACCATTATCGAATGATAATCAGGGACTGATCACTGATGACAATTAATAATGATTGTGTGTTATATTCTTAGAACTACGAAAGAGGCGTTCGTGTTTTTTTATGGACATAAAACTGTCGACAAACCTGTGTTGACAAAAAAGCACTTATGGTTTTTGTGAGTATGAGTTATTTGGCAGTTTTTGAATTAAACTTTACGGTGAATGCATTTCATTCTGCTTTAGCATGCTATTTCCTGGCACTAAGCCGCTACAGCTATATAATCTAAACAAAGATCTTGCGTTTCGTGCCAGCTACTGTTGTTAAGCGTTGCAAGCACCTGAAATCTTCGAATGAAAGAAAATTACATAAAATACTGAAAATGGTTTGAGAAAAACAAAGAACCAAAAATAAAAAAACGTTTATGTAGGGATGCTAAAACGCTACTCTGTCGATTAAGTAGGATATTCGTTTCGTAATGGAAAAAGAAAACATTTTCTACCAGATTTGAGAGTACGATGAAAATGAGGAGTGGTATGCATATAGCCTTATGAACAATATTAAAATGAAAACAAACTGAAAGAGACCATCAAAATATTATGCCATGTAAGTCGTATTGAATTTTTATAGGAAAGAAGACATTTAAGCTGAATGATTTGAGAGATTGAGTACTTCCTTTGAGAACAGTCATTCTTTCTAATACTTACGCTATCCAGGATCAGGTATTATTTACACTGAAAGAGACAGCCGAACCATAAAGTGACCGACTGCTGGCATAGCGAAGCAGCTGCTTATAAAACTGTTCAAAAATAGTGTTCCATATTTTGTTTGTTTTCTATTATTATGACGTATTGCAATCTTCTAGAAGATATCTAAATCGTCGTTTCCAAACCTTTTCCAAATAACTTGAAGTAATAGGATTTTGCTCGATTTTTGAAAGATCTACTTCAGTTAGCTCTTAATAGAATTGGGGTATAGTTGAGAAGTTCAAGAAATAATGCTAGTCACGCCATCGCACTCATTTTTAACTCAAAATTGTTCTTCTTTTCGAAATTTACTCATAGTTAATATCGACTAAAACTTTTACTACAATTATAAGCTTTTTTTTTTTTTGGACCAGTATTTATTATTAAGATACGGCAATATTTATCATTAGTCAAGTCTTGATTTAATACAAATTGTAAAATATAGCCTAAGTAGAGCGCGTTCCACAATAAAAGTCGCACAAAATAATTTCATAGACCGTTAACTGACTAGACAGAAATTCTATTAAACTTCGTTAATACCGCCGTACAGGAATCGGAGTAAAACCATGCATGTTTGCACTATATGCTCAACCCGGTTCATTTTAGCAATCAATTTCACTTCAAATAATACGACAGTATATATATTTATTTAATATTGATTTACCCGATTTCCACAGAAAGGGAGCTTCGAGCTAGCTCTAAAACATTTGATGCAATTAAGCTCACAGATGAAAATTATTGTGACCTTCCTACCTGAATATTTCGCTTACAAAATTCGCCTATGTTTTCCTGCAAAATTGCGCTTAACTGCTTAATCTACTTTGAGAAGGATCAACGTTCAATATAGCTTTGCTGTTTCTAAAAGAGGGTTCAGTTTCATCTCATCATCATAATCATCATAAGCTAAATCATCAACATTCATTTTCTAAATTTGGTGGCTTTTTAAACTAATTCGCTAAAATGCGTAGTGCTCCATTTACCTCGCGCGATTTCGCAGCAGCTCGTGGAACAAACAGCCCAATATAATGAGGTCACGAGATTGTCTCCGACCTCTTTAGTTCTGCGGTTTAACATCATTCGTATGCTAGAGTAAATCTCACCACTAACTCGAATTAACTGGCTTCTGCATCGACGCGGAACACTTTCTGGTCGAAAAAGAAGTGAGGATTTGATTGCTTTAGACACCGGGGAGAGCTATTTCCAGTGCATTGTTGAGAGTTCTTGGTAATACAGGCTAAACGGTTCTATCCAGGGATTAGGAAATAATATTAACTTGTTTGGCCAGAAACGCAAGGCATTTTCCATTTTTATTTTTTCTGTCTTGCCGTGTATGATGAAATGTTATCTCTGTACCTTTGCTAGATAGATTAAACGCATAACGTTTTTACTCCGAGCCGAAATGTGATGATACATACATGTGATAAAAGGAAACTGAAGGCTAGAATAGAAGTCAATACCGCACCCCATACAAACGTACTTTGATTGTACATTTTCGATCTTCCGTATAATTTCCAGCATCTCATACAAGAGACTTACAACGTAAAAATGTCCTTCGAAAACTGCCGTGTCCAACAGTGATAAAGCTCTAGGTACAAAAACATTGTTGTCAGACCGCTGGCAAAGTAAATCGAAGGGTTATTTTCTGATAGTAATTATCTGCAGGTCTCAAAAAGGAAAACGTCCAGTCACAAGTTCCTCACTCATATATAGCCAAATGTATTTTTCCTCGCCTATCCAATAAAACCATAATATTGTCGAAAGTGTCGTTCAGATTGGCTTGAGTAATGCTCCTGACGATGATTAATTACTTTTCGGTATAAGGGCCAACGCGCAAGAAGCACAGATTGTTGCAACTTCTACTGCACAAAACAAAGAAGCAAAGACAATTATATGTGGGATGAATTCATTTAGTTTCTTTTCAATTGCTGGTAGACACCCGGTGGTGAAGTTTTGGCAACTGGGCGGTAAAAGGCCTTGGGCTTTCCAATCGTGACGGCCGTAAACCCCGCAACATTCGAGTTTAGTTTGTACAAAGTCCCAGGCGGCCTTCGCTGAATTTATCTTCGAGTTCTTCCAGTAATCCACCAGCGTTTTATTCAAGGTCTCTCCGACGATGCTCTCTGTCTGACTTCTGTGGGTAATAGCCAGAATAACCACAACAGCCTCACCGACCAGCACGAGGAAAGTTAGCAGGGCGTACGTAATTAGCAATCCGACGCTCTCGCAAAGGGCACCAACACATCCAATAAAAGCTAGCGTGCATACTGTTGAGCCGATGAAAATGAGTAAAATAGGTATGCTGACGTAGTTATCGCCGATGGCATAACCCGACTTTTGCATGAAATATAATCCAAGGCCCCCAACTGTTGCTATTCCTATGCTAAGCAACACAAAGGTGATGTTGAACGCTACCAACATGAATTTCGAGCACCTGGCCAACATCTTCACGTTCTCTATTCTTCAGCTGAATCGTCAAGAACTTAAGCCACTAGGGCAAAAGTGCATATATGGATGGGTTGCTCTTGCTAGACGAGAAAATTACACGGACAGTAGTGGTGTACAGCCAAAAATATGGTAGTAATTTTCGTTCTTATAGCTTACCAGTTGTGGCAATCGATGCGGTTATAACTCCCCGCAGTATTAAGGCGGCAAAAAGTGGCTCAGTTAATTAATACAAAACAAACAGTACGGCTACTCGCTGCTGTCAAGTAGACTATACAAGGGGATGCATGAATGAATTCGAAGTAACTTCTTTATCTCTAAATATTTCTCTTTTTTAATCCGAATCGTAGTCAGAGGCAATACTTTATGACATCACAGGGCATCGAAGTTCAAACGCTTATTTAATCTTGTTTGTAATTCTATTATTGAGTTTCAAGTATCATTTTGTCACGCTTCATCTTCCGAGGACACAATGGTCAAATATTTCTATGCCGAGAAACGCGTGGAATTATGTGTTTAGTGATTTATAACTATGATAGAAAAATAGTCGATGCTACATTGAAGTTTCGCGAAAGCTGTTTAGACTAGATATATACGTAGTTCTTATGCATTCACGCGTAGTGTTCTCTGAATTAGTACGTTGACAAATCTACAAAGATTGAAAGAGAATGTGTCATTCGTTTGTCGACCTTTAAAGCCAAACGGCAGAGAACTGAACGATCGGCAAACAAGCCAACAGTTAAAGATACGGATCCGTCTTTTAATTGTATCGCCTTTATCACTATATGCACGAACTAGCTCAGAATTAAATACACTATAACGCGTATAGCCGTTAAACCTATGTTATAATTAAAAATTGGCCATCTTACTGTTTAAATACAACTGAGCCGGGAAAACATAGGACTGTCCGCCATAGACCATGAAATCCCACAACTTGACAATGCCACTAAAAGTGCATTCCGTTCAATTAAAAAGGCGTCCTGCAAAACAGGAGAAAAAATAAATCTTGATTTAAAAAAATATTCTTTCTGTAGTTGCTTGCACGGTTCAGGAATGTATTTGTATCGAATCCTGTGACCTTGGTGCATCAACTTTATACCCGCTGCCAATGAATACAAATACAATAGCCGGACCAATCAAAAAAGGTTCTACATATTTCAAAGAAACCGACAAAATAGACACTTCAAGGCCATCAAGGCTAGCACAAAGAGCCACAGTAAAGGCGTTGAAAAAAAAAGCACCAAAAAATCAGCAGAAGAAATTCTGGCGGAAACCTACAAAAGCCTCCTACTTCATAGAATCGTTCACATTTGGAAACGTTTTACTTAAATTTATTAGTGCACTTCGAAAACATCGCTGGACTGAAAGGGTATGCTATGGAGCAGCTTCACCTAACAGATAAGATTTGTCCGCCATATTTTAAATTATTCGACCATATTCCCCAATCAAGGAAGACATTATTGTTTAATAATACAATTACACAGTAAAATAAGACACATGATTTCCTTTTGCAGAACCCGGATATTGCTCATGTTTGCAAATATGCACAATCCAAGGTCTGACTTCCTTGAAAAATTCGATAATGTCGTATCCCTCGAGCTTAACATAGCAAGCAGAAATTTATCTATCGACATAACAATACGACTTCCGTATAGGTAACAAGCGCAGGCAAGCTAAAATAAGCAATTGAAAATGATTTACATTATTTTAGCTCAATCGCTGCGATCGAGAAATCCACTCGAAGAAGTAACTTTCCTGATTTGTGGGGAGCATTGACATCTTGCAGAAAATCAGTCTACCAGGTTTAAATTTGTCGATATATGTCACTAAACTGGAGCATCCACTTATTCTTCTAGGCTACATGTTTCCTTTGTCTAGCAATATGGTTTGCCAATAAGAGAACCGCTGGCATGGTAACGCTCGGCCTAATTTCTAAATCCTGCTACACGAGTTACATGTACATGCGTATAAAAACCGGTTTGAGGTAAGCTGTACAGACAAAGGTAATGAAACAAGTCGATGCACAAGATATAGTATGTAATATTCTGCATGTTAGGTCGATATCCGGTCTTTTTCATAGTCGCCTCTACCACCGTGGATCTGTACATTGATAAAGGCTATAATCATTAAAATGTTTAGTCCTTGTATAATAAAGTAAAATGTCATTATTCGTCTAAGTAGCTAAGTAGCGTGCACCCGATTCGCCTCGTTTAGAGAAAGAATATTTAAGGTTATCTTTTTTTGTTCTATTCATGGTTACAAATAACTTTAATGAACTAAAAAAAATCAAATAGAAAATGCCTAATAGGACCAAACTCAATAGAATTGAGAAATCAGTTTGAACTTATTTTACCCAAATAAACCAACTGTTCATGCGTTTTGTTGCATTAGTTGTTATCAAAGTGCAATGCTAAAATGTCTATGTCGATGCAAATATCTTTGTCCGTGTACCTGGTTTCTAAATGAGTACAATGTAATAACAAATCTAGTTAAATACGCTAAACTGTTCAGGATTGATTTAAATTCATACTGCATCGAGGCAAAGAATTATGGTGATGCTTAGTTACAAAAGCGACTTCCTTCAACGACCTATAATGCTATCTGTTACATATGTAAGATTAAAACTGTTTCACATAAATAAATGTACCCTTATTTTGGGTCTCAGGGTTAGGTCTGTGTCAACGACTGAATACTGGAAGATAAATTCTATTTATTCCAGAGTAAAGTAGATACAGTAGTACTGAAATTAAATACGTTTTGTTTGTAGATACAATCCCCGCTGCTATAAACTCTGCTTATCGGGTAATTGAATAATAGTCATGAAATAATTATTCACTATGTCATGTTTATTATGAATTTTTCTTGAATAAAGGTTCTGGTTGTAATAGGCCTTGAGCATAGACTATTAGACCCTTAGAAAAGATTCTCCCTAAATTAGGTTAAAAAAAGTGTGCGAGCGAAGGTCAAGGCAATCTGTTATTTGGTTTGATAGAAATCAAAACCATTTATTCACCGTGACAGTGCTTTTGTTATATCATCTATCGTATAGCGTCTCATTTATGGCCTTGTTGTGTGTTATGCAGTGAATTAAGCCTGCGTTGAATTTTTATTCCAAAAAAATAAACGGTAGGAAAAGCGTTCTTAAATTCGCCATTTTAATGTTCCATGTAGGCCCAAAGATGATGTAGTGATTCTCGGTTTTTGGATATGGAAGCTACGACAACGTGTTACGTAGGTAAGTTAATTTTGTCAAATATATAGTCGAATTAAAAAAATGTTTTCGACTTTACTTCACGCTACCAGCATTTCCTGGAATAGAATGTATACAGCGTGCAGACAAAATGTAGCCCATTATTTGCGAGCCTCGTACTTTAAGGACATAAATTCATATACATTACCATAATACTGTTTTATGACATGTATTGTGCGTGTTTTAAATAATAACAATGATAGCACACATTCAAAGATATGAATAGAAAACATCAACCATATATATAAAAGGGATTCAATTACGTTAAATAGTTACGTGCTTATAAAGTCGTAACTAATGCTGCAAGGGATAAGGAACTAAATATGGTTGAACTATGTCTTTATTCGAGTTGGCATGTATAGATCAAAAGGTTAAGAGAGTCGTTACAACGTTGTATATAATCTGAACATTCACAACGTCCTCAAATATCTACGAAGTAAGCAATTCTATATAGGGTTGCCTATTTACAGTTAGGGCGTAGCATATAATGATAGAGAGTCGGAATAGCACTAACAACGTTAACTTGTGGCGTTCCAATCAGAAAAGCCAAGAAACTCTAACGTAAGTAAACAGCTTTGAGTAATCCAATCCTCTTTGTAACACAGCAATGTTAAAGGATATATCGAGCGCACTGATATAGATACGCTTTATATAAAAACCCAAGTAAACGGACGATGAAGAAATCTGCGCCTTAATGTGAATAAATAAATCAAATAAAAAAATTGCGAAATTTTAGTCGCAGCCCTTGTCTTATAACATGCCTAAGCACATGCTTAGAATCAGTGCATCTATCAAACACAAACTAAGTGACCAGTAATTAACCGCCATGAATCGGATCTCTTTTAATTTCATGGAAGCTTTACATAGTAACACTTGTTACCGCTTGTCATTATCGTCTTTGCACTTATTATTCAAATATGGTGCATCGTCATAACGCTTGAAGAACCAAATAAGTTGGGATGGCTGCTTGTCGTGGAGTAACACATTCGGCTGGAAAACGTTTGTTCTCTATTCAATGCACCTACCATTTAAATAATCGTGAGTTCCTACATATCGGTATGAAAGTGTCAAGTATGAAAACGTGTTAAGATATTCTGCGGTTTAAAAATTATACAAACAATGTTGCTAGTAGCAATTGACGCTGCACAAAATTATTTTCAAGTACGGGCTAAACTGAAATGGCCAACACAATTTTAGTAAAATTTGCTCATAAGAGAAACATTTAAAATTTATTACTTGCATTAACTAACTTCGAAAATCGCACTGACTATTCCCTACAAAAAATCAAATACACTAAAGCAAATTACACTGGAACGGACTAACAATATGTTTCCACCGTCAGTACAAAAACGGCATTGTCATTGGGTCTACGTCATGTTGCTCCTTTCACTAGAAATCTACAGTTGTACAATGAAAAATAATGACGGATGGATCACATCGCGAAATTAAATTTCGTTTCTATTAAATCAACGTCGAATTAATGGGTTGCTGTCAATGCCAAGCAATACACAGGTCACACTGCTAATGATACATGCTTCCAATAAAGTTCGAGACAGGAAGATTGAAAAAAAAAAGCTTCCTCAAAGGACTACGCAGCTTGATAACGTTTAGTTGTTGCCGCATTAGCCATTTCTAAACACAACAGGTTGAGGGTGCGTATAGCGCTCGAACCACAACATTGCAGAAAATCGACGATCACAAAAATTTGAGCTTTGAGACTGGTGAAAAAAAGCGCAATGGTGTAGATGAATATTTTTTTGCCGTCATTTCGAATAACTGGCCATTGGTACAGATGTTTGATTAGGTGTGCCTTTGGCACTAAAAAATGTAATATGTGAGCCCCTAACTTCTATTCGACTACTTGAGAGACATACCGATGCATAAGGTGTAACTGATACAAAATGTTTAAAAAAGGATGTAGAATGAGCTAAATGTTAACAGCTGTACGCAAAAATGCTGCCCGGCACAATCGTGCTGTTAACCACGGCCATACATAGCTAACCTAGAACATACTTGGCCTTCAGGTACATTGACGTGCTCTAGATGTGAATACTAATCCCCAGTAAGTTTCGAGTCATGAGTTTACGTGATACGAGAGCATAATTATTAGAACTAAAACGCACACAAGTATTAGTTGTTGCTAATTCGTTGACGATTCGTCGTCGTTGCATAGACCATCACTACAACATAAAAGGGCTAGGACGAACAAAAAAGAAAAACAGCCTTACTACATAACTTAACCCCGTGTTGTTTTTTTATTTGGTGTCCGCCTTACGGCAGCTCCAACTGCACTGTGCTTGCTTCTCGCGATTGGTTTTGTCTGTTGGTTTGTCTTTTATTGCGTGTTCTATACGCGTACGTTTCATCGTTGTGAGCGTAATTAGTTCGGCTTTATTTTCTTTTTAACTCAACTCCTTCACAACGTCGCATTATTACATCTTTATTGTATTAATGATAGTAACGTGCTTGTCGTCTGTATGTTCGTGCGTGTTCATGAACCCATGAAAGTTTACACAGTGAGCTCCATGATGGCGTTGACAATATCGCCATTGTGGTTCCGCAATGCGCGTACGGCTCGCGCCTTCGATACGGACGCCTGAGCACAAACTAACTCGACGTCCCGCACCTCGATTCCACTCATGTCAATGTCTTCTTCGTCCTCATCTTCGTCAGCCGTCGTTGGTAGTGTCCTGCCAGCCGAAGGACCAAGTTCGGCAGCAGCAGCGGTCGCCGCCTTGAATTTTTCTGCAGCCGCTAACTGGGCCTGTTGACTAAGGTCTTCGACCTTTGCCTCGCCAAAAACAATATACCTATCCGTAAAGGGTGGCTTGTACACGTCGGGCTTAGAAATGATAAACAGAATATTCTTTGATTTGCGGATTGCCACCCGATTTATGCCGGTGACCTGCTTGAGGTTGAGTTTTGACATGATCTTACGAGCTTTCTTTTCGTAGCGGGATTGTCTTAATTCATTGGTTGGGTCATCACCGTTGCCGGCCTCATCACCCTTCTCGTCGTCGGCGCCCGAATCCTCCAGGCCAGTATCGGTATCCGAGTCAGACGCGTCGTCAACTACAACCTCATCTTCCTTAGCCTCTGCCAGTTTCTTCTCGTCCTTTTTAGGATATGCAGCCTTTTTGCCGTCAGCGGCAGGAGCCTTTGTTTTCGTTGGTGAATCGCCAGCTAGGAGAGATCTTAAATGATCCGTTGTAGTATGGAAAGGTTTCTGGATGGGTTTCTCGACAGGCTTTTTCAGATTTTCGGCCGCTTTCTCATTGGCTGGTGTGGCAGCAGCGGATTGGGTAGCCTGGGCCTTTTTTACCCTGGACGACATTTTTTTGATATTGGTCCCTTTTTCGTCACGCGATCACACGTTTCGATAAAACCCACGACGTCGACAAACACAAACACGGGGAAACTACTTCAGTGCAATACACAAAGGCAGACCAGGGGCGTAAAACAGCAAAAAACCAAAAACGCGCACTTCATTCACACGCACAGCGTGCTACACGCGAGCAAGTCGAAAAAGAAACCGGAAACGCACCAGTAAAACAGGGGAACAGTTTACGTTGGGTAGTTCGCCACTTGCTTACCCGAATTTCTTATTCTTGTTAGGTCTGACTATAAAGTAAACAGCTGTAATAAAACAGTATATGTGTCAAGTTGTCCAAACCTAAAATTTATAATGGACACGAAATTGGTGGTGGGTGAAAAGAGCGCCAAAATTTAAATCGCGTACTGCAAGTACTTACAAGGCCGTACCGCGATGGATGGTTGATTCCATTCATTAGAGCGGAGTAAGCGAAGCAAAGGCGCGCAGTCTGGTTAAAGTTTGACTACTAAATTTTATAGATTCATTTCATTGCATATCTATTAAGTAAACATATATGTGTCATTTGCTTAAAAAGTCACAAAACTTATCTGTATAGAATCTGCCGGCATACATAATGTCAGTTGAACACCGCTAAGTAGTAAATACGCGTATAACAGAGACCATATAGCCTCTTTCAGAAATCGGTTTTGTGATCTCCTAGTTGTGGATTCATTGAAACTTTCTCTCGTATTTTTTTTATGGATAAATGAATCAGTGTTTTGACGAAAAGAAAAAAAATCAAATAGGGCAGACGACAACGCATCATGCTCTTGAAGGAACTGCAGCATTGTGAACAATGGGTTGCAAGATACCTTTACCTCTGGCAAAGTGTGCTCGCAAAATTAGTACAAGACATCCTCTAATTGTGTTAAACACATGTGTTCTACACGTGTCAGGATGGCCGAGCGGTCCAAGGCGCTGCGTTCAGGTCGCAGTCCGGTCTTCCGGGCGTGGGTTCGAATCCCACCCCTGACATATACATTTTTACGTGTGGAAATTATTTTAAACAAGTAGTATTAATATATGGGAAAACGTATAAGGTAAGATCAATATACACTATGTTCATTGTGTTATAAACGGAAATTCGTATTATTAGTTCATACATGAAAAACACGAAGCTCATTCAACTGAATTTTGAATACAACATTCGCGTTTTCGTCGACTTTGAGAGAACTCTTTTGACTAGTTTCAAAAATCATTGTGACGAAGTGAAGTTATAAGTAAGAGCTTTAATAGGATAGTTTGGTAGAAGCTGGGTAGAAGTGAAAAAATTGTAGGAATTTGAAGCAGCATGAAGTGAATTTAGTATAACGATCGACCAGCTTTTGTCGAGTTGCGCTATCATCATACAAGGACAACTCAACTCTTCCGTTGACTGGCAGTAAATACCGCGTACCTATGTACTTCCGCTGGGTGCGGATCTAGTATTCAATTATTGTATGCATACATAAGTAGAGAGTAAAATGTTTGTAGGCTAATTACATTCACTAGGCAATTAGAAAGATAAAAAAAAGAGTACGTTTACTTACAAAGCTTATATATTTGTTTCTTTATTTACTTATTTGTTGTGCAATATACGTCAATGGCGAGGCTTGAACGAAGCTTATACAAATTATTGATGTCATCTTTATCAAGCAGATGCTTTTCTAAAGCAGACCAAATAGCATTCTTGCTTTCTGTCTTTGGCTGTTTCTTCTTCAAAATAAGCCTTTGGAATTGCCTGTTCAGTATAGTATTAAAGACTTACTAGAAGGTCTAGCTTTGAAAGACAATCACAGTTAGCTAAACAAACATTTGTGCTACGCTTTCGAGACAAGTAGTTTTTATGTCCCTTGTTTGAAAGCCAGTAAAGTTCGTCACCTATCCATCTGTGCGATCAGTTGTTACATTACTTAATCCCCGCAAGTCTTCCAGCAATACAATAGAAAGCTTGATTTTCTGCAGTCCTTTCCTTTTAAATGGTTTGTTTTCCTAGATAAATATGCCCCCCTCCCCCTCCCCAACACCTCCTAGAGGCCACCGATAAAGCTGATTTTTGTAGTCAGTTAGAGGTGTATCGTGAGAAGTGCATTGCGGAACCTGAGTCAGACTGGGCAAATAATTTTTTGTACACGTTTGTAAACAACGCCACACCACTCTTTGCAAACAGTAAGGCAACAACCAGCATGATCCACGCACTTTTAATAGCGAAACAGACGGGGGCAAAGCCCTTGGGTGGTGCTCTATGATTCTACTAAAACTCAACACTTCTATGCGACTCTTTCTGCAGCGCAACAACACTATCTGCTGACCAAATGCCTTCGGTTTAAATATGCTTGCTCTTCGAATTTTATTTTTACATGGTACATTGGAATTGCATCCTATGCTGTTCACATATTTTTTCATCCGATAAAATTGGCCCGGTAGTTTTAAAAAAAAATAACCGAAAAATACTAGTTGTGTTTGTTTCCGTCTTATATTAAAGCTTAGAAACTGTTGTCACTCGGTAGCTGTCCATGAGTGGCGTTCGAAGGATTCGCATAAATGAAAGATGATTGAATCGGTTGTTTCGATAAGAGTGTTTTAATGTTCTCGATGTGCCTTCACAGATTTGTTTTGATATATTGCCGTAGTCTCTGCATCAGCGCTACGATGGCTAGATGCTTTCGAGAAATTCGGTATCGTGCTTATGGGAATGGCCAAAATTAGGCAAAGGCTTTAGATTCAGCTCCTGTTTTAAAAAAAGCCAAACTGAAAATTATATATTGTAACCAGCGTATGTGCTGATTGAACTGTATGTATGTTATAAACATATACTGCTTTCTCTATTGTACAATTTTCTCTGTTTCACATTCGACAAATAGACTTTTGCCATACATTTTTGTGAGATGTTGTGACGCATAATGTTTTTGCACGTAGACGATGATGTGTAAGTGCGGTTATTACGACTGCACACGAAAAAATCAATAGTAACAAGACACCAATGTATGCCCAGGTATCGTGAGTAAACTACAGGGAGGTGTGAATAATAAAGATGAGTATCCTGGGCATTTATATGACGAGGTAATCAATCCTGTGGCCTCTTCAGTGTAAAATAATATATTTATTCAGTAATAATTATTTTCGTGCCTTTTTTGTATGTATATAACTATTAGTGTACCAATGTCGGCCTTCATTTAAACTTCAAGTCTACATTTGCTCTCTCCCTAAATATGTCATTCACTAAAACTATTCATCATATAAAACCTTTCGCCAGTTTAGACAATACAGAGTCGTATTGAGCTGCAACTCAGTAACTGTCCACACATATCTGTAGCAGCGTGCTTTTGTAATCGATTTGTTCGCCAAGTCCCGAAGATACAAGGTATCATGGTAGGCCGATGCTACTAGAAATAAAAACGTAATTTAATGAAAGAAAGAGAGCGTTGCAGAGTCTGCGTAACTTGGTACAAGTCTGATCGAACCAGGCGCTCTGGATAAATAACTCAAGCGGTTCTAGAAACACCAGAAGCAGAAGAAGAAGTCGACGGCTGAATCAACCTCGGCACATATAAGAAACTTTGAATGAACAACCAGGGCAGTTGCAATATAAACAGTGACTTCGAACTCGAATTCAATAAAATAACCAATTCACATAGATCCGAAGTTTCTTACAGTTAAACGTTATCATCTCAACCGAGATAGGTCATGAACACATAAACAAAAACTGAGAAGCCATTAATAACCGATGTCGAACCGATCGAGGTTATCGATAATTTTACAGACAAAAGGAAACCTACTTAAGAACGGTATAGTTGCAGCGAAAGGTAGCGAATCTACCAACAGAATTATCGCGAAAAAGCGACCATTAAACGACGTCCTGTTTATGGAAAGACGTCGAATAGAAATAGAATAGAAAGTGAAACCGCAGAAGCCTATCCTCAATGTAGCAGCCGGCGTCGGCGACGCGCAAGTGTCTTAAAAAAATATATAGCAGGCGCTGTCTAGGTGATCTGCCTATATTATAAGGCTTATCTTCTTCTAGTAAATTTTTGCTGTATGAAAGGCGCTGTTAGATTACAAATAGTGCAATCTAATATATAATATATAGAAGCCTGCCCATTTATTTGCTTCCTTGTCCTTCTTCGACAAAGCTGCTTTGACAAAGCTTCTGAACATCTTTGTCAATATCATACACGACGACGAACGCCACTCAGGTCCGCTGCTGAACTGCTGAAGTAATTTATTACCGCACTTTGTCATTCTTACAAGCCTACAGAAAGTCGATTACAGTGACGAGATGATCTCGGCATCACAAATTCAGATCGTAGATGCCGATAAAGGTATACATAGCGTCAAAAACCCCAACAAAAATTTCCGTGGATTGCTTTCTGAGTTTAATTCTATAGCACCTGTTGGCCCTGAGCTAACGGATCACAACGTATAAGTCGTTGGTCTGGAGAAATTTCGAATCAAAGAGGAGATCGTAGATGAGGCCGAAAGGTTCCGGTTAAAGATTGTAGATTGTCCCTGCTGTTTACGACGGGATCGGTAAATTGTAGGTTTAGTATATTTGAATTATTACCCTATTGTGTATATTCAGTTCTGCGTGTTCTTTGAGCGAACAAGGAGGTGACTCAGAAAGCACAATAGTCATTTAGTCTTCGCATACACGTTTCATGCTCCTATTACGAATTCCGTAGTTTATTTTATTTTTATTTGTTTGTTATCTGCAAAAGCAGACCAACTTCACTGATCGCAGTTACAGTGACTGAAATTACGGAGTTCATTGTAAATCAGCATGTTTACACAGATCACACGAGAAAGTGCTATTTTTAATTCACAGATACCGGAATCATTGATACAACCGAATTGGCGTTTCGTTTCGATTAGTGGGCATATTGAAGAGTACTCCAGGATCTGAATGGCTACTGTTAAGCTGACCGAAGTACAGCAGACAGGTCTTTCGCTCGACAATCATGGATTGTCAGCAAAAAACTTGTCAGCTCGGTCAGAAGTTGTTAAGACGTCCTACCAAATAGAGCCAAATGAAGAAAACCAGCTAACACCCCAAAGTAAATTAAAGGCTTTGCTATTATAAATAGTACATGACTATAATATATTAGTTGTTAGCATTGTTTTGTCCAGGGAAGCTGTTTTCATGCAGTTTTGCTATTCATTCAAGGAACTCTTATTTGTGCACTCAGTTTTTAGCTGGCTTTCGGTGACGAAGAGGCCGCCACCGACTAGGAAGGTAGAGAAACTTTGAATCGGATCATATTTATTCAGCAAGCATGATGCAGATGCTAGAGAAAGATTTCACAAAAAATGTCCTTCAGAAATTCTTCTCAAACTCATAAGGTACACCTTCGAATTTAAACGAGTATGAATTCGTAACGAAATAGAGTTTATGTTACATAAGAAGGACGACCAAATAATTGCTATCGTCCGCAAAGACGACGTCAATGACAGAAGCGATCTGGACAAAAAGGTACCTAAAGAATCGACGAAGACGTGCCAAATCAGTCAACTCGATCTGGTCGACTCTGCTGTTCTGATGATCATGTCCGGGCGTCTTTCTAGACTAGATCAAAACTTTTACCGACTACATTACAGCTGCTCTACTAGTTTCGGTGGTCGTGGGCAAATCATGTAAGGCTTAGAGTTTCTCGCTTGGCTGAAAAGAATCGCATCATCCTGTAAGCTACATTACCTAATACCAGCACCTGACGTTAACCTCTCAACGTAAGTGTCGATACGAAGCTCTGCACGTGGCATATCGACACGCAGCGGACGTCTTTTGGATGAGAAAGCAAACTCGTCTCGTAGGCTTACGTTAGTCATTTTATTGAGCCGCTGATTCCTACAATACGTGCTGCTTACCAGAAAAGCTTTCCATTAGCTATTATTAATTTGGGTTTCTGGAAGGTTGGAAGCCATTGGAGCCAAGTGCTGCTATAGGTCAAAGCGTAGCTAGCCAGGTAAGCGCCCAGATGACAACAGCTAACCACGTATAGCAACAAACATGCCAGCAACGCTGACGTAGGTTTGGCACTTATATATGAAATGTATTTCGACAAGTATGCTCATAGGGTTCTCACTTGAATAAGTTGCATTCAAATAGACAGAATTTCGATCGGTTTGTAAAATAATTGCTGCTACAAAATATCTGAACGAAATTGTATTTCGCTAAATCAAAGCATAAATTCACTTTTCATCGTAAGTCCTAACGCGACCTAAACGGTCCTAGCCGATTCTGCTCATTCTAACTGACGTAGGCTAATTGCACTATTATAGACTTAGCCCTTCACAAAAAAAACGTTAGTTAGGAGGAACAATTGTAAAAAAAGCTTAAAAACATAGAGAAAGTAAGCTAACCTTCGTGATTTTCATGAAAACCGTTACACAGCTATGACCTATAATTTTTTTTGTACTTACGTTTAGCGGGAAAAGTTAGCGCTCTGTTCAAAGCCTAATAACAATGTCTCAAGAGCCAAGAATGGAAGCCAGTTCTAACATGAACCTTCTACCGCAGAAGTCATTTCACAGCCTGCCAGTAATGACCTTAACGATAGTAGGGATACATTATTTACTATTTAAGGAAAAATTCTAGACGAGATCAAAAGGGAAGTGGCACAATTTTAACTGGACAGTATTTGGAAGTGGTACTCTGATAGCCAGCGGCAATGAAAACTAATTACTACAGTATTTAATAATAAAAAGTGTCGCGATGGAAAGAACTAACAGGCTTAATCAGCATCTTTTTCTGTCGATTCGGAAGTATCCGTTTAACTGAATATAGCCTTGCGTATGCGCAAGTTAATGACAACGAACCAAAACGAGAGTCACAGACAATCGACATATTTTCAACTAGTAGATATATATATATATATATATATATATATATAACTCGTAATTATATAAATGACTTAATTGAATTACTTGGTTGTAGCTATTGCGGATCCTAGATGGATTGTGTTTTCAAAAGTTACAGCTAAGGCCAAACCCATTCAGTATGACGATCCTAATCGGAAATATAAGTTCATCTACGTTGGAGCGGCGTAATTTAACGGTAAATAATTATTTTATTATCATGTAATACTGTTACATGTATAAACTTATATCGCTTGTAAAAGGTTACACATTACAAAAACGTTGGACCTAAATCTAGTTCGTTGCCAGTGAAAGTCTTCATAAAAATAAAAATCATTCCTATAGTATATGCATCGACTTCAGGATAACTGGAACTCAGTCTGTCGGTTTGATCCATTGTTTACCAATACGATTGAACAGATATCCTTGCATTTGAGACAATTGGTTGAAGACTACGTTTACTCAATTGTTCGAGTCATTGCCCCCCCCCTAATCTCTAAAAGGGCAATGGTTCACTGGCCGCGGATAGCAACACAGAATAAAAGTACTTACTGAATATGCTTATGCTCGTTAAGAATGTGTTTTACGCAGGATCCCTGTAAATTCAGTAGAATGTGACGCCTTAAAGATACTAAAAAAAAGCTCAATGTAATTGTGTACGAGTGTGATTTGTTTGTGACAGGTATACAATGCCTCTCTCGTTAGTGTGATAAACGCTACAAAATATGTTAGTACTAATAAATACGTCAACTGATTGATAGCGGATTGCTGCTGGAAATAGGGCAGTGCAACTGAAATGATACTTCTGCGTTGGCTATCCATGACCCAAGTTATAATTAAACAAACACTAAGGCTAATTTTTTAATGCTTTTAGTTGATGCTCTTCTGCGAAATCGGCTAAGTTAAAAAGAGCTTACGAGAATGTTGATTCCTCAAACACCTATAAAGTTGTTACGAAAGTTCTATCAGGTTCCTTCGCCTAATGTTTCGCTTCCTCGTGAGTCAAGTGATATCACTAGAAAGATCTTTTTTACCTTGTCTTTGGGAGCGAACAGTGAGCATGTAATTTAGAGAAAAAGAAAAAGTGCAACCGATTTTTCATCGATGTCACGAAGTTGCAGAGGCAATTCTGCTTCCCTGACGGCTCTATAATACAGTTTACAATTATCCTTCTGGAAAAAGAGCTCAGAGAGATCTTTAACAAGGTAAAAAAAGCTTACTAAGGTACGTTCCTTAGGTCAGAGCTGCTACTTTTTTTAACTTAGTAAATCTATTTTGAGCTGTATTTTGACCTGTAGCTTTTGTCATACATGCTGCAGCTATTCAGAGTAGTTTCGTCGGCCTCTAACCCGGCTGTAAAAAGCGTGACTCGTGGCTATTTTTTTGCCGTCCGACGTAGTTGCCTGTCGGACCGTATCTCAGGATAAAATTAAAACGGTTTAGCAAGATGTATCTTGCGCAGGCATATGTTCCGCCAAATTTTAAGGTCACTCAGCTAAAGAGTGCACCTAAGCTATCGGTGCATATTGAAATATCTTCACTATTTTTGTAAAATTTAAAAAGTACTTCTATCTTTAGCTGCAAGCTTACTTTGCTTCTGCTGCTCAATGGAAGCCCATACGAGTGTCTAAAGCGAAAAGAGTCGAAGCAAATAGAGCAGTAGATACGAATAATAGTTGCGCGTCACACGTTCATCTCCTTTTGAACATCCTCTACAAAAACTAGAAAACAAATTCACTTTTTGAGGAACAGCTTCTCCATAAACTAATATGAAGTTACTTTTGCTAAATTCGCATAACTGCGTCACTTCGGTGTACTAATTACATCAGATTTCAATAGTCTGTCGTATTGTAGAGGACCGGTTAGCCAGCTCTCCTGGTTAATTAAAGCATTTCGGGTGTTTTACAGCAAGGGTTAAAAAGCTTCTCTTTGGTCTGGCCAGAAACTACCTGAACCAATATTAGTATAAAAGTTTTTTTGAACTATTTCCAGAAAAAACAATTTTCGTTTAAATCCTCTCTAACATAGTAGCTGTAATTACTCACTTCTGTTTTTAATTATACTCAACCCGATATGCTTCATGCTTTTCTGACAGTTTAGAACTGAAGTAGTAATTTCAGTATACGCAAAGATCAATTCTCATTAAAAAAAACATCTAACATTTTAATACTTCTGATGCTTGAAATAAACAATTGTCCCACCTCAAACACTACCTCTTCAGGTACTTTTTGCTTGTATTCTTAATGTGCGTCTGCTAGTTGCTCGCTCTAATTGGAAAAATTTTTTTTGCGCTCATCTATTCCCAACTTATCCGTACGCGACTTATCTCGTCGATCAAATTTTGTTTATCGAAAGTGAAACGAGCTCAAAGTGTATTCTCGAGAGGTTCCATTTAGTTTGGCAAAATTGCCTTACGGAGCCTTCTTGTTCTCTTAAGTGATTGATCAGCTTACTTGATTCGTATGGAACGGCTGTTAACTGCCCGAAACAGCGGTACCAGTAGTAATACTACTACTTAAAAAAATGTTCATGCAACGCGTTTCGCCGTTGGAAATAAGCGATTAATAAAAACAAAATCTCCTCTTACACTGTGGATATCTTTTTAATATTACTGACGCTTTTCATCCAATCTTCACGTAATTCCTTGTCTGATCTCCCGATCGGAAACTTCATGAGTTACCTATTTTTATCCTTGTTAAGCTTTTCTGTCTTGGTATTCAGACGAATTCAATAAAAATCCATTTTGATTAGGCGCCCTATTTCAGTCGAACTCCGTCCAAATTCCTGCAATGAGCTGCAGCGAGACGTACTCCAGTTGAACAATAACATTAATAAAAACAAAATGTTCTCAACTAGTTTACATAAAACGACATTTTATCATGTTCATGTGCCTTAAACTGCCCTCGATTACTGACAAGAATACAGATTATAGCTTCGATTACTAATGACGCTGCAGTGTCCGATTTTGCAAGTACACTCTTTGCAATCTGCTAGCTGGCAGTTATTTTTCTCACTACGCGTCTCCATCGATTCTTCATTCTAATCTTGGGTCGTCGAAAAAAGTATTAAACATTTAGGGCCAAAACCAAGATGAATACTTGTTGTGTCTTAAAATAATATCATCAACTAAATATGCGCCATTTGATCGATGACAGTCTGCCGTTTTTCTGGTAATACAATAATCCCATCACCATAAACATTTTGTGGTTTTTTGGTTGAAAACTTCATTGTAGCGTCTTTCTTTTTAAATAAAATTAATACAATTAAGGGAGTTTCACAAAGATCGAAATAAATGATACTATGATTATGCGAGCTTCGAACTCTACGGCGGACGCATTCAAATACCTCATTCAAATTCTCTCAATTTTTTCCAGGCAGCTAAATATATGCGGATATGGTAGAAGACGACGTCATTACTTTTCACAAGGGCCAGTCGATTTTTTTCAATGGCTTGTTATGATCTTGTTCGTTGTTGAGAGTAGAGGTTCAAATCAATCATCTTTCTAGCGCGCAGCAGCTCATAGTGCATCATTCCTTTTGAAATTTACCAAACACAGTCCGGGTTTTGCTGCCGATTATTGGGCATATTTTTTGCTTATTTGGGCATTGCCGTATGTGATCCAATTTTCATCATCTGTAATCAACAGCGTTAGAAACAGCTCGATTTTGCTACGTTTCTGTAAAGTTTTTTAGATTAAAATA
The DNA here is from genome assembly GCF_002443255.2 of Varroa destructor. Taxonomy (NCBI): domain Eukaryota; kingdom Metazoa; phylum Arthropoda; class Arachnida; order Mesostigmata; family Varroidae; genus Varroa; species Varroa destructor. The sequence continues at coordinate 20,674,319 of NW_019211456.1, forward strand.
CAAGCTATATTCTTTTGCGTCAATTTATAGAATTCTTTTTTCAAATAAGTTAAAATTGTCCGGTAATGGACACTTAGAGTCCTGGCGAAATCACGGGAACTTACGTCACTTGCTTAACTTTGGTCGGTTACTATTAAAAGCATCCTTCACATAGAAGGTCTTAAAACCAAACCGATGGAACCATTCCTTGGGCATTTGTTTCGATAGTGCATCTCGACAATAAACACCGCAGTTTTTTTTATGGGCCTTGCGAAGATTGTGCTTCCATCGTAGTAGGTGACAAATACAGCAAATTTTGTAGCAATCTCTTCTACAAGGAGCTTTACTTTAGGTCAGAATAGATGTTACAACAATTTAGCAAATCTCAGCTTTTTAATGACACCTACACCGAGCTGAATCATCATGTGACGCATGTGATTTCAAAAAAACAGCCAAGAGTTTTTCCAAAAATCAGCATCATTATTATATGCATGATACGCACCAGATTGCGGACTGTTATATACTGGGTAAATATTTCATAGAATATTCTATTAAAAAAGAATCTTCAAGACAGCTGAGCACAGCAGTGCTGCTAAGGGAATACTATGTTTAAACACTACATTACCAATTTGGTTGGAAAATTCAAACAAAAACGGATTTCTCACGAAATCGCTCTCACCAGCAGGAAGCTCTCTCTCGTTTCAACTGGCTGGATTTTTTGCTCTCTAACAGCGGTAGTGGGAACCAATCGCTTTCTATAAAATATATAGGATGTCTACTCTCGTCGATTGTATGCACTTTTTGCAGATCTGAATGATACTACGGCTTGATGAAGCTAAGCTTCCCAAAAAAAGTTCTTAAATATTTTCTTGTCACAGCTGGTCTTCTGATGGGCGTGACACTTTCGGAATACTCCCACTAACCACTTCCAGATTCCGTTTCATGAACCCACTAAACCGGTCGCTTCCAACGGAGCTGTTTGACGATCAACTCCTTAGCATCCTCCTCAAAACGACTTGACAATAGTCGTGTATTGATTTTATGATATATTTCCGCGTCAGGGCACAGCCTTTCCTACCGTGTTTAGTTATGCCAGTAACTAGTAGTTTTCTTTTATCATTAACGATAAAGACATTCGAACTTTTGTATGGAGTTTGATAAGATTCGACTGTCGTCCGCTTGCTTAGCCCCCGATAGTATGTGGTCAAGGGTGCTACGCCGTATTTGAGAGCACTTTGTTCTACGGAAGAACCGGTCCTATGTCCATTAATGCACTTCTTGTGGCCTCAATGCCGAACGCGGCTTTTTATTTAGCATTTTTCGAAGGCTAGTACAGAAACGCCATTTCGATATTTAAAAATAAAAGCGTATCAGCTTGAAAGAGCAAATTGGTTAAGTTTTTATTCAAAACGTGTGTTCGTTGCAAAAAAGCATGAACAAGCTGTCATGGAAAGGACGCAGCACATTTTTTGAGCTAATCTGTGATCACAAGTAATGTATTTAGATATTAAAACTGCAGTCCTTTGAGGCACAAAATTGCCCGATTATGACGCGTTACTGTATCCACTACTCGATTGTTATTTTTAGGAGTCCATTTCCTTTATTAGCTATCATGACAGAAGTCGGTTCCACAGCTGTCCGCTAATACATTTTGCGCATCCTACTAAGCAAGCACAGCCTTCTCTTCGAAATCAGCATTCTACAGCCGTTAATGCCTAGCCCCACCGTAATGAAAAACGATCACGCTGAAGAGACGACGATGAAAAGAATTACAATTTTCGCCGAAATACACACACCGTATGGACCGGCGCATTCGGCGCAACGGAGCGACGAGCATCATTAGTGCTATGTAAAAATCAGTTACAGAAATTCGGTGCAATAAAAATACGACCTGTCCAGTAGCAAGTACACTTGCAATGTTTCCGCCAGGCCGAAGATGCCATAGATCGAAAGCTGTTCTATGCCGCCTTTCTCTAAACTCTGAAGCAGACGATCGTCGTTTTTCCACATCAGAGTCAAAAGATGACATTGTTATGCCTGTGTGAGTTTTCGTCTAAAAATAAAATTCTTACCCATAATTAAAATGAATATGTCAGAAGTTATATATTTCGCCAATAACGCATCTGCACGCTGCTTTCTGCTTCTGGCCGCTGGAGAACGTCAATCTGATTGTACTTTATACTTCACGTAATTGCATGGCACACTTCGAGATAAGACTCTATTCGATTCAAAGTTATTTTGGCAGGAAGTATTACTTAACTTAGCTCAGTAAGTGGCAGGAAGCACGACATCTGTACTTTAGCGAACGCACACCAACAATGTAAATCTAACAAATTTACATTACAAACGAACAACATTGTTATGAAATGTTTTCATATTCGATTGGCGAACAACTTAGGTCATGAACTGTTATCGAAATTACATATTCTGTCTGATCAATGAATGTTTGCTTTATCTAATAACCGAACGTAGATGATGTTACTGCAGGTTTTAGTTCCGTATATAGCACAATATAACTTAGTTTATCCGTGTCCGTGAACCTGAAAACCACGCCAAAAAAGTGACATCTAGCCAACTGGAACTTCATGAGAATTTGTTCGATGGATGAATAAATGCGACTCAGGCGACAAACAGATGCTGCCACATAATCAGGAAAGTGACATTACAGAGTTTTGCAATCCTCCATAGACTGACCAGTAAGCAAACGTGGAGACTGTGATTTAATTTTAATCATTAGTCGAGATAATTTAAAAATTACCTACGAGAACAAATATAGAACCTGTATCTTTTTACAACAACAGTACACGAACATTCGAATTTATTGATTTGATTGCAAAAGAAATTCGGAACCGATATAGCAATAATCTGAACGCTTTACTGAACGAGCATAGAATTCGTTGTTCTGTATGTTAAATTGCTGTTAATCGTATGCTGTGAGGTTAAGTGAAACTGTAAAGTTTACTATGTGTTACGTTCTGATATTGATAATCAATCTTAAAAAATATGAAACAAAAAAACATGATGTACTGGATACAACGTGTTCGAAGAAGCTAGTAAAGCATATTGGTGCATTCAACGTCCAGACGGCCAATCGGATCCTTGTTCTATAATACTGATAATTGTCTGAACTTAAAAGAGAACTAAGTACAAGGTATTAATCTATGTCTTCATGTTAATGTAAACTACCTTATGTTGTAAGGAATGAAGACAACATAATTACGAAGAAACACCGTTGCTGATGCAGTAATTTATGGGGTCGAACCAAACTCGTATGTATCCATAAAGTTAAATTAATTATAATTTATTTTTAACCATTAGTAATCATACATCGAAAAACAACGTTACAATTTCTATTCAAGCAGCCGACCTTTATCACCACATTGACGATACAGACTAAAAGTTGGTACTGTTATGAACACTTCGACTTGAAACAAAAAACAGAAGCTTATTATCGGTTTTTGATATATGTTCGACTTTCTAAGACTATATGCACTTATATGGCACCAATAATAATAATAATAATAAAAGTTCCGCCTTTATATTCTAAGGAGAACAAATAATAACCTTCAGAATTAGAATTGACCCTCACAGCTAATAGAACCTATTAAAACGATAATTTTAATTAATTACTTCGTCATTATTAATACTAATATCGTTAACGTTATTGACGTGCTTAATATTTTTAAGGAAAAATGTGCAGATTTTTCTTAGGGTTTTTTTTTTCTAGGACAAGCGTAAGCAATAAAACCGTTATCTGAGGCGCATTTTATGGCAATAGTGTGTAGATATAGGCGTGTATAGCAAATGAACAATTAAATGAAAGATTTCAAAGAATAATTATCTACAAACGCGTTCCACCTCCTCGTTTTCATATTTCTGCCATAAAACAACAATAAGATGCTACAATTATGTTATTCATGATATGATTCGCTCTCAATAAAACATCAATGTTTATATATATTTTTTAAAAGATGATTATCCTAAATACAAAGGAACATCTAGAAACCGTTAAACTTATTTCTAGGAACTTTCCGGTTCCATTTTAGCAGAAATCGTTGGCTCCTCAACATGTATTTCGGAGTTCACTTTATTGAAGATTTCCGAGTCTATTTTTAATGAGGGCTCGGCCTTATCCGAGGCTACCGTTGTCTCTCGCTGAACTTCTTCTGTGTCCGTGCCATCGAAAGCTTCCGATTCAAAATCCTGAAACGGATAGTTAATATAAATATAATTATAATAATATAACCATAACGATAATAGTATGTTGGTACATCCTGAAGCGACAAATAGGTCTATAAACTGCACTAATTCTACGAGCTCCTTCGGCGTAACTTGTGCGGCGCAAGTGGTAACGCATTAAAAGGCTATTTTCTTAACTAAGTTTGGCAATTGCTTAGTACCAAAGTGAAACTGATTAAATATTTGACCAGTCGTCAGCTGTTTCACCAGAAAACCCGACGGTCGTTAGCCCCGGACGCGCGGCGCAAAAACCGACTGAACGAGCTTCAGTCAATTATTATAACTAATATCATAATTAAAATATTGACTAGATATAATCTGCCAGTTTGATTTTAGGAAGATATATCTTGCTAACAAAAATATACTAGGTACAGGTTTTCGGACATTACAGTATTTCATGGCTACCGTATCAAAGAATCGAATTTGAGAGCATCTGCGGTGTGCGAGCTTCCCTACTTGATTCGCAGAAAAAACAATTCAGATTCGCCACTAAAGCTTCTGGATATTGTCATGCTTGCGTACTCATTGCAACATCATACTGCAAACATTTTGTTGATGGTAATAACTAGTCCTTATGCAAGCCTTATGATCTCCTTAGCCGCGTGGGGGGTAATTTTGTAATTGCCAATCACGAGATTTTTAATTGCTTTTACTTTTTCGCCCGTGACAAGTTGCAAAATCTATCAAACCACTCGAAAATGTCGGTACTGCCAATAGTTCCATCAAGTTTTGCAGCTGTTTCGATGTTGCTTTTGCTTGCGGTAGATGGCGCTTTCGAAACAAACCAAAACTTCATAGCCCTATTAATCAAAACCAAGGGCAAATTCGGCCGACGTATATACTAAACAGATTTGTACGTAAATATGTAATATATGTGCATTAGGTACACCGCTATATACTCGTTCTCATGCCTTGTCTTTTCACTTCGGAGCACTTACCGAATGATGTATTTTCCAACAACCAAAAAAAAAGTATTTTATTTCTAGCGCCTTCTTCACAAAGCAAAAATGTTTTAGGTACTTTAGCCTGTGAACATTTTACACTATCTGAGGGACTAAATATTATACGGAACCTTTTTTAAATAATAGTAGTATAAAAAAAAATTCAGCAAAATACTAATCAGAAGATTATTTGACGCAACAAAGCTTACGTTTTTGCCGCGGCTGAGATCGAACAGTCAAGACCCCAATACCAAGTTTTTTTGAAAGTTACAAAGTGTCTTCGAAAAAACTTCGTTCCGAGGAATGTCTAAGTCAGTTAAGGCTAATTACTGCATAACTTCTGTCACCTTTTTAGTGAGCAGTAGTCTAACTTTTTGAAATCTTGGCGGGAGCAACTCAGTTATGCGGAGATGTTAAATCACGATATCCCATTGGTACCAAATCCTCGCTTAGTCTTCCTTAGAGTAAGAGTCAGTAAAACAACAGGCGCTTTCTTGGTGTACGCTATACACGACCGTTTTTCTTTAATATCTATAAAAAATAGCTGATCTGATTATTTTTCAGAAGCTTATTATGGACCATTATGAGCCACGGCTTCAAGTAACAACACTTTGACTTACAATGGATTCAATTTTTTTCACATCTTTCGGAATACGGATAATTTATTTACGGAGAGTACCGCTTAATAAGCAGAAAATGCTTCTAGCTTTCACTAAACGCATATGCTTTTATCCCCAAGCACGCAATTGACATCGGAGAGGTAATTATAAGTTGCCCGCGGTTCTAAGATTAATATTTACCCTAAACGGTTTAGTAAAATCACATAATTTCGTTTTAACTTGGGAATAGAGAATTCTGAGTTCCCTTTTATATATAGTCTGACGTCCATCTATGTAGTCGGCCCTTACAATGGAACATCTGACGCTACCCCTGACAAGATAATTTGCTTACGTCGTAACGTTTGTCATAAGGAAAGCTGTCAGCTTTTTGTAGAAGCATTCTCATACGTTGCCATTTTGCTTAATTAAAGGGAGGCGCAGTAGACACATCTACCGTTGTTTTTACTCTTTAGTAAGTAGACGGTAGGAAAGTTGTAATCTAGTTTTTAATTCGAGAGTATTTTGTCTTCACGGAGAACTCCCTAACGTGTTGGACAACACACAATATCGATGAAATAACTTGTGCAAGAAACGTTACACTTTCGCCTTTAGCCGATCGGTATCTTGTAGCCTTTGTTTGCCGTAATAACATATGATATATTTCTCTGCCAAACTTAAACGGATAGTTAAACGTTCTTTTCTAATCGATCTGTTGGTTTTTCGTAGCACGGACGTGTTTCCAGATATTACCTACCCGCTGAACGCCTAATTATAAGTTCAATAACTACTTCAGTGCGTATCATTCCCCACATTGGATTATATTGGCTCCAAATATCTGGCGTTGTTAATGTGGGTAGCAGCTGATTGTTCCAGGAGATTTAAAATATATATTTGATTCAACGGAATAACTCGATAGAGTTTTTTCAAATTTGAATAACTTCCTTACTATTGACACACTATACTCAGCGATAGCGAAGTATTTACTATTTGTTTCCGTGCATAATATCACAACACAATGCTTTGGTTGCATTTTCATAATATGTATTCCAAAAAATTCAGTTTCAGCCGATTTCAGACTTAATTGACCAAACTGTTTTACTCGGAGATTTTCCTGATTTTTGCAATCCGTTCAAATCTGTTTTGTGATCCTCTTTTTCGCGCTCTTTGGTGTCTAAATTTCTTTCACTAACTCATTTACGCCAAAATCCCACTGTTGACTTATCAAGAGCAGACAGCCCGAACACATTCACTAATTGTTTATAGACTCCAGTTGTATAGTATTCTTGACTTGAGGACCGATCATCCCCCGCTGTTCTTTAGAAAAATTGTTTTCTTTGCTACAGTATCTATGTTCCTTATCATAGTGGAAGTTTTGAAATGACAGCTATGATTTGTGACTACCTACATGCCAAATAAACTCATTATGATGTGCTGTTCGGTCGTTTAAAGTTGACTGAGTTTTTTTCAGAGACTCTAATACTTTCGATGTATGAAGGTTGCCTAGCTTTTCGAATTCCGAGTTTTAATATATGAAAAATAGCGGGCATCATTGTGAAGTTAGGATCCTGTACCGATGCTAATAACGGCTGATATTATCAAAACATGCGTCGATTATAAATCTTTTTAAGAGTGATATTTGTGTCTACGTGGGTGCGTTCAGTTGAGTTCTTAGGTAAACTATGCGAAAAGGAATTTAGGCTTGTACATTCATTTTCATACACCTTATCCCTTGTTTGTTCTATTAGCTTGAGACACTTTGACAACAACGTGTCAAATTTCTACATCGCATACCTATTTATAACCAAGCCCTCGATGAACGCGGATCATTGTAAAAGCATTGTGGTATTGAAATCGCAATGAACGTAAACAAACTTAAAGCTTATTCCAATCTTATAAGACTACCATCACTAACTGTATACTAAATCCATGCGAATCTCCCGGTCAGCTATGCCGAAAAAAGCAAATAGTTTTATAAATCTCATGGATGGACAGCTTATTTAAGTGTAGCCTGCTATTCCAAGAGCTCATCTGGAGCACATCCCTAAAGCACTCTCTAGCTCGAAAGCCATTACGGTTTGGAATTGGTTCATGAAATTCAGCAATTTTTCAACTACAGAGATTTCAATGCTCTACATGGTACGAGGCCCTGAGCTATTCGAGAACACAAAGATTAGAGCAAAAATCCAGATCCTGACACTTCTCAGCTTTCATGTCTAACCTCAAACTCTAAACTCAAACCCTTAATTACCCTGTGTTAAATATTACTTATACGGAATATATCTCTAGAAGCGGTCTAAGCGGCCGTACGAATCCGCTCGCCACACATTGCAAAGTATCGTTAGCCATATATTTATTTATTGAATGCTTGATGTTATTATGTATGAATGTATGTTATGAATGCTGCTTGATGTTATTGTGTAATTTTTTGCAGCTAAGGATGTTATAATATGCTTCAAGTTACTGTTGTAGTAACTAAATTCTGTTGCTGGGTGGTTTTAATCTGTAAAGCTCGCTCGTTGTGCAACTAGGTGACGTTCTTCTTTCATAAATATCATAGTCTTCATCGATTTATAGTTTTTGCAAGTTCCAAGCGTATGCGGTGCTCACGCAGTTAAACATAATGTTGGAACTGTTAACAAAAAAGATATCTCGTAATCCCAGAATTGTTTTCTGTTCGTGCACTATATCATGTGGCTCTCATCCGAATCAGATGTATGTAATTTACCTGTTTCATCTGAGCAGGTGAGCTCCCGTTCGAAAATTTTAAGCACATCTACGTTCTTCGTTTCGAGCTTTTGCCACAGCAAAAGCCATTCTTATTAAGCACATTTCGAATGGTTCTCGCCGAAACCGTTTTATTTCTCGGTCGTGTATTAGCTGTGCATTGGCTAATATCTTAGCAATTTTTGGGGCACTTAACATAGGATTATTCAGAAGTTTTTGTACACTTAACTTTTCGTTTTCTTTAGTCAATATACGGGGCCGACCGCTTCTTAGCTGATTCCTTAATGTATGGGTTACTTTGAATCGCTGAACTATGAATCGTACACTCGAAAATGATACTTCGCGCATCGACCTATTTTCATCATGTAGTAGCACGACCAACTTCCTAAGGGCCCGACCAGTTTCACTGCTCTTTCGACTCATATCTTCGCTAATAAATGCGTTTTTTAGAAAAAACGCGCGCACAAAGCGAACGCTAACTAGCGTTTTCTCAAGCGGCAGCAACTCCTAATGTACGATTCCTTGTTAATTCTGCTAAACACATAGCGTCAGCTGATTTTGCGTCAGTCCGTACTTTGTCACAGGATGTCGAACTTTTCCCCACTTTGGCGACCTTTTCCCCACATTATTGTCGTATGCGATCCACTTCTTATCGCCTGGGATCAATTGCTTTAGATATAGTTCGATTTTTGTCCGTTTCTGTAGAGTTTTGCAGATTCCTTTGCGTCAGTTCATGTGGCACCCAAACACCAAGCTTTTTTTTGTAGCCAGCTTTTTTCAAATGATTTAAAACTGTTTGGTGGTGGATGTTTAGTTCCTTGGCAATGTCATGACTACTCACGTGTCGATCTTGCTTGACTTTTGCAATAATTTTATCAGCTTTTTTCGTACTTGGCCGACCACTACGAGGAGCATCTTTTACATCAAAATTTCCAGAACGAAAGCGACGGAACCACCTTCGGGCTGTTTCCTTCGATAACGCATCTTGACCATAGACAGCACAAATTTGTTTATGGGCCTGCGCAGCGTTTGTGCCTTTATCATAATAAAATTGTAGAGCATAACGGATTTTGGCTGAAATTTCACTCATTTTTAACGTGTGGGTAAAGTCGACATTGATTTGTCAGCCAGGAGCTAAAAAAACGATGTCGTCGGAGTTTGTTATTTCCTTTCCAATGAATCGCTCTGATCACCTTCAAAATCATTGCACTCTGAAATTATCGGCAATTACTTCGTTATAAAAATGCGCATTGTCTTTTTTATTACTTCACATTTCCTCTGAGTTCGTATCATTTTAGTCAATAATACACGGTAAGCGAATACCTTTTACGTCGCCTTATATCAACTATAGATGATTGGAATATACCTAGTTGTTGCTAAAGCAGTCCAATGGAAAAGGAGTGTGAGAGGCTAGTTTTAAAGGTACCAATCTGTCCCTGCCACAAAAATCCAAGCTATCTTTATGCTTATACTAAATAGTACAAAAACGTATACACTAGTACAACCACCTTTATCTTTAATAATATTAACTAAGTGGGTTAAACTAGAAAATAGACTTGCACAGTAATTTGAACTAGCTCAGCTGACTGCAACGACTTTCCCTTCGTCTGCTTCCCTCACCCAGTGTTTTCGCTTTTTTTTTAAAGCCACTTTTGGTGCAAATAATTAATGCACATCTCGCATAATCCAGCCAAATAGTGTGGGACTTACTTCTAGTCACACGAAGTCATGTCTTGCTAAATTGCGTGATTTTTTTTTTCGTTCCGCTTAATTAGCTTAACATTCAAAAGCTGCACCCACCGCTTCGGGAGTAGAAATAAAGAAACCCGCGAACGGAAAGCCACCGCGGGTTGAGCATTAGCCTAATTGAAAGAAACGAACGAAACAAAGAAAGAGAATCGAAGAGGGACGAGAAATTTACCCCTCTATTTTCTCAGATACCGCAATTTTTTTTTTGTCAAGAGCCCTCGAGTTTCGGGTTTAACGTCCGACATTCCATCATACGGCTGGCTCTCAAAACGCATACGTGTGTATGCTGGAGTTCAAGCCTATACCACAACGTATCTTTAAGGTTAACAGGTGTAACTCACTAAGCTACCGCTGGGACTTTTCAATATCCCTATCAACGAATTTATACATCATTTACTATTTCTCTCGAGATTTAGTATTATTTATCCATGTCGGGGAAGTTTCCAATACCCTCCCCCCTCTCCTTCGAAAGTCCCTCATTATCAAAAGGCGTGCTTCATCGTGTCTACAATCTTCGAATCACAAAAACTACAATCATACTATATCACTCACAGACTTAGTCCATTCGGAGCTGATAATTAGCAAAGAATCCGAGAAGCCGATACTATACAGAGAGGTAAGCGCCAACCATGACATCACGCCATACATTCGGAAACACGCGGTGGTTTAGGTGCCAAGCCCCCCGCCCTCCTTTTGACGTTTATCTCAGTAGAGTTTGCGTGAATACATTTATAAAAATCTAAACTAGAAGAAAAGACGATATTAGTAGAAAAACTGCGCCAGGCGATCTTTTATTATGTCTTTCGGTGCTGTCAAAAATGTGTATAATAAAAAAAGAAAAATGCCCGTTTCTTATTTTGTAAGAATGTTTTAGGAACATTGTACTCTCAAGCTTGGCGACACTGGATTGCAAGTAAGATAAGCACTCTTTGCTTATTTCTGCTTCATTTATCAAGTATTTGTCAACGCAGATGCCTACGAGTTTGAGCGCTTCCTGGAAGACAAAACGGAGTTTAGAACTTCTGTGAAACCTTTTGAAATAATTAATTACGCACCATAGCTAGAGCGCTATTATTTTGATCTAGAGCACAAGTTTGAATAAAGCCGAGCTTTACTTTATCTTTTGTAAAAGGTATTAGATCTGCCTTTAGATATAAACTCTACCCAACAGGTTACCAATGAATAGCCTGCGGTATTTTTTGACGATACAGAAAGTGGTAAATCGTCAGTATTGTGCTTTTATTACTGCAAGATCAATCGTTATCTGCATGTGTTTTTACATTTGGAAACTGATAACCTACCCACACTAGCATTTCAACCATAAGCTTACTTTTTACAAAGAAGTAACGCTTCTGTGACAGCCAGCATAACGAAGCAAGGATACATGGCAAGATACATCATAAGAGCCGGAACTAGAACAGTTCCAGTGGAAAGGAAAGCGATGGGTCAGTCATTCAATTAAAAGCTTTAAACTAGTAAATGAGAATTATTATTAATTGGTTCCAAAGTAGCACGGGACATACTTATATAGAGATATTATGAATGAAAGTCATGCGTTGACGCTCCGTGAAAGATAATATATTCTACAAGAACGGCTAATTAAGAGTAAGTTACATATAGTTGTACCAACAACGTAGCCAAACAATAAATATTTGCATGTTTTGAACCTAAGGACTAGCTGCCTTAATCAGCATACAACTAATATTTTATGTTCCATAGAATCAGCTCTGAAGTAAGCGCTCTAATACATTTGAGTTTTTCTTTTTGATTCAATTTTTCGGTTCTACTTTTTTCGGCGGACTCATATGTAGTCATCAAACTTCGTATAGTTTAGTATATTGCATCTGCATAAAAAATATGTTGAACGTTTTGAAACATATATTGTAGCCTTGTGTAGACTTACAGCTGAACCTACATCCTACAGAGCTAGTTTTTTCTTCTGTGTCGTCATGAAACTGTACATCCTTCTAGGTAAATGTGACAGGTTGCGACAGTGTAGTAGAAACGATACACTCGTTTTGTCGTACATGTCGTAAAAAATATACAGGCCGTTTTTAGAAAATAACCAATGTTTGGCCGTTATGTTTTGCAATGTTCTACTGGATATTTGCTGTTTTACGAAAAAGATTTCTAAAAATCTTCCTGACGACGTGCTGTTCTCATGTGTATTCGTTAACTGACGTGGGACTTTTCAACTTGCTAGTATTGCAGCTGATCATTAAGGTTTGTCGGTTACCTGAAAGTTTTTGATATATGTACTTGCACTCACAAGCTTGTTTTACAATTGACTGGTGATTTTACTAACACCCATTACCGCAAAAGCCAAAGACCCATCGATTTTATCTTATACACATTTCATTGCCGCCATAGAGAAGCAGACACTGAAAGGAAGCTACCAAATTGAAATTGAAGTCAAAATGCAGACCTATGCTATCGGTCCCAGAGAGTAGTCTCTAGCGTTTAAGCAAAAATAGCCTTTTCTACACATCAGACCCTATGTAACAATTATTTCTCATGGTTAGGATATTCATTTTCGCTGCACACTTGTTAAAATCATCAAGGTCGTGACAACTTCGCGTAGTACTAACGCTATGCCTCGCAAATGAGCTATTCAGACATAATCTATATTAAATCTATCTAAAACCTGATTCATTGAGATAGGCAGAGGTGCGTCTGACTATTCGAATAAGCAACACAGATCAATCCGCCTGAATACAATTCCAAGCATATACCGTCTTGCAAAGAGGGACTATACTAGAGAGCCTTCAGGCGAGTAGGATATCTAGAGCTACATGTAAACCAGTTAGGTATTTGCTAAATAAACCGATTCACACATTGAGATCATGCTCAGCCGCGTATAGCATAGCTAAGACGCCATCCAACTGTACCAAGTTTCATATTGTAATGAGCAAACTATAATTAAATATCTTTTAACTAATCACCTGTAAACGAAATACAAATTTAATTTAAGAAAGCAATAAACATTTATTCGTTTAATAAACTTCATGCATTCTAATAACTATGTACACATCTCTGTGTAAACCTATATAGGTGCTCAATTAAAATATAGTTACAATATCAACGCTAAGTTACACATTCCTGCTACTTTTCCTGTATTTTCGTTAAGTTAAAGCTGCCGTGGCGGCCGATTCCCGACACAAAACGTTTGGCACCTAGAAATATGCAGAACAGCAGCTGCTTTAGCACCTTGCTCTCAGAACGATGAAACACATTCATAACTTCTGATTGAAAGAGAGCTTTGAGAGAAAAATAATTATTATTTTATTTATAACACAAATTCTATATGACTTTTCAGTAGGCGATTATGGTGCTTCCATTGACAACTACTACACTGAGATGTTCTCCTATAGGATTTCTTTTATCGACAATATTAATTAACAAAATGGCTACAAAGGTTGCGATACACTTACTATTTTTTTATAACATGGTCGTTTATTAGCTTATTTCAAGTATTTAACTTTCTGGGTATGGTCAACTTGCATTCAATTATCAAAAATTAGTGAGAAATGAATTTTGGGCCCCTTTTTATGCATCAAGTAAAACATACCCTCAACACCTTCCTGGGATATAATATCAACAGCATTAGCCCGCTCATATTCCATCGCTTCGAGCTGGCTGGCAGCTTCGAACGTAGCATAATAAGCACTGCGCCGATCAGTCCTTAGACATTCTTGCGGGAACTTTTTAATTTGGGTTGCCAGTTGTAAAGCCTGACCGACCCCCGTACCGCATCCAACCAAGCGATTGGCCAAACCAATCTGATAGGCTTCTTTTCCGTCCACGGCTCGTCCTGAAAACCAATGAAAGCTTGTATAAAGTATTAATAAAGGTTAAGTTAAACATGTCAGTGGTTAAAATTAACTCAATTGATTCACAGAAATTTTAACAGGGCACAATAGTAATCGCGCTTGAAAGAAATATTTACAGAATGGTGGGTTAAATGGGGTCAAGCAAAACATAGAGGCTATTATAGATAAATCGCTCTGTATAAATAGAACTATTAGGGATCAAAATATATCCGTTTGCTAGATCTTGATATTCCATCAAATCTGTTACTGCACAGACTTTTTATAAGTCGTTTTACATTAGGTTAATTAAATAAACGCTTGCGCTTTAATAAATAAAGCGCTTCTTACCGTTAGATAATAGCTTACGAATATCCCTAATAAACCATAGTTCGTTTAGTCACCGAGCAGGATACGGTATTTCCCGTATGTTTTTTATACGCTTTATGGGTGACCTTTATCGTGATGATGAATCTTACGAGAACGCGGTGGCGCTTGCTAATGGTGATATATATAATGGAGTAAGATGGTTAAATGTGGCAACGGTCATACCTGTTAGGATTAGATCCATAGTCCTAGAAAGCCCGATTAGCTGCGGCAGACGAACAGTACCACCGTTGAGAAGCGGCATACCAAATCTACCTCAATGACGGCAAACAGAGTAATGAATGTATGTTAAGTAAAATTATACTTTTCTTCTTTTAAATATTACAGCATAAACGGGAGCTCTGGGGGCATATGCGGGGATTTGTTCCTCTAAAATACTACCTCGTGGGGAACAAATAGAACTAAGAGAAAAGAGAGACCGCCAAATCTGCCAAATTTTATACAGGCCTGCGAAACTGCGATAAGTATTGTGACAATAGTTTTCAAAATTATGTGTTAATCTACCGTCTCTTCGTGAAAATATATTTCCTACCATTTTCAAAGCAAAAATGTTGTTGTATATAGAACGTGTTATACAAATGTACTGAAAAGAAGTGCCGATCTTTATCACGCTAGGAATTAGTGACAATGCCAGGCACCTTCTGCAGAATACGCCCATGACGGCTGTCTCTTCGACAACCCTTAGGTCACACCATAGAGCAAGTTCAAAACCGCCAGCCACTGCATACCCCTGTATGGCTGCCACAATTGGCTTGTTTGTCAACATTCCACACGGGCCCTAAAACATAGAAATAATTACATGACATTGGACCAAAAAGTCATTCCATAACTTTTTTAAATACACTGAAACGACTATTTAAAAAGCATTTAGTATTATTGCATTTTTAGTCAACGTATATTTGCAGCGAACGAAATCTGGTAATAGCATGTTAAAACATAACATTTCAGTCTCTGCAGGACAAAACCCCCAGATCAGTGTCGACGAGTCGTGCAATAAAAAACGATATCCTATGTATTATTTTATCTTCTTATTAGTTAAAATACTCTATATTTTAACAAATTCTGCTTCTGCATTTTGTGGGAATTAGACATCTAGCAAACTACGCTTCAAGGTTAAGATAATAAGTTGTCTTCTCTGTGTATTTATTTAAGCCTAACTTGAGATAGTTACTTTATATTTACCATAGGTGATCTACGCTTAAACCTGTCGAGAAGTGTTTTGTCTGTCCTCGATATTTCTTCAAGGTCGTATCCAGCACAAAATGTCCCACCGTTGCCGAAAAGTACAGCCACATTGACTGAAGAATCTGCGTCGAATCTTTCGAATTGACTTTAATAAATCAAAGCGTATCAATATGTATACTTGTCTACTTACTATTTATAAAGGTGGCATATTGTTATTGAGAATTTCTAACTACCACAGGTGAGATTATATATATATATATATATGATTTATCTGCAATAAAAGATTCTAAAAATATAAACCATCACCGGCAATGTGAAAAATTTATCCAAAATATCAAGAGTCAAGTAAAACCTGAAGAGCTCGTCTGCAGTGTCGGCGTTGACACTATTCTTCTTTTCGGGTCGATTAATTCCAATCATACGAATTCCCCCAACATCTTCGCACGTAACAAGGGTAGGCCTTCCTGCAACATAATTTAGCTGGGTCCGTTAAATTAATTAAATCCAAAATTTGATGGTATTTGATAAAGATTCTGTTATGAATTGCGTACATGTGTGTCTCTTCTCAGATTCTGAGAAAGTTTACCCTAAATGCAAGTGAAAAATATAAAACGTTGATAATAACCAGGAAGTTACTACATAAGAATAATACAGATGTATAATTATTATTGTTATTTACTATATTTAGCGCCCTTAGTGAAGGGCGGTAGCTCAGTCGGCCTAGGAATAGCACGCAGACGCTGAGCCATGGAAGTACTCTGAATCGAACCCGTTTTACACACCATATAAATAAAAATCAATGATTATATCATAAGGCTTAATATTGTTGAAAATACCGATGATAGTAAAAGTAAGAGGTGTATTATGCTCTAATATAATAAGAAACACTACAGAAAAAGAAAGATATAGTATACAAATTATAGGAATGAAACAAGATAACGTATCATAAACCAGATGATAGAATTTTACAGCACTAGGTTGTATCTATTATTCCGAATGTCATCGGCATTTATTATTATTATTATTAGATTATTATTTATTATATATTTATAAATTATTTAGATTGTAGGTCCACGAATATTCGGTAGTTCATCTGCGACAAAGATGTTCTTCACTTATATTTACAATATTACAAATCGGTCTAGTAATGTTTTTTGGACAAAAATCGCCTAATGTAGATTTCAAGTACACATTGGTACACAAGTCCACACTTGAAGCCTTTCAACCAAAAGTGAATTTTCGCTTCGTGTCTTATAAATCCGGTCGTGTCACTTGATTGAGCACATAATACATAACTACACTATTGGATAATCTATAAATTTTGACGCAGCTTTTGCTATGGATGTATCCACCTAGCAACAGCACAATATTGAAGCGAGTATGAATAGAGAAAGCTCTAGTTCATTATTGAACGATTTAATAGCTCGTGTGTTTCATTACCGCCGAATTCATTACGATAGTGGTAAATATTTTCAACACTTTCTATACAATCACTTTATTCTATCACAGTTCTCTTTCTGGTAAACAAGTTAAGATTGAACAGCTGGAAATAGCTGATTGAATTTTATGTTACGGCCGATTTCCTAAATTGCCTTTACAAGCAGCTCAACCATATATCAGCATCGCACCATAGGAAGTAAATAAGATAACTTTTTTAAGAGGTTGTTTATCGGCCCTCCTTGATAAACAACAAAAAAAAAACTCAATAAACCAACTAATGTTACATCACAATAATTACGGGGTGTACGCAAAGTTATGCAACTGTAAGGGAGAGCAGCCAAATCTTACGGTTTGGGCAATAATATATATAAAAGTCCGACAGGATATTAATAGAAGAATTGATTTGTATGTGCCCTCCTAGATTGGAACCCAAACAAAATAAATAATAAAAGATACTTGTTCTACTTTTTTACACAGGTGTTAAGACAAATAAGGCTAATAATAAGTTCTAATCGTAGTATAATCCATAATGCATTTTTAGTATTATCACAATACCAGTCTCGAGGAATGTCACTGCAGCTATTGTTAGTTGGTCTGAAATCTACAAACTTGTGCTTGTCGTAAAGTTTCGTTGAAATGCCAAAGTTAAACATTTTTGGAATGACATCACGAATTTGATCCCACTTGTTTTTTGATCCAGTTCTTTACCACTGCGCCATCAGAACGATCTGAGCGCGAACGGTTAGATGTTTACCAATGAGCGTGAGGTAGGTGTTTACCAACAGCTGGCAGATGAAATTAGTCTTTTGACGGGAGACGCGCACTTTTCGAGCACCATAGAGACGCAAGCATCGATGCGGCCTTCGAGACTGGACTTACTTACACATCTTATTTCGTGCTAGAAATCAGCAATATGAGACATGCTCAGGCGGGATAGCAAAGGAAAGCCTCAAAACATTTAGCTCAGGGTGGATTACAATGTTCGTTTTTGAGCCAATGGGCTAACAGGCGCCATTAATTGACTTGTACCATGTGCGAAGTTCTCAAAAGCTCTCCAATGCTTGTAATGTAAATGTATTTTAACTATTGTAGGCATCATAGAGATATATTTTTTAGATTCGTGGTGTCGCAGCATCCGAAAGCAGTCTTACACTTAGGTTGTTGAACATTTGATAGATTCTTTATACAGAACAATTTTTCGTTTGCTCAGAGACACATAACGTTTTTGTCGAACCGTCGTGCTAAGACGAGACAAAAACAACAATCTGCAACGACCAAATTTTTATGTAACGAGGTCATTTCTAAGACAACGAGAGCTACATAAAACTGACGGTACATGCTCCGAAAAGTTATTTTTGCGCAGGCCGAATATAAGGATTTTTCGATTGGTCAGTGAGGTTAAATAAGCAAAGCAATTAGTGAAATTTAACGCTGCTATTAAATACGATGATTTTGGCTGGACGCATTTATTTTCGCTTCTCAAAATCATCACAATGATTGGTTAATCTTTCTAGCTAATATCACTTTTTGGCATTTATATCCTGGCATAGTAATATCAGCAGTGTGTCCAAGGTTTTAAGAAATTCAAAAATTGTATACGCTCGTCTTTAAGATATCGGCTACATTCCCAACCGATGTCAGAAATAGAAAAAATTCTTTGAAGATACTAAATTCTTGCTCTTTCCTCTTTGATCTAAATCTTCTGCATAGTCGAATGCGAGCTTTCTCTACATTTTCCGCACGCTGGGTACCTAATAACAACTTCCTAAGTTTCCTGCTGTTTCCAAAAAAAGGCAAACGTTTGTGTTATTTATTTTACCACAAACAGGTCGAATGCTTTTAATAACACTGCAGCTCGGACGCATTTCAAACGCAAACGTCTTAGTTACTTCGATAACAATTTTTGTCAATAGAGTAAATCAACTCTTGCGTTATGTGAAAAACTAAACGGATTTTGTTATGAACTGGACTTGGATTGAAGTTGTGCTGCCTAGCACGTAAGTGACACACTTAGGTTTAAGCGGATTCACAAATTTCAAAATTAGATTTCTTTGTAATGAGCGCCTGAAAGCTTTAGATTTACTTAATACATAAAGAGGCTCGATTAAGTTGAAATGATGAAAGTTATACCTCTTCTACTGTATTCCAGTCGCAATCAACCACCATTATATAATAATAATTATAATAACAATAATAATAATTAAGGCATGAAGCTTAGTACTAACGACATTTTATTTAAAACCCAAGATTTGCTACGACAGACTCTTATAAGCTTATGCCGAGTATTTGGCATACGTTATTTCTGAAAGCACCCTTGGAAACTGTTTCCGCGCTCTAAAATTATGTTTATGAACGTTAACTCGAAAAGTTTTCCGGTCGCGGCCCAAAGTCTAGAACGAAATTTTCACTTCTATGGTTTGCATGATTTAATTAATAATGCCCTACATCGATCTAAGGCATGCCTTTAAATATATGAAGATATTTTTTCAAAGAGCTTGTAAACAACTGCCTTCAATATGCCTAATCAGACATGGCAATGCACACGGAATAATATATATATATATATATATATATATTAGACTTGGGTCGTGCAGTAGTTAGATTATTAGTTAGTTATTATAATTAGTATATTATAGAACAGCGTTTCAGTGTTCGGACGAATTGGTCTTATGTGAAGCTTCAAGTATGGCCACAGAGTTCATTAGGATAGTTATTTTATCCAAGAAGCCGGCTTAGTCTGTATTCAGATGGATCACCTCTTTCCTGAATGGTCGAACAATCCTATGTGCATTTCAATCAATCACAATATCTATGGAGTATAAACCTACTCAAGTTAGACTAAGACCTCGATAGCCAATCTGTGGGACATAATATTTATAAGTCACAATATCAACACTTATGAAGCGTGCACGGCAAAGATGAATTCTTTGAGCATGACAAGCAGGTACTGTTATATGGAATCAAATAAGGAGCAGTAAGGGGCTATCTTTGCGTGAGCGCCAGAAGTTTCCCTCGGACCGAAAAGCGCCCACCTGCATTTCTACTCAAGCTTCTATTATACGTTGGTTAAATCCTCTTCTAAAGTTGTTCCTTGTCCATGGTGGTGAAGAAAAATCTACGATAAAGCGATTGATGCTTCTTTGACTTTGTGATGAAAAATTTTAGTGAAAATGATGTCCCATTGCGAAAGGCTGCGTGTGAATACTAGTAAGCATGCCAAGAATCTTTAGAGGACTGCCAAATCTGACTGAATAGCTGCTATGTTAATTGCTGGAGAGATTCTGGTGCAGCTTCTGAAATTTACGAGAAGCTTGTCTTTTTTTTATTGCTGAAATAAACAATATCCTGCCCATCATTGCAAAGTATATTGAGCAAGCAAACAGGCTTAACGACCGTTGTTGTTCCTCATTTACTAAGAGCAGTCTGTATATATTCTCTGTTGAATGAGAATATGATTGTATTTACTGGACTTGTTCGATGCTCGATGATGATTATCCGCATTTGTTCGAAGCGATTTGAGGTTTGATGGCGGTAAAGCACATGATTTCAATTGTAAATCGAAAGTAAAGTCATCGTCTGTTTCAAAACAATCAGCAGTCTATTGTTTAAATGTATTCCCGGTAAGGTAAGATGGTAGATTGTAAATTGTTTTGAATTAACTGTACTTTGAAATACATGTCTGGCACTAAGCAGGTAAGTATTGATTTATGAGTGCTGTGACGTACCTCCCTATGATAATCAAGTAATCGTTTGCCTTCTAAAGCCTTCTGTAGTAGCAGAGTTCCTTCTGTTCATAGAACGAACTTGCACGATTAGTAAGTAGCATAACTAATGAATAAAAATTCTGGTGAAACAAAGGTTGGCTCATCGGGATCTATCGTAAACTTCTGGCAGCCGCTCGAAGACCTACTTCTGTCACAACCATCAATAGTCGCCAAAAACATTGGCGCTTTTTAGTAGACCTTCAATTCGACTTTGAAGTCAATTGTAGAACTGACTCCTACGAAAAAAGCCGATTACTCTCAACAACAATTCTCAGAGTTGATATAAAAGAAATATGTTTTATTGAGATGCGCCAACTGCAAATCGTTTAGCACGTGTTTCAAAGCGAAGCATTGTTTTTTGAACTTCATGTAATCGATTCAGACCTTTCCTTTGCACAAATACACGTACGAGTGATTCATAAACAAAAAAAAAAAACATAATAAGCCCAAATGGATTCGACAGGTCATTCAATAGCAATAAATTATACCATTATCAATATTTTTCCTGTGTAGTAGGTATATCAACGTGAGTGTCCTCTTATTATTCTAGTCACGCGAATGTTTTCTATTTCGATTATATCTCATTGACATTATTAGTTGGAAAAATAACAAATAGTAATGGCTAACTACCGATGTCTTCCGAATACGGTGAAGGGACCCGCTAAGCCCACGCAGGATCGGAATACATACATTTACACTGCAAGAAAAAACAAGCGATCAATATGTTAAGACGCAGAGTTTCAGATTGTGGTAGTCTTTTATTGTTATTTCGCTTATTAGTCAATATCTTCGCCATTCATTCGTGTTCATAGAAATAAGGGTGGATTAGCGTTTTTTAGTGGTTAATAATTAAGTCAATTAAAACTTATGATCATTTAATGGCAATATGCAGTTAAGAAATTCTAACAGAAAACAGATATATATATATATA
>NW_019211456.1:20696162-20700960 GCF_002443255.2 Varroa destructor
ATATGATAACTGAACAGTTTGAGAATTACACATAAATGTAGATGAGACAATAGCAGAGAAACTGCTGATAACAGTGGTAATTTTTTTTGTTAACCCCATGATATGTCGACACATGAAACTAAAGTGTGTGTTTAGGATTCTTAAGCAAACTTTTGTACATTAAACACTCGCTAGAGCATAATTATAGTCTCATTAAAAAAGAGCGCCTTTCGTCTAGCAATAATTAATTACTGTATTTTCCAGATAATTTTGGCTTGTCATACATACCATTCGTTCCGTCTGTTTGATGGCCTAAGCGAAGATTGAAGATTTTTCTGAAAACAAGGAAATTAATTCACATAACCACCTGCTATCGCACAACCCTTCTCTGGTATTCCGAAATGCATAGCTGAACTAGAAGACGTCATACGTAATCTGTTATCAGAAGAGCTAAATTCGGACACACTATTTTTACAAGCAGATCTGTGCCATTGAATGCTCGACTCCGAGCCACAAGAAATAGGCTTAAGCAGTTCCCAGAGAGCAAAACGTTTGACGCTAGCGTCTGAGTTACGATCGCCGATCGATAAAATGCTATGATCTTATCATTTTACGCATGTCTTATTTTCCTTTAGATGTCTAGAAATCATTTTTCTGGCTTTAAAGATGCATTTGTTCCTGTTACACTATCGCGAATTGTCAATCGCTGTAGCATTCATGTTAAATCACTTCGATATAGATTGTCAGACACTGAAGCGAACAAGGGGGAAAACACTTCAACGTCACTCATCGGTCTAACTCGTTACCTCAGTCGCAATTTTTGCCTGGCAGTAAATTTTGCTATGCTAAGTGTGCTAATGATGAGGGTTAACATGACTGGAAACAGCATTGTTCACACCAGTCGTTTAGCGGCATTGTAATGTGAAGCTAACTAACAAGTGTGCCATAATTATATCCACAGATGCGTGTTCCACGGTCATTAGAACTTTCGTTGGGGCCATCATTATTGTTAGTTTGATGTTAGGATGATGTTATTTTGCTTCATAATGAGCTGATATTTACTTCGCGCCGCTCGGAGTTCTCTTTGGCGGGGCACTCAGTTGCCGGTAATTTATAGCGTCACTATGCTAAGTTGGCTTTACTTTTCTGCCTATTTACATATCGTTCCCGATCGCTGTGCATATTTGTCCAAATAAAAGCTGATAAATCTGGCTTACTCTGAGCATCGCGAAAAAAAGTTGACGAGTCATAAAACGCTCTGATACGTTTGCATTTTTTCTGAGCAAATTAGAAGACGAATTCGTTCGGCAAAGGATAGACTGTAAATTTATATGAACACCGCACATATGTGTAAATAAATTTGAATCAGATATATGAATATCGAATCTCGGCCATCAACATGAGCTTCACAGAACAAAAATTTTCGAAAATTAGCCGATGCCTAAATATTGCAAAGTTATTTCATGTATCAAAACAAAACAAAGAAGTCTGCATCACCTAAAGCGAACACGCCGTAATATCATTTTTACTAGACACTTACGGAATGTTGATCCAGAGTTTGAACGGTCTTTGCTCTTTCGCCGTGTCAAGGTCGAGGGCCACCGGACCTGCACGCAGATTTACATCACCGGTTTGACGATCGACAAACAGCCTCGTTAGCGGAGCTTCCACCTAGCATTCAGTGAGCAGTAAAAAAAGAAACGCAAAAAGACGTTCATATCTTTCAAGGGACACTTATTGTAATTGAAAAATAGCGTAGTAGCCACCGTAATTGCTTATATATTACAAGAATAGGTAGCTGACTTTACGACCTTCTTATTGCTACAGTTTAAACAGGATATTTTTGTCACTTACTTCGGACTGCCTAGAGTTTCACGTGATCTGAACAAAATGGTTACGTTGTTAAATAACAATGCGGTCCAACCTTGACTGGGCCGTGATGAGGTTGAACGTTTACTTTCGCGAACTGTCCTGCTACCTCAGGATAACTGGGGACTTGTGGAGGTATAAATGGAGTCTTGTCTGTTCCTTCACGAAGTGTTGGAGGAACGTTCGAATCTTTTTCTTGACAGGATATGGTAGCGACTAGGGCCACGACAAAAAAAAACTGAAAATGAGCCATTCTAGTTTTGAGTAAGATAATAAACGTAAGAAGCCGCTATCTGAGACAAGGCAGGGTCAGGCGAGTCAATCAGAATTTATTTCTTTCATAGATAGCGTGTACTTGTAAATGATAAAGTGGTACGCTAGGTTGATATAGGCAGCTTTGGAGGTCTGTGCCGAGGTGAGAACTTGAACGTGTGCGTTCGAGTTCTGTTCCCTGTTTTTCAGGTCATGTCAGGTGTGTTAGAGTTTTTTTGGCAAAATACGCCATTCACTTGTGACTAGAGACCTGGCTCCTACCGCATTGTTCATTTGCACCTGTTTCACGGTGACGCTGCACCACAAGACGTAGACCAAATTTAATTTATTTCTTTGCAAACGTAATAACTTGTGATTGAGGACGCATTTAGGCGTTTGCATAGACGGATATAGTAATTTCTAATTGTTGATTTTATTGTTTAGTTGATAATTGAAACGGAAAGCAACTTTGAATTCAGCGAATATGTACACAAGTCACTTTGGGTGATGAGTACACTTAAAAAACATTATCCGAGAATGGGAAAAACAATATTCTTTGTGTTTTACATATGGCACATGGGTCGTATAACTTTAGATGACTGGTTCTTGCACGGAGCGAGCTATAACAACACTTCAATCTGGAGCTAGTTCATCATATGTCGAAATGTTTGCCAAACGAACACGTTACACATACGCTACCGAAACACTGTAATGTGCTGCATTATCGCCCTTTAAAAGCGCTGTGCGGCGGCCTTCTTACCACACCGGGTTTATTTTCTCCTATTCGTTTAGTCTAGAGGAAGCAGACGCTGTATGATAAGATAAAAAGAGAAAAAAAGCGCCAGTTAGCTAGCGGAGTGTGTGGCATAATTTAGCAAGCGATGATAGCGAATAGACGATTGGATCTAGTAATCCCGAACACCTGATCGGAAGAACAGGATACCCAAGCCGTAATGGACAAGTGTTCCGACGACACTTAAAAGGACAGTGGGGCAAATTGAAGGAGCACGTGATGGACAGCCATACAAGCGACGGTAAGCTCTAAGATGAAGTTACCAAAGTACCAAAAAAAAATCTGGCCCACAGCAACTATCGTGGAGGAGTAGGTCCGTAGTATTTTTAAAGTGAATTCTCAGTTAGGATGAGTACAAACGGCGCATAGGAGCAACATCAGGCAGAACAGTTCGCAGTTAGAAACAAAAAGCAAGTCCTTTAAACATGCACAGGGGTTCTCGGAGCGATCTTACTTATCAGGTCTTGGCAGCCCATACATTATTCAGCCGGGCAGTCCAATGGACAATACTAAATTTCTGAATGGCCACAAACAACCGGTAATTCTAATCGACTAATCGAGAAGGTCGGGATCCGTACGTCAAACAAGCCCAAAGCCAGCTCGCTTCATCCTGGTACCCTTTACTGCAACACCGTATTATTACTCCCTATAAATTTACTCTGTGACAGGCAGATGCTGTATGAAAAATCAAAAATAGAAATCAAGGTTAACTGGCATACGTACTAAAATTGTGCCAAATAAACGATTAATTCTCGTAATTGAGAGTAGGTTATGTCTTCTTAGGATATGGTATAAAATGAAGGATAGTTTTCCACGAGAGTCTTTGCTGTTATTTTGGTTCAGGAGATCGTTGTGCTTCTGTTTTTGACAGCGTCCTATTGTCAATAAAGGATGTGCGCTGATTTCCTCATAACTGTAACAGCACTGAGAGAAACTTTTAGAAGCTGGTTGAGCTTTAAAGACTAATGGGTGTCACGACTTTGAGATATTTGGCCAGCCATTTACGCAGTTATCTAATATTCGATCGTAGCATTGTCTTCAGTCGTGCAGTACACTACCGGACTGACTAAATTGGGTTTAGGTAAATTACCTCTACGGCTAATACCTGACCTCGGGCAAAGTTAATGACTGTGCACTACCAAAACTAGTACTGGAAAATCCCGACCAGTTACTTCTTCCTCTACTTCTTCAGATAAAAGACGACAGAGTGCAGAGAACAAAAAATGACCAGTCCAAATAAGAAAAAAACGTTCAAGGAAAATCCTGAGAATATCAGAATTTTCGCTGAAATTGACAGTCCAGTGGAGTGCACATAAATCATGTGAATCCTGTTGTGTATTCTAAATGTATGTTATCACATTTGGTATATTTGAAATATTCTTTATCAGCTGCCACTAAGTGTAAATAAATAAGGTTGTAATTTTGCTTGTGAAAAGTGTGGCCGGAATGAAGTTAGTTACGCAGCAGCTCATGTAAGGAAGGAAAAGAGTTTCATCATTTACTATATAAAACATTAATAGTACTAAAGTTAACGCGTATGTCCTATCAGATGCTTTTGACCTAACTTATTGAAAACGCGCGGAGTTATGTTACGCACCGGGCTATAAATATTAGTTATACAAATTTAGCAAAGTTCAGCATCCGCACCAGCAATATCCTTCAATTCCTTGCGTGTAATACTTCCAATAGGTACGAATTAATCAAGACATTTTATATCTAATGTTTACATTAATGCTATAAGCGTGTCAACGGTATTAGCACAGATGAATCAGTTTCAATTAAAATGTAGCAACGCCCGCTTAAACAAATATAGTGAAAAATGATAGTTGAAATTTTCAGGATGAACTATTAGCATGCTTATGTTTATAGGTACTATAAACAATCATGAGTGAATTGTGATATTTT